>NC_059332.1:6146388-6456527 GCF_018350155.1 Leopardus geoffroyi | reverse complement strand
ATATTTTATTATTTTATTTATACAAGTGTTTCATAACTCTTGTTAGATTCTTAGATATTTGTTATCCTTGGATGCTACTGTAAGTATATCTTTTTATTTTCATCATGTTTCATTTGTGTGTTCCTAGTGTCTATACTCTGTTTTTTCTATTAAATATATTTTCTTCAATTTTTATATAAATTTTACACCCATCTGCATTGTACATGAAGTTTTCAACTTTCTTTTATGCATTTCCCTTACTTGACTCTTGGTTTTCCAATAATTGCAATTATTTGAACATAGCTTTTAGTACTCAGAAGATCTTTTGCAAACATAGTTCTTGGCCTCTAAATGCTCAGCTATTTGCTAGAAAGTGAAAAAAATAACTTCTGTGGTAATATTGCCTTTAATGGAAGTCAATTCTTCAAAATATCTGTTTCATCATACTAAATATAACTTAGTGGTATACATGCATCTTGGATACAAGGAAGAGTGCTTTCTTATGCATGTTGTAAACCTCCCATATCTGATAATTCAGTTTTTCTCTGAGCAGACATATATTGGTGTTGAATACTGTTAGTTTGGCCTAGGAAGCCCACCATAATGAAGATTTCTGTAACCAGAAAAATAATGAAGTCATTGAGTAGTGACTAAGTCACCAATAGCTATTGGGTCAAGGAAGTAGATGTGGGGCATGCACAGAGACACGTCTTTCATCATGCATTTATTTTTAATTCATATACTCATTCTATTCCACGAAGATTGATTGAGTTCCTCTTGTTTGCCCAGAAGTGTGACAGAGTGTGAAGTATATGAAAGACGCCCAAGTCTTGCTCTCCTACCAGTGCCACTAAGTTTATGTCTGGGCTTCATAGCAGATTCAACAGAGATTACCTTGTGTTTTTATAATCAGTGAGAGACACATTTAACATAGAAATTCAAAAATTTTTCAAGAATAATACATATTATGAGTGCGGCAGTAATACAGGTGTTTAAAACTGAAGGTGATTTGAAACTATCTCACCCAACTCCTTTATTTTATTGGTTGTATGACTTGATAAAATTCAGATGGTCCAACAAAAATAGTCTTGACAGTTAGGCTGCCTGGGTACAATCTGAGACTTTATCCTTCATTTTCAGTAGTTCCTTAGACAATGGATTTAATTGTCAGTTACATCTCTAAGCCTCAATGTCCTTTTCTACAAAATAAGGATACAATTTTAGTAGGACTGAGTAAGTGGAATGCATCACAGGACCTAAGACATAGTAAGCAAGCATCACTTACAAACAATAAACAATAACATGAAGATTTGAACCCACTGACTCATCCTCAAGGGAAGAAACTGATGCTAAATCCCTGGTATGTATGAGGCAATAATCATAATCTACATAGTGTAAGGTGTGCCACATTTTATTATTGTTCCCCATTACTTGCTCTCCCTTCTTGTGAGAGAATTATACCTTCCTGAGACCTGGAAGTCAGATGCGGCCATATTACTTGCTTTGGCTTAGGAACTGGACATATATCATTTTCTACCAGAAGCCTTAAGAGTAATTGTCTAAGTTACTCCTTTTCTTTTTCTTTCCCCATGAGGCCAGCATAACCTGGTAGAGAGGTAGAGCTTATGGCTCCAGAACAAAGAATTTGTGGAGCAGAATCTCAACTAACCCGTGACGTATGGATATGTATTGTGGCCAAGGAATGAACTACTGCTGTTATAAACTATTGAATTTCAGGGTCTCCAGTACCACAGAAATAACCTTTGTTACTACAGAATAATCTAGAAACCCGATCAATGCAGTGAACTACATATGTTCTCTGTGCATTGTCTTGTTACTTATTTCCATGGCAGCAATATGTACAAAACCTGCCAAATCTATAGTTGAATGTTGTGCATTTATTTGGCAATTTTATTTGTAAAGTGCTAATCTTCTTTCTGGATGCAAGGGAAAATATGAATGAGTAAATTTTTTTTTCAGTTTTCACCCCAGATGTTTGGCAACAAACAGACAGAATAGAATGTTAATGGTTTTGAAATGAAATTAGGCCAGAGTGTTAGTTTCATCAGAAAAAAAAAATTGCTTTTTAAAATGGGAGGAATAAGAATTGTATTTCTGATGGTAGCCTCTTATGCATTTATTCAGAAGCTTCTTATTTGTCATCTGGTCTGAGGAAGGGTTCATTCAGCTCAGCTCAAGCAAAGTTGCTGGAAGCTGAGCTATCCCAGCCTGAGTGGCAGGGCCCGGGCTGTGGACGGATTGGTGACTGCAGGGCGGCCCGCCGACAGTGAAGCTTCTTGTCCTCCCGCTTTTAGGTAATTTGGCCTTAAAACTACCTGGCGTATTGTCTGTTGGGGGAATTGCCCTCGGCAGGAACCCTGGGAAAAGAACCATTAGGGAAGAAAATAAGGTTCCGCAAGAAATTGCGGGGCCTTACGTTTAGCTCTCGCCATTCCCTACGGAGACTCCTCTTCTTACAGGAAGGATAGCTTCATACGTTTTCCAGCACAGAGGGCCTGTAAAAGAGAGACATATGGATTTGAAAGCCCCACTCCGGCAACTAAGGAGTGTATCTCTGGGCACAGGTGACTTCAACCCCTAGGCCCACCTGGCCCCCCGGAGGCATTCCAGATGATGACTGAACCTAGTCGGTTAAGCTACAGAATGGTTCATTGGTTCCTAGGTGCATTGTCTCTCTGAGAATGTATGAGGCATGGGTTTCTAAGGCTTTTTCAGCCCCTTTCTGGCACCTCGGATGGAGGCAGACACATTGTTCTTCTGGCCTCATGTGGTTAAGGGGTCATGTCCCTGTAACTGTTCCACTTGAGGTGTTGAGAAATGGAGGGCCTTTCACGAGAACAGCAAAGCAAATGCTTTGTAGATTATAGATAAACGCAGATGCATAATGGAATAATGTAAGAAATTAATCTATAATCAAAGGGTATGTGGGGAAGTTAGGGGAAAATCACCATGTTATTTCTTAAAGGTCGTTTATACATAAGAACATTTTCAAAATTAGGTAATGTTAGAAAAACATAGTTGACGTATGCTACAAGGAAATCACTAGCATATATAATGCCACATTTACTGCAATAAATCGGCCAGTTCAACACGTTGCTGTTGTCTGTGTCCATTTTTATTTTAGCTTTTTATTTTAATTTTTAATTTTTTATTTTTTTTCGTTTTGTTTTATTTTCACTTTTTCGCCGACGCCGTTCATCCTTCGGGAACCCCTGGATCTGCTGGAGCTGGACTCCGGCACAAAGTCAAGTAGATGGATTAAAAAAAATGCTAGTCACATAATAACAGCCAATCAAAATACAGGTTTTGAGGCTTTTAGATCACTGTGTATTATTAAATTCAAAAGAGCATGATGAGTAGATTATTGTGAAAATTCCTTAAAACTAAGAATATTATAAAATCACTTAATAGAAAATAGTGATCATCAGAACCAAATAAATTCCTTCTTATTGTCCAGCAGAAGTAAGCTTTTATAAAACAATATCGTTAGGCTGTCTGCTTTGTTTTATTTTATTTTATTTTTTTTGATAATGCATCCTAGGGGGGGATGCAACGGACTAGACAGGGAGAGAACCAATGGGGACTTGAAATGCCATGGTGGAATCATGTTCCTTACATTTCTGTGTTGCGTTAGGTAGATAGCTATTAAATGCCTCTTATACCTATTTTCATCTCTCCTATATTTAAAAACATTTTAAAGAGGAGAAATCCAGTAAGTTGAAAAATGGAGAATATCTGTTTGGTTTTTGGCGTGTGAATTGTGAGTGACAGTGTTGCAAGAGTTGCTTCAGGGAATTGATGAGAGGCAGACGGACTGGAGACAGGTGGGAAAAGGGCAGGAATTGATCAAATGAAGAAACGGTGTGTTAGCGACTTTTTCAAGAAAAGAGATATGGCAGTAAATGGAAGAGGATGTGCATTAGCAAAACGTGGTCATTTGACCTCAGTTTGTAAAAAAGGAAGGATTGGCATGTTTACAGTGGAAAGGAGGACCAGTTGAGAGGAAAGGACAGAGAGAGGAAGGATGCCCAGTAGAGAAAGGTCCTTGCGAAGACGGTAAGAGCGGAATCCCTACTGTGCACACAGGAAGTTGCCTTGAATTGGAGAAATAAGCAGCCCCTTCATTGTAACAGGAAGTAAGAGGAAAACAATGTGATGTTTTTTTCCCCAGAAAACCAGGAGACAGATGCTTATTTTCTGAATTAGGGAAATAGCAAAGACAGTGGGAAAAGCGTGTGCAATCAAGACAAATTTGGTAAATACTAATACGACTCTGTTGCTGCTTAAGTTTTTTTTTTTTTTTTGTCTGTGTTTTGATTTGTTTTGTTTTTTTTTTTTTTTTTAATTTTTTTTTTTTCATTGTTTATTTATTTTTGGGACAGAGAGAGACAGAGCATGAACGGGGGAGGGGCAGAGAGAGGGAGACACAGAATCGGAAACAGGCTCCAGGCTCTGAGCCATCAGCCCAGAGCCCGACGCGGGGCTCGAACTCACAGACCGCGAGATCGTGACCTGGCTGAAGTCGGACGCTTAACCGACTGCGCCACCCAGGCGCCCCGATTTGTTTTGTTTTTTGTTTTTGTTTGTGTGTGTGTGTTTTTCTGGGATTTCTTTTTTTTTTTTTTTTTTTTTTTTGGTGAAGGGGAAGAGTGTGCATGAATACAGAAAAAATACAGGAATAGCTAGACTTCTGGCTTGAGTAGATGGATGGATTATAATGCTATTTGTTATCACTGAGATCAAGGAAGATGGTGGATTAGAAACCAGTCTCAAGGATCAAACCTGCACAAAAATTCTCTCAGAAACGTAGCTCGGTACAAGCACTTTGTGGGTACTACCTAGCCAGTGCAGTGGAATAGTAAAAATAAACAAACAACAGGAGTTAGGAGACCTGGATTATTTTCTTCCGGTGGCACCATTACATCACGTTGACCTGAGCCCACCTCGGGTGAACTCATTGCCTTTATTAGACCATGTCCATTGCTGGTCCTTCACGATATTTTAATGAGCCCTACTGAGAAACCGTGTTTGAGAACATCTTCAAAGATCCACGTTTCAAGGTGTTTCTTCGAGAAGGTTATCGTGATTTTTGGTTTAAACCTGGTAATAGCAAGACAGTGGTAAAAAAAAATCAACTGTTTTTGGAGCAGAGCTTTGAGATTTATATAATTTTAGTATTCACTCCATCTCTTGATAAAAATGTGTTGAGCATGGACCATGTGCAAAGCACGGTTTTGAAAATTTAGCACAAGTAAGTGAAGACCCTCCTGCCATAAAAAAAAAAAAAATCTGTGCCTTCAGGAGGCTTATTTTCTGGTGAGAGGAAGAAAGTAATGAGCAGTAAACCTAATACATCAATGATGAATAAAAATAGGATAGAATGTTTGAAGGGGACAAGTACCACAGAAAGATACAAGGAGCAATGAAAGGGAGGTCAGACGTGATGAGCAGCTATGTTGTAATTAAAACAGGATTATCAGCACGGGCAACACTGAGGCAGTAACAGTGAGCAAAGAATGAGGGGTTAGCCATTCAGATGTTCGAGAGAAAAGGGAGCAGCTGGGGAAAGTCCTTGGCATAGAGAGGAACAGCAGGGTGGCCGGATGGGAGAGACCCCGGGGAGAGCGGTGGGCGATGAGATGATGGAGAGAAAGATGTGACAGTTCTTTGGCTTCCTCTCCTGCGTGAGATGGGGTGTGTGTGTTGGGGGCGGGGAGGGGATGGTGGGTCTGAGCAGTGTAGACCCAGAAGTCAGCTCTAAATAATTGAAGTTTGAGAGGTCAAGTAGATATTCCAGAGAACCGGCAGTGTGGATGGTGCCGTCCATCTTCCACCTGAGGGAATTCCTCCTCTCGATAGAAGACCCAGGACGGTGCATTTGCGCAGAACGTGCTACATATTTAACAATGGGTCAATATTCAAATTCTTGATATTCTACCAAAGTTGTTCTTATTTGTTTGAATGCATTATTATGGAATAGCTTAGCATATCCAAAAAGCTAACTCCGATGGAATGGAAATAGGTTAGAATACCCCAAAAACAGATTTAGTTAAGCTCTTTCAAAATGCTGAAAGTGCTTGATCCTTGGTAGGAGAACCTCTCTATATTTTTAAAATGTAATCGAGATTTGAATGTTGCTCTGAAATCTAGCATCGCTCCCCATGCCAAATTCCCTTGCTTTCTATATCGCAAATTTCTAAAATAATTATTCTGTCATTTTGCGGTCAAGACGAACATTTCAGTGTGTCATAATATAAACATAAAGCAGTGAAAGACTAGGCCTGTCCCATGTTCCTCTTATTCTGTAAGTAGGTTTCAGTTATTCCTGATGAGGAGATTAATTCCACATATTCAAGTCAGTAATGATTGCCAGACAGGTTTATGGGATGGAAATGCTTACAGACCATTCAGGGACCTTGATTGTAGAGTGATATGAAATATATTTGCAATATTTTCTCTCCGTTATTTTTATATGCTAGGCTTATAGACCTGTAAATAAAAGTGGCAGATTTCCCAAAAGAATTAAATTTCAGCTTATGAGTTTATTTTATGGAGCCTCTATTCTACCTGTGTAAGTACTTCAAGTGGTTACACAGGCAAATATAAAGCAACATCCGATTCTGTTTTATTAGTGTGTTTTACAACAATTCTGCAGATACACAAGCTTCAGAGATCATAAACACCCAAGGTCTTGAAGACTTTACCTTCCTATAAAGTGCTTTTTGAAAAGTGGTACTGCCTTCCAACCTATAAATACATTGCTACCCTTGAGGGAGCAAAGATTTATCTCTTCTCAATTTACAAGTAAATCCATTGTTAACCCACCTCACCTCTTCACCAATAAAGGGCTGATTTATGATCAGCGGTCAATGAGTCCATCTGAAGTGGTTTCTACAAAGGCTAAGGGAAAAAAAAAGTATAAGAAAACCTAGTAAATTGTGCACCATTTAATGTAGATAAAATGAAGTGAGCTGTATTATACTGCGTAGCATTAATCCTGTAAGCACCTGACTATTGTTTGTTCTATTTCCACGCTGGGAATAATGATGCCAGCCAGTCACCATTCCTCCAATGGAACATGGTTCATGGTGCTTGGGAACTGTGGGTCTGTCACAATTGTGTCTCAGATAATCCTGATGAATTCCTCTTTACAAAAAATTGTCACTTGCCTATTGTGTCTTGCGTTTCCTGCCAAATAATTTTGGCATCCATTTCATTGTTTACATGAATATATTATTCCACGATAAAGAATAACCAACAAAAAAAACCCCAAACAAGCACCTGGGTGGCTCAGTCGGTTGAGCATCCGACTCTTGGTTTCAGCACAGGTCATGGTCTCAAGGGTTCGTGAGTTCAAACCCTGCATTGGGCTCTGTGCTGATAGCTCAGAGCCTCCTTGGGATTCTCTCTCTCCCTCTCTCTCTGCCCCTCCCCTGCTTGCACTCTCTCTCTCTCTCTCTCCATCTCTCTCAAAATAAATAAACTTTAAAAAATAAAACCAAAACAAAGAGCACATTATATGTTATAAATAAGAAATGTTAGAACGATAGATTGAAATAGGGATGGTTCTTACGGCTAACAGAAGAGCGTTTTTGAGAATGGAAAGAGTGGTATATGGAGTTAAGGGTTGCATCTCAAACACACCACAAGTCTTTTTTAAAATGCACTTTCCCTGGGGTGAATAGCATGCTTGAGTTTTCTTAAAACATATCTTCTGAGGTGCAAACCTCCTAAAAGATCCTTCATTCTTCCTCTTTCTTAGAGGATGAGCAGCCAAACATCCACTAAGAGGATCTCTGTGTGACCTTACTACCTCATGGTCAATTTGAGCCCCGGGATAGATCCCAGTGAGCACTAACCTCTTTCCAGTGTCGTGGGGTTAAAACAAAACAAATCAAAACACAGACAAAAAAACACTGAGGAATACTGCATGCTGAGTCCTCTTCTTGAAGGTTTGTAAATCACGTGAACATTAAAGGGCTCTGGGGTGCCTGGGCAGTTCAGTGGGTTAAGTGGCCATCTCTTGGTTTTGGTTCAGGTCATGATCTCACAGTTGGTGAGTTTGAGTCCCGCATCAGGCTCCATGCTGACAGCACAGAGCCTGCTTGGGATTCTGTTTCTGTCTCTGTCTCTCTCTCTCTCTCGCCCTTTCTCTCTGCCCCTCCCCTGCTTCTGCACGTGCTCTCTCTCTCTCTCAAAATAAACAAATAAATAAACTTAGAAAAAAGCACTCATGCTCTGAGAATTCCTACTATAGGAAATCCCCACTGCATGGGGCAACCTTTCTCAAATATATTTCATCATCGATTTTTGTTGTTGTCAAGTTGAAATAAAATTCACTCACACACTGGTGATGTTAACCAAATCCCACTACTCTGGAACGAGGAAACTGAAACCAGGAAAGGTAAATGATATGAACGTGACATCTCAGACTGTGTCACAGTCTACACTAGAGCTGGGAACGGTGGGCTACCAGTTAGGGGCAACTTGGGGGGTTCTGCTAAAGCTCTTGTGAAGGGGTCGAGCTGGGAATCATATAGGGAAACATACAGGGAAACAGAGGAACATGTCCGTTTTAAGAAACAGACTGCTGAGTATTTTAAGAAACAAATAATATATTTTTACTGTTAATGTTTTATTGTTGGGCATGTATCACCTCATTTACCTACCTCTATCAGACAAGAAAGTGTTATGCTGTGGACTATCCAGAAACATGATCCTTCTTCTTTAAACTTGGAAAAATTAAGTTGTAGTTTCCTATATTAGTCGGCTCCAGCTGCCATGACAAAATACCACAGGCTGAGTGGCTTCAACAACAGACATTTATTTTCTCGAAGCTCCAGAGGCTGTAAGTTTAGGATCAAGGCACTGACAAGGTTGGTTTCTGATAAAACTTCTCTTCCTTCCTGGATTGTGGATGGCTGCCTGCCTGCTGGGACCTCACATGGCCTTTCCTCTGTGCTCTTCTTCTGCTTGAAAGGACCCCAGCCCCAGCCCTATTGAATTAGGATCTCATCCTTTTACATTTAATCCTAATGACCTCTTTAAAGATCTTCTCTCCAAATATAGTCAGCCTGGGGATTAAGGCCTCACCATGTGAATTTTGAGGGGACACAATCCAGACCAACACATTCTCGTCCATATTTTTAAATTGTCTGCTATCAGTGTTGTTTCAGAAAGCATTCCTATTTCATGCTTGTTCTCTCAGTTTGCCCCAGGTTAGCCCCCTCTTTCTGGTCCCTACACTTACCACACATACCTTATAACTGAAAATCTGTAACGTTTTGGGAATTGACCCAAGAACAGTCTTGCTTTCCATTACCTTCAACCTTCATAGCCTTATTTTCCAGCACACACTGATCTCTCCCCAGGCTCTCAGCTCCGGAGTCCTGCTTCAAGGCTGGGGCTGCTGTCCTTGGCATTTTTGGCAAGCCCCCTGTAGAGCCTGCCTAGGGTCTTGCTGCAATAATCAGGTCAACAATTGTTTTCCGGAGTGGGCCCCTGGGCCACCTCCCACCTGGGTGACCAAATGTTTTTGTTTGTACCAGCACATTAGGAGTATCAATCTGTTCTGTCTTTCTTTAGAACAGTGTAATCTATTGCATCAAGGAAGAAATAAGCATAGTTGCATCGTGATTACTTCTAAGACTCTGCTAGTTCATCCAGGGCTCCATGCATGGTGTGAGTTCCAGGGAACATTGATTGTGCTTCCCATTCACTGTGGCCAAAGAAAGAAAATATGTAATAAACAGACCAACCAAGAAGTCAGTTGTATTTGATTACTTTCATAACAACCTTGACATTGCACATCATGACTATGTAATTAAAGTAACTAACATCTCCGTATTGTTTTCAGTTGTGCCTTTTTTATTGCTTCCTGGAACAATGTTGCAAAGCAAGAAACAGAGGTAGGTAGTTCTATAACTTGGCTGGGATCACACAGCTATTAAGTGGTTGAACCAAACGTAAACCTAATTGACTTCAGCTGAAATTCAATAATTAATGCATCCAACATTGACTGCATGCCAGACCTTGGTAGGATATGGTGAGCAAAGAGGCACCAATTCTGCCCTTGAGAAGAATCAGGTGATAGAGACACACAGACATTCATATGGCAATTAAAAACAGATTTTAAAATTGCAGCCCTGAGAAGTGATGCTTGGAGGGACAGACACTGTAATAATAAGTAATAAGAGGGGCTCCATCCCATGAAAGGGATTACAGATAGTAACATTCCATATGTTTCAAATAAACTGGGCTATCTCCTATCTGGAAATGTCACTAGCCATTCAATCCCCCTGTTTGTGGTGCCAAATAATCCATCAACCTAATTGATATACCAGGATCACCTTCCTTTTTTTGCAACGTTTATTTATTTTTGGGACAGAGAGAGACAGAGCATGAATGGGGGAGGGGCAGAGAAAGAGGGAGACACAGAATCGGAAACAGGCTCCAGGCTCTGAGCCATCAGCCCAGAGCCCGACGTGGGGCTCGAACTCACAGACCGCGAGATCGTGACCTGGCTGAAGTCGGACGCTCAACCGACTGTGCCACCCAGGCGCCCCAGGATCACCTTCCTTTTTGATTACCACAAGGTTAGATTAAGATAGATAGATATAGATAGATATAGATTATAGATATAGATATATAGATATAGATATAGATATAGATATAGATATAGATAGATAAAGCTAGGTTGTATTTGCTATCAAACATCTATTTCAGACAGAGCTTAGAAAACAGATAACCGATATTCTACCCTGTCTCCCCTAGCCTCAGGTGGAAAGACAGGTACATTTGCATGTGACCAGTAGGGCTATCTACCAGGTTCTTATTGGCCACAGAAATCAGGAAAAGGCATAGAATTAAGGTTGCACAGAGAACCAAAGTAGTTAAGTAGGAGAAGAGCATTCATTCACTGAGGCGGGCGAGAATGGAGCATGAGGTTAGATAGGTAGATAGATGATAGATAGACGGATAGATAAATGATGGATGAATAGATAGATAGATGATAGATGGAAAGATGATGGATGGATGGATAGATAGATGATAGATAGATAGATAGATAGATGATAGATAGATGATAGAGAGATAGATGATAGATAGATAGATAGATAGATAGATAGATAGAAGATAGATGATGGATAGATAGATGATAGAGAGATAGAAAGATAGATGGTAGATAGATAGATAATGATGGATAGATAGATAGATAATGGATAGATGATGGATGGATAGATAGATGATAGATGGATAGATAGATAGATAGATGATAAATAGATAGATAGAGAAGGTATCAATTTGAGGCAGAGAAGAGAGACAAAACAGGATACTACTATGAAGATTCTTGGAAATATTTTTTTCCCCTATAGGAAATACCTTTTCCAGGACAGTTAATCATAACATGCACCTAATTTCCAAAAACCTATTTATGTTTGAAGCATATTTTGATTTTTTATTAAGTAGTACCCCTTTGTCTCCATCTAAGAATCTAAGAAGTATTTGCTAAGTCCAGACAATGACCTTCAGTAGTCAGATGTTGATGTCTGATATTAACGTACAGAATGTGTGTGTGAGTGTGCAGGCCATCAGCCTTAGTGCAAGACATGACATAAACTTGACCATAGTAACTCATTATCAAAAGCTAGATGTAGGAAAGCCTGGGTGGTTCATTCAGTTAGGCAGCCGACTCTTGGTTTCAGCTCATGATCTTGAGGTTTGTGAGTTCGAGCCCCGCATCAGGGTCTGGGCTCGCAGCTGGAACCTGCTTTGGATCCTCTGTCTCCCTCTCTCTACCCCTCCCCCACATGCTCGTGTGCTCTCTCTCTCTCAAAAAGTAAATAAGTTAAAAAAATTGAAAAGCTAGATCTAAAGATTACGCCCATCTTGAATATCTTTATATTCAATACACTTTAGGGAATAATATTCCTCAATTCATCATTCTAATATTGTACCACTTTTATTTCCTTTATAACTGTTTTCTTAAAACGTCAAGAGGTACCTCATTGGTATGTGGTTATAACGTTTGAAATTCAATATTTATTTATTGTCTCTACATCATTCACATTTATAGAAACATCAGAAATATCGGGGTTTTATCTTTATAAGAAAAGTCTTAGTTTATTTGATTTTCTTGCAATTTACTCAGGGACATATCTACTATTTTCTTTCAGACACAGTTCTATGTTCAATAATTTTTTTATGATTGTTTGGTAGAAGAATCATCAGTATATTTCTTTATAATTACTTTATACTTAGTTCATAATTACTTTAAACTTACCTTTTGAAGCTGTCCAGTCAATGCAATATTCAATACTTAACTGTGTGCCATCTATTAATCTAGTAATGTAATTCAGCAACATGGTGACTTTTTCTCCCTTTTAAAGGAGATTTATTTTGTCTTGCCATAGAAGAAATCAGAAAGATTAAAAGCCCATGCATGCAAGCAAGTAGTTACCAGAAAAGCTTTTTATGATACATGATTGTAACATGCCAGAAGAAAATTGCATTGAAAATGATGTAGTCTAACTAATAAGAAATACATTTGAAATTGAAAATTAAATATACTTTTGCATATCCTGATATGCTACTTGAGTTGCCTCATTTGCATGCAAATAAGGGTTCAATAACTATTTTAATTGCTATATTCTCCCAAAAGCAAGGAGAGAAGATTCAAAATATATGTATTATTTTGTATGGGAAAGAATGTTAATATTCACCAAATAATTACCTAATTTACATAGTGATTAGACTCATCTGCAATAAAGTATTTTTATAAATATACAGAGGGAACATTAGACGTTGTGAAATTTGACAAGTGAAATCACAAGCAAATCTAATAAGGAAAATTATATGCAGGTGAAAGACTCCTAGTACATTATTTTTAATATAACTTTATTACTAATGTCAGAGTAATAAGTCAAATCCTTAAGCATTTGGTGCATCATATTTGGTAGGTGAGAGGAGAAAAGCAAATATAATATAGTTAAAAAAATATTGAACATGATCAAACACATCTGAAAGAGAAGAATTCCTCAGGGAAGAATTTCCACCTACATAATTTCAAGTGAAGTAATCTATTTTCTAATTAGCAAGGAAAAAAATCCCCTGTATATGACCTTGAATTCTAAAATATTAGCTCAGAGGGAATATTTACAATCCAAAGGCTCAGATGCATAATGAAAATACGGACATGACTTTTACTGTTGTTAAGGTTCTTTTTAAATCATTCTTAGGCATAATCAGCCTATGTTGACTGACATTTATAGTATGGAAATTGGCTAGAATACAAATGCAATGGCGTTTGAAATTAGAAAACATTACTGAGGAGACAGGTTAAATATTTGTGGCGTTCAAAGCCATTTTTCTTGGTAGAACCTATACCTTTGCTCATTTTGATCAAGCTTATATTCTAAATGAGTTTTGCATATTGAAATTATTTTAGCTCTCCAATGTTACTTCCTTTGTCATTTTCTATGTCGCTGCTACTCATTTCAGAGAAATGCATTTTTCAGCTCTCAACATTTTCAGTGTGATAAAGGAGGGAAAACTTTAGGATTTAAACGAGGCGAATTGGTCAGATTCGGAGATAGGTGCTAAGTGAACCACCAGCTGCTTGAATCAATGAGTGAACAAACTGACCCTCCTGATTGTAAACAGTCTATTCACTGATTTGTTTGTGGGCTTACAGCGATCTAGAAACGTTAATTACAAGGTGAAGAGCAAGACCAGGCAGGGAATATCAAGAATGAGGAGACCTGATGAAAACTTCTAGTTCACAGCCTTTTTTCTCCAGAATGTGGGACACGATAGAGATTTCTGGCTTCTGGGAGAATAGTGAGGTACTGTGTACACGGAGTTGGAAACTAAAATTATAAGGGAGAGGATGCCACCAGAAAATGTATCTACATTCTGGAGTGAGCCAATGATGACTCCTTCATTCATTCATTATCTGATCCTAGAAAATTACCACTCAGAAGTTCAGGTTCATGTAAAATGAGAATGAAAATACTTTCAGGGTTATTGGGAAGATTCAATATGATTGTTAGCATAAAGTCTGTAGATCATGGCCAGTTTAAATTTTTTTTTAATGTTTATTTATTTTTGAGAGAGAGAGAGTGAGACAGACTATGAGTAGGGGAGGGCCAGAGACAGGGAGACACAGAATCAGAAGCAGGTTCCAGGCTCTGAGCTGTCAGCACAGAGCCCGATGTGGGGCTCAATTTCACAGACCATGAGATCATGACCTGAGCTGAAGTCGGACGCCCAACTGACTGAGCCACCCAGGCGCCCTGATCATGGCCAATTTAATAAGTAATGGCAAGTTATGTGTGTTATAGACGGTTCAGGAACATAGATTTCTGCAATATTTCCCTCTTAGGCAACTGACTCTCCTTATCCTTTGAGATACAAGATTCTGCATCTGTGATGGTTTCTTTAAAATTTTTTTTAATGTTTATTTATTTTTGAGAGAGAGAGAGACAGAATGCGAGCGGGGGAGGAGCAGAGAGAGACAGAGACACAGAATTCAAAGCAGGCTCCAGGCTCTGAACTGTCAGCACAGAGCCCGACGTGGGGCCCGAACTCATGAACCCTGAGATCGTGACCTGAGCTGCAGTCGGACGCTTAACCGACTGAGCCACCCAGCTGCCACATATGTGATGGTTTCTATGGTATGTTTAAGAGAGCTGACACTTAACATCCACAAGAGCATAGATCAATCATGCATGCATTTTGAAATAGAAAACTAATGGGATCATGGGAAATAAAACTCTGTATGATTATAATTTATTGCACATACTACAAAACGTATATTAATCTAAATATTCATTCGTATGTTGTCATTGTCCGTGAACTCGATACTCCTGGTATAAAGTTTTATTGTACCCGACACATATGGCAGGTGAAATTTATACACAATTCTACAAGGCTTTCGTAACCTTGATATCAAAACCAAAATAGTACATTGCAGGCCAAACAAAATATTGGCAAGATGAAATCTAGCAACATATATATTGTGAGCAAGTTGAGTTTGTCCAAAGAATGCAAGGGGGTGGGTGAGGGAGCCTTAGAAAATCCATAAATCCTACTCTCAGTATTAAAAGATTAAAGGAGAAAACACGCAGATGCCTGAAAAGCATCTGATATTATTTAGCACTCATTTGCAATTCAAATTCTTTGCACACCAACATTAAAAGGGGATTTTCTTAACCGAATCACTGGTGTCTATATAAAAACCTCAGTAAAGAAGGAACCACTCCAAATAGAGTGTTAAGATAATTGTTTATTTTAGAAGACTACATTTTGAAAGGCCTGTTTATTCTTTATGTTGCGTGTGGCATGAAACCCGGAGCAAATGTTATAAATTGTGTGTGCTACAGAATCATAATCTCTGTCAAGGGGATGTTGCCTGACCCCTGTCTAACTTAATGAGATGAATTCAATTAAAGGAGAAGGAAGCTAATCTATCCCTGTGCTAGCAGTCACTGTAAAAAACAAAAAGGACCGTTGTTTCATGCACTTATGTTGATGCCCGTGCTGCGATCTTGCACCTCAATTATTCCTGCTGTCAAGGTGGATGATATTGCTTTAGCCCTTGGTATTCCGAATGCAGCGGGAGAAGAGGCCGCACCAGCGTCACACGGGAGCTTATTAAATATTGAGACTCTCAAGCCGACTCCACCCTCGACCCTCTGAATCCGAGTCTGCATTTTAACAAGGTCCCAGGGCGTTTCTCCGCACGGCGTAAAGCAGGAGAAATGCCGTCTAGGCCCCCGATCGTCCCGAATTTGACTCTTGGCATAGACCATGTGATATTTGGCAGTTTTTGTTTGTTTCACCTGAAGGTGTGGGAATTTGTCGGCATAACGGTACTATTGATAATAACGGATAACGATATTGAACTGGCCACGGCCCTGTCCTAAGCAATTTCGGTGCATTGACTCCTTTTGTTTTCCCAACCTTCCCTGGGAGTTGCATGACTCCAAGGTACAGAAGAGGAAACACACAGACTTCAGTTCCCTGCCCCAGATGAAAGCGGGTAAGACCAGGTCAGTTTGGGAGCCAGACTCCCTGTCTTGCACTGTTAAACTCTCCCAGGCTATTTCTGATAAGAAACCGCTTTCACGAAGAATGCCAAAATGCTGGCCACGGTGCAGGATAGAGGTGAAAGGTCAGCGGAAACCATCATCATACTCTATAACTCGAGGTCCACTGGAAAGACAGTGCAAGCCACAGGAGTCGTTGTAAATTTTCTGGTAGCCGAATCAGAAGAAGAAGTAAGGAACAGGTGGAGTGCATTTCAGTCGTATATTTTATTTCACCTACCATGTAAAAACAAGAAACTTATCATTTTAACATAGCGAATAGTAACATTCATTTAAGGAATATTTTATCTGTTTTATACTTTGCCTTTGAAATTGGTGTATATGAATTTTATTTTCTTTTAAGTTTGTTGATTTTGAGAGAGACAAAGAGAGAGAGAGAGAGAGAGGGGAGGGGCAGAGAGAGAATGAGAGGGAATCCCAAGCAGGCTCCATGCTGTCAGCGCAAAGTCTGACACGAGGCTCGAACTCATGAACCGTGAGATCATGACCTGAGCTGAAATCCAGAGTCAGTGGCTTAACCGACTTAGCCACGCAGCGCCTGAAGTTGTTGTATATTTTAAAGTGACGGCTTTAAAACATACATGTTACTCTGACCAGCCACAGCTCCAGTGCTCAGGGTCACCTGGGGCTAACGGCTGCCGTATTTGGCCCATCGGGCAGCTTGTTCTAAAGGCTCTGAGCACCTGAAATAAAAAAGCTTGCATGTTAATAAGGAACAGCAGATCAATAAGTAAGTCTAATATCAGAGGAACCATCTGTAACACACACCAGCACTCTCTTTCCTTCTGGGCTTTGTGCAAACTTATCATTCCTGCTTTTACTTTTAAAACAAATTGGGGTGAAGGGGCGCCTGGGTGGCTCAGTCAGTTAAGCGTCCGACGTCAACTCAGGTCATGATCTGAGTTCATGCCCTGCGTGGGGCTCTGTGCTGATGGCTCAGAGCCTGGAGCCTCCTTCAGATTCTGTGTCTCCTCCTCTCTGCCCCTCCCACGCTCATGCTCTCTCTCTGTCTCTCAATAATAAATACACGTTAAAAACAATTTAAAACAAATTTGGGTGAGGGGCACCTGGGTGGCTCAGCTGGTTGAGCATCCAACTTTGGCTCAGGTCATGATCTGGCAGTTGGTGAGTTCAAGCCCTACATCGGGCTCTGTGCTGACAGCTCAGAGCCTGGAGCCTGCTTCGGATTCTGTGACTCCCTCTCTCTCTGACCCTCCCCTGCTCTCTCTCTCTCTCTCTCTCTCTCAAATAAAGATTTAAAAAAATTTTAATAATAAAATAAAATAAATTGGGGCAAAATAACATGCTGTGTGATTCTGTGTTTTTAATTTGGAATTTATAACGAGCTTCATTCCATCACACATTATTTTAAGAAATGATCTTAACGATTGCCTAATAATCTTGTGTGATTTTCAACCATTTTTATTTTTTCAACTTTATTTACTTATTTATTGAGAAAGAAACAGCATGAGCAGGTGGGGGGCAGAGACAGGGAGAGACAGAATCCCAGGCAGGCTCCAAGCTCAGCACAGAGCCTGATGTCGGGCTTGATCTCAGGAAACCGTGAGATCATAACCTGAGGCAAAACCAAGCCTGGGATGCTTAATGGTCGGAGCTACCCAGGCGGCCTGATTTTTGACCATTTTTAAAAGAAATGATCTGAGTTTTAGCATTTGGTTTAATTTTTCTCGATATCAAAAATTACATGATGAAGTCCTGATACCCACATCTTGGTACCCATGTCTGACTAAACACACACATTTGGAATGGCCTCCATAATATGACCAAATTGCTTTCCAGAAAGAGATTATTAATGGTACCCATCAAACGTGTCCTTTATCCCTCTAACACTACCAAACTTTAGAAAACATCTTTGCCACTTTAAGAGATGGTATATAGTTTTTAAATTAGTGTTTCTTTTGTTACAGTTTAGGAAAGTGTGTGTGTGTGTGTGTGTGTGTGCGTGTGTGTGCACACGCATGCACACGTACATGCACCTGTGTGTTTTACAGACTCTCTGTTTCTTCTTAAGCATCTCTTGTTTTTGACCTGGGACAAATTCTTTACATATCGAGGGAATTAACTATTTTTCGATCAAATATGTTGCATATATTTCCTAGCTTGAAGAAAGATATTGAGAGGACCTTCGGTATTTACAGTTACACAGTTATAGCTACCAATATTTTCCTTCGGTGTGCCCCTTCACTTTTATCTTTACACAGGATCCTTTCCTTCTCAAATTAAAGATGAATCTGCATTCCCTCCCTGCCGCTTCACGGTTTTTCCCCCATATTTAATGTCTCAACCCATATGGAATTTATTTTTTTTCCAAAGTATGTAAGTGAAGTGTAACTTTAATTTGTAAAAAATTACCAGCTCTTTCCACCAACTATCTTAATATTTGTTGATTGCAGAATTTTTAGGTGTGTGGAATTGGGTATCTCGTTCACCTGAAAAAACAATTATTTTATTTTCTTAGAAAGTTTTGAGCTAGGTTTTGCATAAGACCAGTGTAAGTCTTTTCCTAAATCAGCCCCAAATGATGTGAGAAGTGTGACGTTTAGAATTAACACAGTATTTTCTGTGCATGGTCAGTGACTCAACAAGTGCAGCAGTGGGTGGGAAGGGAGGAAGCCCAGTGAAAGGTAAGTGCTGTGACAGTGTTTCCTTGTGCTGGAACATTTCTCTATGCTGGCCCAGTGCCTTTTTTTTTTTTTAAACTCCCTGGCATGTCTTTCTTCATCCACAGCCAGCCCTGGTAATAATCACCATGTTTGCCTGGGATGAAGAGCCACATCAGGGGTTGCCTGGGTGGCTCAGTGGATTGAGTGTCCCACTTGGGCTCAGGTCATGATTTCCCGGTTCGTGAGTTCAAGCCCCGCGTCAGGCTCCGTGCTGACAATCCAGAGCCTAGAGCCTACTTCGGATTCTGTATTTCCCTCTCTCACTTCCCTCCCCCACTTGTGCTCTGTCTCTCTCTCTCTCTCTGTCTCTCAAAAATAAATAAATATTATAATAAAGAACCACATTAGGTGTAAACATGCAAATAATATCTGCATCATCTTCAGGCTTGACCTAGAACCAGAATCACTTTCTGGTCCCTAAAGGGACCCAGATGCACTCACTCAGATCTCTTGATTTTCCCATGTCCCCCAAGCCACATGCTTCCCCTAACGTCTCTCTCATTCTCTTTCTCACTCTCACACACACACGCACGCACACACAAGCATGCACACACATATCTCACGCTCTCAGAAATACCAGTAGCGTTCTGCCAGGTTTCCTCCCTTTCCTTTCCGGTATGCATGTCCTTCCCGTGAGAAGAGTCACATCCCAGTCCTGAAATCTGCTCTATCTTGAATAAAGTGGATCCAGCAGAAATGCTTTAAACTTCCTGGTATTTGGATTTTTCTCTTCTCTCATTTCAAACATTTTTTTTCTTTCTATTTTTATATTCAATTGGTGCATTTCTTTGGAAATCTGAAAGTGAGCAAATAAAACGCCTGTTACATAGTCATCATATCATTAACTGAAAGAGAGAATATTGCTGATATACGAAGCGTATTGTTAATGCATAACTATTTAGCATTTGCTTGTGCTAAATGCACCCGTGTCCGAAAACAGAATGTGCCCAAAACCCACGTTTGGGTGGTTTTGCAGTGGTCTTTCAATAGCATTGAAAGAGCCAATACATTTGGGTATTATTTCGTTTGCCATCAACAAGATCTTCAGCATAGAGAACAGAATTAATGGATGGAAAATCTTGCCTGCACGCATGGAAGAGGCAGACTTTCCCTGTCAGTGGCCATGCACTTGGCACATATTTTTCAGCAAGGTGATATAAACCTCCGTTGAAAAAGTTGGTTGATGGAATACCATCTGATTTTATCGAGAGCATAATGAAGAGAAAAACCACATTCCTTCTGGTGCCATCCCTGGGGTACCCTGCACTCCTCTCTTCCAATAATTGTGTATGGCAATAAGAAGCCGGGGGCTCTACGCGGTCACTGGTTCCCCCTCACTGCATCTGTAGGTAAGCAATCTGAGAATTACTGAGACTGAACGCAAGCCACGGTGACGGCAAGACTGAGGCCCATATCGATCCAGTAGGAACATGATGAATCTGTCAGGTTCAGGCAGAATGCATCCTGTACCTGGTGGGAGAGTTCTTTCCACGGAAAGGGAATTAATTCTTCTCTCCAATGAAACACTTGAGACTGAAGTATACACACTCACAAAGGAGTCTAATAGAACCTAGAACATAGAAAAGAAATAGCTTTCTTCTCTCCTTTTCTTTTTCATTCATTCATTCATTCATTCATTCGTTGTTTTGGTAGGTCCTGCCTGGCAACACATTACACTGAAGCGCTCTTGGTCTTTCTGAATTTCCTTCAGCCTATCTGGGCATTTTTATTTTTTAATCAGTGTATTCACATTTGAAACTCTGGTTTAAAAGCCTTCAGTTAAAACAGAAAGAGGCAGATTCATTTGGTGTATATGAAGTAGGCAGTAATTGCATTGGAAAACCCCAAAACACACAAACCAGAACCAGCTGTAACCAAACATGTGTGGAAAGCAGTGCACAGAATTTTCCATGGCCTGCAGCAGCAATGTTATACAAATAGTCCCCGAGGTGTCTCAGCAGCTCCACACACAGTGGAAAGAAATTAGATAATGTTAAAGACTTACCAGATGGATATTCAATCAGTTGTGTGTAAAATTCTCTCTGTAAATTGAATATTGAAGGCATAGCTACACTGAACTTATAAAATTAGCGTCTTTGTTTTCTAGCACGGTTCCCTGATGTGAATGGGCTGCACTAAGAATACCAAGGACACAGTAAGTGTTATGTAAGTTTATAGGACACATGAAAACAAGCATCAGGAATAACCCAGAAACAATTGGCCGAAAGCACATGGAGAGTAGATTACGAGAACATGCACAAATGAATAATAATTTGCAGGGCTCTTGGTTCAAGATTTGAGATAACAAATTGCCTTTTTAATAAGAAACAGACTTTTTGTTTAAATCACTGCCTTCTTGGAGAATGCTGTAACTTTCTTAGAACACAGCCATATCTTGCTGTCCATATAGAAAACTCCTAAACTATATGTTCCTTGTCCCACTAAGTCCTGACCTTTCTATTTTATTGTTAAGTCCCTTTCTAATCAGACTTCATCATAACCTGGGTAAACACCTATTACCCATGCTCACTAATATAGATCAGGCCCAGTCTGTGCCCAGTCTCTTCCATAGCTACTTCAAACCTCAGCGATCTCCTGTCAAAAGTCCCCTACCACAGGAATAATACTGGCTTTCGTCAGGCAGTAGGTGGATATTTATTGACAAGCAAGTCGGAAGGACTACCATTCAGGGATGTTCATGCTAGGAAAGACAAAAGGTGTTAGATCCATACACATTGAGATAGGAGTGCTGAATCAAAACCACTACAGTGTAGGACATGAAGACTTCACTAATTATAGCAAAAAATCAGGATGGCCATGCGTCCCCATTTGCTCTGGGTGACTCGAGTTTATACCTGTTGTTCCTGTATGTTACCAATGGTACCCTTTACTCTCCAAGTTGTTTCTAGTTGGATGATAAATAAGATGGCCACTTTACCAATGCTTGTTGAGCATTTACTACATGACTGGTAATATTCTGAATGCTCTGTGAATTAACTTCTTTGAACTACACAACAGCATTATAAGATGTTCAGTAAAATTATTTTCATTTTCAAGTGAGGAAACAGAAGCCCAGGGATTATCTTTCAAAAGACCACACAACTATGGAAGTTAAGGCAGCTGTAAAGGACACCCGTTGGAGAATTAGAATGGGTTTTGCTGAATTGTAACAAAATTTTTGAGAATAAAGTTAAAATTAATGTTAAATATTTATGAAGGGGGTTAGAGAGTCCTTGGAGAATTCTCCCCTTAGATGTAAGCAGGTCTAAATATTTAAACAAATGGCACTTAGTGTTTTCTAAACAAAGGCATCTGTGATACTCCCACAGGAAGACCACAGATACTTGCTGAGGGAGATGGGGGGTTGGGAGCTGAAGCAGGAAGAGATTCAGCTACTAATAAGATGGCCTCTAGAGCCCATCAACACAAATGGCACAGCTTGTTTGCATACTGGAGAGCGTCATGCAGATCTTCAGAATTCCACAGGTATTTGGATTTTTGGAAGTGTTCAGAGTAGGGTAGAAGCAGAAGTTTAAAAATGTAATTGCTTTGGAGTAATTTATTAAAAGCAATGTTAAGATCCATTCCCTTCTGGGTGGCTGTGAACTGAAATGAATCTAGTAGCCAGCTGTAAGATATTAACAGTGATGGTATTCCTCTAGGATGTAGAATTGGCTCCACTGAATCTACTCATGAGAGGTGTGCTCCTAGGTGTTCAGTAAATTCTTTATGGATGATTTTTGAAAGTAAGAAAATTTACATATGCTCATATCTGTGAATAATCTTGCCCTATTAAATGCACCTTAGGAAATAAAAATTCAGTTCAATTTTAATGAGTAGTACGTTGGGAATGAATTCATTCATTCAGTCTATATAGTCTATAGTATTTGATCCTTTGGGGACCCAAGAACATGACTATTCTGTTCAAGTGTGTTCTTGTCCTTTGGGTCTATAATTTTCCAGATCATAACCCTTAATCTATTATATAAAGTTTTTAATCTTTCATACTGAGTATATTCAGAGTTTATGCATCATCATTTCTTTTCTCAGGAAGTTTTGTTTTGCTTCTAGAATGGTCTGTGAATTGTTAGATGCCTGCTTTGCATGGTGCCTTGGGAATGATTTCATGTGTCCTTCCTTGATGCTGCAAATCCACATGTTTCTTACCTCAATACTGTATGTCTATCTTTTGTTATTTGGCCTGATAAATCTGTGTTCTACTTCTGGAAGTAAAATGGAGGTAGACTTCACAATTTTGGGAATAGAGTAATTTTTTGAAGAGGGCAAGGGGCGCCTGGGTGGCGCAGTCGGTTAAGCATCCGACTTCAGCCAGGTCACGATCTCGCTGTCTGTGAGTTCGAGCCCCGCGTCAGGCTCTGGGCTGATGGCTCAGAGCCTGGAGCCTGTTTCCGATTCTGTGTCTCCCTCTCTCTCTGCCCCTCCCCCGTTCATGCACTGTCTCTCTCTGTCCCAAAAATAAATAAACGTTGAAAAAAAAAATTTGAAGAGGGCAAAAACTAAAAATGGATTCCCCTAATGGTGAGAACATAAATGTCCTTGTATTTTGTCTCTAATAGCATAGATGTTTAACACGTTCACGCAAATTCAAGAACACTTACAACAATGTCATCTTAATTAGCGATTACTTTCTCTTCTGTGATGCATTGTGTTTGCAAAGGGGCATTTATATATAGCAACTAAAGCATTCTATTTATTAGCACTTGACATTTTTATTGTTAAGTATCATTATACTTATTTTTTAACACAGAGTGACAATAATGTGGTTGCTCTCTCATCTCTAAAATCAGTAGCACACTTCTTATTTCTTCACTTCTTAATGTGAAGATAGACACCAAGTACAGTACTTTGTATTAGACATCATTGTCAAGTCAGCACCTAGTACTCCAATACTCCTGCGGGTATCATTTCTCATTCATACAGTATAGATGCTTTAGGGAAAGTGGGTTCCACCCTCGGCCCTAGAGGTATATCCTGATTATTCCAAGCAATTAGATTGTGAACAATCTAATATCCCTGGCCAACAGAGTAGGTTCAGCTGATGACATTGACATAGCCATTAGGACTTCTATTTGACACTGAGAATGGAGATACTTTTGAGATAATTTGAGATATCCTAACAGATACAGTCTTAGTGTCCTTATTACACTGACTACTTATAAATAAGTTATATAAAACTAATTAAATTTATATAAAATTTAAATAAATTTAGAATTTATGATTCATATTTATTTTAAATTAGTAGTTTATATAAAATTAAATTTAAAAATAAATACTGTATATATATGTATATATATATATATATATACACATACACACATATACACATATATATACATATATATTCCCAAACTGGTAATAATATTACTCCTTAAAACCTACTGCTAAAGGAAGAAAAACCCAAAGTACTTTCAGAGAATTTTATACTTTATGGTAGCTACTACAGCTCTGTAGACTTTCTTCTAAAGGACTCTTGACTAATACAGGACTTTCTCCCTTAGGAACTTTCTAGACAATGGCACAGGGCCATGGAGCCCAGGCAGAAATCAGGAGTCTAACTAAGCTAACTCTACTTAAGCTAAGCTGGCAGAACTGTGGAAGTCCATTGTTCCAATGGAACTATGAGGAGCAGGGCAATGTCTATGTGGAACTACCCTTTGGGTCTTTGAGGCCTAGATTAGTTTGCAAAGTCTAACAGAAATCAGAGGCTGTGCAACTGGAATTGAAATGAAATATCTGAAGTCACACAGTGCTAGGACTTCTTAGAATGTTCCATCTCATCAGAGGAGAAATGCCACACTGAGCATGCTGGGCATTGAGTGAAGCTCCCGGGGGGGTAAACTTTATAACTATGTACTTCTTAGAGTAGGTCTATAACATAAGACTAAAGACAATAAAGACAGACATGGCCAAAGAAGGTATAAAACCCAGCCTGACTGGGTTGAGAAAATCCATTAATAATTTAACTGTTTATTTAAAAAAAAGTCAACCCCTAGAAATGAAGACAACACATTCCAGATTCCTTATAGTTAAATGTCTACAAGATCTCATGCAAAAGAAAAAAAAATACTTGAAATGTAAAGAAGCTGGAAAATATGGCCACCAATCAAGGCAAAAAACATTTAATAAACACAGACCCTAAAATGATGCAGAAATTGAAATTAATGGAAAAACGCTACAAAACAGCTATTATAAATTTTTAGAGGATTTAAATAAAAAGGTGAACAGAAGCAAACAAATGACAAAGCTCAGTATACAACTAGAAACTGTTAATAAAAGAATCAAACAGGAATTCTGGAACTGAAAAATATACATCTGGCATGAAAAATTCACTGAATAGGTTTAATATAAAATTGGAAATGTCAAAAGAAAGGGGTATTTGCGTGAAAAAACAAATTATTCAACCTGAAGAAAAATATTACAGAACGTGAATGGAACCTCAGTGATGTATAGAACTACTTCAGCAGTATAATATATATGTATTTGAAATCTCCAAAAATAAGGAGAATGGTGTGTGTGTGTGTGTGTGTGTGTGTCTTTATATAAACATCAGCCTAGAGATGCAAGAATCTCTGCAAACCCAAGAAGAAAAGTGCAGAGAAAAATCAGTCAAGTTGTTGAAAATCAAAGGTAAAGAGAAAATGTTAAAAGCAGCCATAGGTAAAAAGACACATAACATACATAGGAATAGCAATATGAATGATGGTTAATTTCTTAATAACTGCAAAGCCCAGAAGATGATGAAAAAACATCTTAAAAGTACTGACAGGGAAAGAAAAGAATGATGTCAATCCAGAATTCTATATCCAATATTTTCTAATGCACAAAAGCTGAAAGAACTTATCACCTACAATATTGCACTGAAAGAAATACTAAAAGAAATGTGTTACACTGAAACAAAGTGATACTACCTGGAAGCTTAAATGTTTAAGGAAAAAGAATATTGGAAGTGGCAAATATAATGGTAAATATAAAACTATATCTCATTTCTTTTAAAAAAAATTTTTTAATGTTTATTTATTTTTGAGAGAGAGATAGAGTGTGAACAGGGGACAAGCAGAGAGATAGGGAGACAGAATCTGAAGCAGGCTCCAGGCTCCGAGCCATCAGCACAGAGCCCGACACAGGGCTTGAACCCACAAGCCGTGAGATCATGACCTGAGCCGAAGTCAGACGCTCAACTCACTAAGCCACCCAGGCGTCCCAACTATATCTCATTCTGTTGCTAATGTTTAGAAATAACAACTGATGGTTTATATAAAATCTATTCAAAAATAGATTGAAAATTAAAGGAAAAAAGAAAAAAATACAATACAAATAGTGAGCATGAACACTCTGAAATGGTTATATTACTTTCAGATGAAGTAAACATCAGTAGAAAGAATATAATCAGAAATAAAGTGGAATAATTCATAATGATAAAAGGACTAATTTATTAATGAGCCAAAGCAACCATAAATATGTATGCAGCTAACCATAGCATTTAAATATATAAAGAAAAAGCAGAGGTAAAGGGTGAAATAAATCTGTAATCGTAGATGGAGATTTTAAGACCCTACTTCAATAATGTACAGAAAAAGTAATTTATAGATAAAAATATATAAAGATTTAAATGATGATACTATACTATACAAATGATACTATAAACTAAGTTGACCTAATTTACATTTATAGAATATTGTACCCAGTAACACTCAAATATGCATTTGCTTCCTTGTGAAACATTTAACATGATAAAAAATATGCTGGTTCGGGGCGCCTGGGTGGCGCAGTCGGTTGGGCGTCCGACTTCAGCCAGGTCACGATCTCGTGGTCCGTGAGTTCAAGCCCCGCGTCGGGCTCTGGGCTGATGGCTCAGAGCCTGGAGCCTGTTTCCGATTCTGTGTCTCCCTCTCTCTCTGCCCCTCCCCCGTTCGTGCTCTCTCTCTGTTCCAAAAATAAATAAACGTTGAAAAAAAAATTTTTTTTTAAATTAAAAAAAAATATGCTGGTTCATAAAATAGCTCTCAATAATTTTCAAAATATTTAAATCTTACAAAACATGTTCTCTTACCTTTACAGAATTAAAATAGAAATCAGGGGTGCCTGGGTGGCTCAGTCAGTTAAGCGTCCAACTCTAGGTTTCAGCCAAGGTCATGATCTCATGGTTCATGAGAACCGTGTCAGGCTGTGCTCTGTGCTGACAGTGCTAGGCCTGCTTGGGATTCTCTCTCTCCCTCTCTCCTCTCTCTCTCTGCCCCTCCCCACTTACATGCATGCCGTCTCTCTTTCTCAAAATAAATAAACTTAAAAAAATAGAAATCAATAAAAAAAATAGAAATAAGACATCTGGAAAAACCCCAATACTGGGAAATTAGACAACACAAGTCTAAATAACTCATGAGTAAATGGAGAAATCACACAGGACCTTATACAATATTTCACACTGGATGATAAAGAAAATGCTTTCACATCAAAATTAGTGGGATGACAGTATAGTAATGCTTACAGAGAAATTTATAGGTTTAAATATCTGTATTCGAAAAGAAGAAAAGTTCACAAAAATGATATAATATTTTATCTTGGAAAGCTACCTAAAGGAAAGCAAATTTAGTCCAAAATATGTAGATGAAAAGAAATAATACAGAGTAGAAGCCAATGAAATAGAAGACAGGAAAATAATAGAGAAAAAATAATGAAGCCAGAGTTTTTCAATCCTGAATTCTATATATACATTTTCTGATGCACAAAAGCTGAAGGAAATTATCACCGATAAGATGGCACTAAAAGAAATACTACAGGCAGTCTTTTAAAAGTCTTTCCAAAAAGAGTAATAAAAGGGATAACTCCAAGCAATAGTTTCTTTAAGATTTTATTTAAATTCCAGGTAGTTAACATACACTATAATGTTAGTTTCTGGTATACAATACATACAACATCCAGTGCTCATCATGACAAGTGCATTCCTTAATCACTATCACCTGTTTCCCCCATCCCCCCACCCACCTTCCCTCTGTAACCATAAGTGTGTTCTCTATAGTTAAAAGTCAGTTTCTTGGTTTGCCTCTCTCTTTTTTCCCCCATGATCATTTGTTTTGTTTCCTCAATTCCACATACGAGTGAGATCATGTATTTTTCTCTGACTGAACATTTTGCTCAGCATTATATTCTCCAGCTCCATCCATGTCATTGCAAATGGCAAGATTTCATTCTTTTTGATGGCTGAGTAATATCCCATTATATATATATATATATATATGCATGCCACATCTTCTTTATCGATTCATGAGCTCGTGGACATTTGGGCTCTTTCCATAATTTGGCTATTATTGATAATGCTGCTATAAACATCAAACAATAGTTTTTATTTTAAAAAATGGCATGAAAGAACAAATTACCAGTGTCAAGATTAAAAGAGAGAATATCTGGCTTCCGATTTTATAGTTGTTACAGAATAATAAGGTACTATTAGGAACACCCATTTAAAACTAAATATGACGGGGTGCCTGGGTGGCTCAGTCGGTTAAGCATCTTACTTCCACTCAGGTGATGATCTCACTGATCATGAGTTCAAGGTTTGTGTCAGGCTCTGTGCTGACAGCTCAGAGCCTGGAGCCTTCTTAGGATTCTGTCTCCCTCTCTCTCTCTGACCCTCTCCCACTTGCACTCTGTCTCTCTCTCTCTCTCTCTCAAAAATAAATATTAAAAAAATTTAAACTAAATATGACAGTTTAATTAAAATTAAGAAATTCCTTGAAAATGCAACTTGGTGAAACTGACACTGTAAGAAATAGAAAGTCCTAATAACTCTGTATCTATTAAGGAAATTGAATTGAAATTATCTTTTTGAGACAGAGAGAGACAGAGCATGAACGGGGGTGGGTCAGAGAGAGGGAGACACAGAATCTGAAACAGGCTCTGGGCTCCGAGCTGTCAGCACAGAGCCCGACACGGGGCTCGAACTCACGGACCGCGAGATCATGACCTGAGCCGAAGTCGGCCGCTCAACCGACTGAGCCACCCAGGCGCCCCCAGAATTGAAATTATCAAAGAGGTTCCCAGGAAGAAAATTCCGAACTCATTTTTATGGGTAAATTCCAGCAAACAGTTAAGGAAGAAATAAGATGGAACATACCCAAAGAGTTGCACAAAACAAAGGAGAAAAAATAAAAACAAAAAATATTTCCCATATCATTTCATGAGATCAGCATACCCCAATACCAAAACCTGATCAAGACAATGTAAGAAAAAAGAAAAATTACAAACAAATATCTCTCTCTCTATTAATATATTTGAAGAGGTTACCTTGAAACTCCTTTTCCATGTTTGAAGGATAAAGTCAATCAATATAGTTACTACTCTTACAAGGACCTTAGGACTCTTTCTGAATTTGAGATTGTCTTGTGAAAGTTCACGTTTAGTGCTTGGTGAAAATTAACACTCTGACAAATGAATATTATGGTAGTTATTGTTTGTTGTCAGAAGTTTAAACTAAGACTGGAACAGAGATATCTGGCTGGGAATGTTCTCTGAGCATGGCTTCATGAATGTAGGGCTCAGTTCCTCATGTAGGTGACAGTGGCATTTGTGGGTCGGGGGTACGGTGCCAGATGGAATTCACTGCACACAGGTGACACTGGCTTGCTTTCTGACACATACACTAACGTCTTTCAGAACATGCCTGACTCACTCCATCCTAACATCTCTGAACTAGCGAGCCACTCCGAAGGGATGTTGTACTCACATAGTTCCGTGTGACCTGTTCCTTATCCATCACTCAGCTGTCAGCTACCCATCATCACTGCAGACATGCTCTCCTGACACCCTGCCTGGAACCATGGCTTCTCATCCCAGCATACCCTCTTTCAAGTTGCTATTTCTATTTTTCTTTTTATAGAACTTTAGAATGTTTTATTTCTTTTAGAGAATGTCACCTCTACCGAGAGTCCTCCCAACATGACTCTTCCAAGGGAGGTCTTCAGTCACTCTGAGATCAGACTACTTCATATTCTGTAGAACCCACCAAGATTAAAAGGTATTTATGTATTTTTTGTTTGTTTCCCTTGTTATTGCAATGTAAGTTCTTTGAGAGAGAGACTTGGGTATTTTTTTTCTCTTTAATTAATGTATACCCAGTGGGTTGAAGAGTGTCTTGAACATTGTAGATCCAAAATTAATACATCCTAAATGACTGAATGTATGGAAGTGAAACCTGCTGGAAATATAAGTTGAAACATAAAGTTTGGAAATACAAATTTGAAAGAGAAAATTAGAAGTCTGGTTAGGTAGGGTAATACTTGAGTCTTTTAAGAAAACTTCACTCAAAAAAAATGTTTATTAGTTATCATTGTCTCCAAGGTAAAGTCCTTGAAGGGTAACAAAAGTTTTTTATTTTTTAAAAGACCTCTGTGAAAGTCAAAAGTTCTCAGGATTGGGAACATCTTTAACAGCAAATAATTTAATGTGAGTTAATCAACACAAACAGAAAATTTGGCAAGCAGCTAAAAGGGGTTATGTGTGATCCCAGCAGAGGGAAACATAGCCAAACTGGGAACACAGGAAAATACCTAATAGAGAAGCTTTAAAATGTTTTCCCAGGGCTAATCATGAAAGAATACGATTAAATCTAGCGACATTCGAATTTTATTGAAACAACTGAAGCCTTTTTCCCTCAATCCTTAAAACTACTGTATTATGCAATGACAGTTTCTTAAAATGAAAAAAGATCAATCCCACAAATTTTTTAAAAAATCCATTATCCAATGGAAAAGAGATGGATTATCATTGATTGCATCCTGCTTGTGGTAGAGATGATGGATGACCGCAGTCATGGCATTGATCTTTGGGAACAGGCTTACACCAGTCTTGCATGGCTTATTATAGAGCCACCCACTCAGACGATGCATAGATATACAAAAAAAGACCACATTTTGCATTCGATCAGCGTCTTTCAACTATTCTTTTGTTCATATAACTTCGATACCATGGTCCTAAATTCAAGCATTGTTACTTGCCTTAGACATTTTTTTTTCAGATACAATGACTGTAAAGAACTTCTGGACAGACCCGTGCAGTAACAGCATAAGAGAGCAGCCATATAAATGATCCTCTGACAGTCACTGTGGTTTGTTCCTAAGTGAAGTGCTGAGAGCTCATCTTGTAACTCAGACAAATCCTTCACATTTTCAAATAACCAGGAAATGTGTGAAATATTACAGGTTTATTCCAACCTGCAGCATTTCGAGATGGTAAACATTTCCCGTTCAGTTTCCATTTACATACTCTATGAAATATATATGTCTATGTTTTATCAATAGTGACTTGTTAGTTAAGTGGAATGTATTGTGACTCCAAGAAGGCTATTTTTATTTAAATTTATTTAAATGGTACATTCTTTGCGGAAAGGCATCTCAACTTCAGCCTCACGTGCTGTTCCAAGAATCACATGAACTCAGTCCTGGTAACAAGAGCCATTTCAGATTCTACAATGCATCCACTGTTCTTTGGTTGTGTACTGAATACGGCACTGAAGCCACATTGCCCCTTCCTTTTATCACGGCCTGACTGGGTGATGAGCAAGGCGGCCAAATGCACATTTACAGAGATGCTGGGTGCCACCATGTTAACCTTTGTGGTGCCAATTAAAAATGGACAAATAGGATCTTGGCTTCATCCTCATGATAACTGTGTTGCTGTTTACACAAAATTCTCAGGGGGAGAAAATGTTGGTGAGGAAGCAGAGGAGAAGAAGTAGGAAATAGATCTTTGTCTCACATTAACCTAAGTCAATTTGACCGTTCAGCATATCAGGTTTTTATTTTCGTAGAAGTTGGTAAATCCAGGGTTAAAAGAAGGAAGAAAGTACATTATTTTTTTAACATTTATTTTTGAGACAGGGAGAGACAGAGCATGAATGGGGGAGGGTCAGAGAGAGAGGGAGACACAGAATCTGAAACAGGCTCCAGGCTCTGAGCTGTCAGCACAGAGCCCGACGCAGGGCTCAAACTCACGGTCCGCGAGATCATGACCTGAGCCAAAGTCGGACGCTTAACCAACTGAGCCACCCAGGCACCCTGAAAGTACATTATTTTTTCAAAAAGGAGCTCTCATAACAAATTTTACCCAATGAGGTAACATTTATTAGCAAGCAAGTAGAGAATAGTCATTCAAACTGGTCTGTACTTTGGGCAAACCCTTTGCCCTCAGTGCCTGGAATGAATGGCCATTCTTCAGACACAATGCAAACAATTAACAATAACTAATAACCGACTGACATAGTTTTGTGTTAACTAGCACATATATTTAACGCTTGTATTTGATATATGTTGATAGTGACATGTTTGATACTCAAGTCTGTTAACAAAAAATTACCCCATTGATATAATGCTTTCAAACTGAGAAGTTTCATTTGGGGGAATAACAACTTAGCCAGAAGTCACCACCTATACTGTGAGAAGTATTCTAAAATAAAAAGAAGCAGAAGTGAACTTCTTCAAGACTGTGAATGTCTTCACATTTTTTTCTGTGTGACAGTGGGAACGCAGCTTACCATTCCATTTTGTGAGACTAAACAAAATTAACCCTAAATGACAACATGGGAAAGTGGAAGGTAGGACAAGATTCTAGTGCCAGCCATTATTTGGAATTGTATACGAATCGTATACAAAATTCCGGAAATTTGAGAAAAAAAAAAAAATACTTGCATAAGTATAAACTGACCTGCCAGATTTTTGGCAGTTAGAAGGTAGGTAAATGGATCATGTATGTGAACCTATTTTTATGGAAGCATAGTTGTAATAAACTAACCACCCAAGCAAACAGATCTGGACTAAAGGAGAGGACAGGGAGCAAACAAACATTCACTGAATGGCTGTTTCAGGCACAGTATTAACTGTACTCACATTACACCCTCTCCTTCATCACTTGGTGGGGAGTAATTATTGTCATGTTGATGGATGATGAGTCATCATGACTCATGGTTGACGGAGCTACTTGTAAGTATCAACCGATTGTATGGCAAAACTAAGTTCAAAAACTTTTGACATTGGGGTGTGAAACATCTGGGTTTCTTCCCTAAAACACGACTTTTTTTTCACTTTACATCATATAAGTGTAATTGCTCCCCAACTCTGAAACAGTTGAAATGTTGCCAAATTGCCAGTTCTTTTCCTAGAAGGTTTGCTGTGCCTTTTTTTTTTTTTCTTTCCTAGGCACCATCTGGTCATTTTGTCATGTTTACATTATTTTTGTCTCCTTGGAGACTACTGAAATGGTGTGCTTGTGAAAATGGGTATTCCCTTTTCTTTGACCCAGGACGGCTGAGTGTAAGCTTGCCATCATGGCTACACGGAAACCCCGTGCCCATCTAGGCGCCGAGGACATGATAGAACTCAGAGTGTGGAGCACCTGCCTTCAAGGAGCTTACGTTTGCCTGGAATAATTTCCAAAAAAAAGCCAACTTTTTTTTCTGGGTGAGCAACAGTTGAGGCTAAACAATGTAGACCTAGAATTGACCCCTTTCATTTTAGAAAGCTGCTTCCAGCTCTTTACTCATAAGACCACCTGGAAGCCTAGAGACTCTGTATTGTAGTTGACATTGGCCACCAAAGCCTTGCTACTAGAGCAGGTTGGGGAGGGCTGATGTTTACCAACATACAGCAAGCTTTGTAATGGGCTTGTGGGGAGAAATAAAGATTGGCAACCTTGCTGCTCTGACCCACTCCTCCCTTTTAAAATATTGATACTTGTTCTGAAGTCACTTATCACCCTCTGTTGTGGCTAATTGGAAGCACTTGGTCCCACTGCTAGCTTCTTGCTGTGATAAATATTTAATCACAGAGGGGAAAGTGCCTTTTTGAGAACATACATTGGTCTATGGCTCTTGAAAACAGAATAAAGGGCACCGTTACCTGGAAGGAGCCTTCACTCCCTCGTCCCGGGTTGAGAAAGGTCCACCTAATTACCTCTGCTGAGAAACAGCAGTCTCCTCACTGACTGTCTGACATTTAGACATTTCTCCCCTCAACTCTTCCCGTTGGTGTGAAAAGGAACTGAATACAAAACGAAAGTCCACTTTGCTAGCAAATTTTTTACCCATCACAAAGTTAGGCCACGGATATGTGGTATGTCACTCTAACCGTGTCATTTTTCTCTCCAATTAAAAATAATGGATGCTATTGGCCTGTCAGGCTGCCCAGTATTCCTATAGGGAGAAAATTAGTTGGTATCTCCACAGTGCCATTGTCCACTAATTTGAAGTTCAAGGTCTGACTGCGCTCCACCTCATGTCTCTCCACGTATCAGAATGTCGCTGAGAATTCGTACTTCCCATGGGAAGGGGTCTGACAGGCACTGTTACAGCCGAACCCATTTTTCCTGGAACAGTTTTCATGCAAACTGGGAGTGAGAAAAGATAATCACATCGTTCAGTTACTCAACTGTATCTCCTGGAAGAAAGTCTTCTGAGTCTGTCAGTAGTTGCCTCATCCCTGGGATGTTAATATATTGTAGTGGCCAATTTTCTGTGAAAATGCGCTTTGAGAACAAAAAAAAAAAAAAAAAAAAAAAAAAAAAAAAACCCAAGAAACTCTTAATATGTCAGGTAGTAGAAGAGAATAAAGGATATACAGCCACCACTGGTCAAAGGGGGCAAAGCATTGTGCTTGTGGATATGTTCTCTTTGTGTTTCAATTTCTCCAATATGGAGAAGAATAAACAAGTTGTCCCTCTTCTTTAGGCGAGTTGGGCTGCTGATTGTTAATAGAATAAATGCTAACAATCTCAATGTTGGATATAAATAATTGCAGAGGTGCAAAAACATTTAAGCCAGAAGTAAATGTTAACAGCTAAAAAACATTTTATTCTTCTTCAATTACATCTACTCAGCCCCAGGGCCTTCTCTTTGAAAGACTACTGTTGCCAAGAGAAGCAACTTCCCTTGAAGGGAATCACGTTCTGTGTTGTAACTATGGCCAATATTAACTCCCATTTGAAAACTGCCCCTCTATACCCATCTATAATGACAGCAAACTATATGTAAAAGGAAGAAAGTATTACAATCAAAAACATTAAAGGGATAGAACTTGAATCATTTCAAGACACAATCATTAACCCCAAACTTAGCAGTATTCTAATGACTAAAATAGTACAATGAGGATAGAGCATTCTGAATGGGACACAGCTATCCGTGCCCAGCTAAATACACTAAGTTTCTCAAGTTCATGTCATGTAATATTTTCCAATTATTCTCCTTCAGAAATTTGTTGAGGTGTCTCCAGGATATGAGCTATAATGATTTCAGATACATAGCATGGATAAAGACATTTTTCTTATTCTGAAGGGCTCCTCACAATTATTGTAAGGAGTACCTAGCCTGGCATTTTACTTCGTCTGATCGTAAGTTAATTTTCATTTTTTCATAAGTATAGATGATTTTTCTTGGGTGTTACATATTTTATTGAGTGACTTATGGAATTTCCCCAAAGAAGAATATAAATATCCCCATATAAGAACTAAGATTTAAGGGGCACCATGGTGGCTCAGTCGTTAAACATCTGACTCTTGATTTGGGCTCAGGTCATGATCTCACGGTTCATGGGTTCGAGCTTCACATTGGGCTCTGTGCTGACAGCATGGATCCTGCTTGGGATTGTCTCTCTTTCTCCTTCCCTCTCTGCCCCTCCCCCACTCACACTGTCTCTCTCTCTCTCTCTCTCTGAAAATAAATTTAAAAAATTAAAAAAAATATATATATATATATACATATATATATATATAATCTAATTGTAAGTTAGGAGAGCCTTAACCTTATAAATTAGAGGCTTCCTACCTCAACTGACACCCCTAAGAATATATTGGAAAAGTTTGTCAAATCCTTAGAAGATGATAGTTTAGAAGATAATTGCATTTTGGATTCATCTTTTATACTAGTTTTAACAGACTAGAGAAATTATCTGTGTGACAAAAAAAATCAAGTGACTCTTCACAGTAAGCAGTGGGATATTTTTGTTCATGAGTTCCATAAATGCACATCAATTAATTTAACATATCTAGGGGTAGGACCTGGAGGAAGAGAGTACAATAACTCTGTGTCATAATCACTAATTTTTGTGTCTAATTTTACAGAGTACCTTGAGACCCAGTTAAGAGAAGGGTCTTCCAGAGTGTTTGTTTCCTTATTCTCAGCCCCACAGTTTTTGGACTATACCTGTATTTCTCCTTTAATGGAAGAAGAGAAATAAACTACAGAATTTCTGGGTAGAAATAAACCTTGATTTTAATTGTGATTAAAAACCCAGGCTATGGAAGCCATGAATTAAATATGAGTTTTTAGTGTCTTAATACTGTAAGAAATCCGACAATGACACAGACAACATTAACCAAAATGCCGTAATATCATTCAATCCCTAATGATGACAGTTGAATTAGGATACAGTACTTTGGGTTCCACAATTGACCAATGGAGTGACCCCAAGAGAGAAGAATGAATGTGATTAATTGCTGAATTTTTTCTCCTCCTTTAGGAAAACACTTTCGACTCTATTAAGCCTGGAGAGGACAAAAGTATTGTTGAGGGATAGTGATTACTTAAGAAAATTTCATGTGTAAAAAGCAAGATGATTCAGAAGTGATAGTGTGACGTATCACTATTAAGACCATAGCAAGAACTGGGTTTGAGTGGATCAGAGGCATTTAGGTTAGACGTAACAAAGCACAGTGTAAGGGATTGCTACACAGCTTCACATTGGTATGAAAAATGTCTTCCCAGGAGAATTGGAAAACACAAAAGGAGAAAAAGGCAATATCTGTCTAGACCATTAATGTAGATGTCTACCTAAAGAGAGGTTTGTGAATTCAGAATTCCTTTCCGGTCCTGGAATTCAGATTACCAGTGACTAAAAATGCAAAATCTCCAGGCTAAACACATCTCTGTTGAGACTTTACATATTTAAGCCAGGAGCAATAAATCATACGTAGAATCCTATACAAAGTCATTTAACTCAAAAATAGAAACAGAGTGATCTCCACTGTTTCATAAATTGGTTGAAACAAAAATGGAAAGGAATTTACGTGAGAGATAGTTACAAGGAAAATGACTTATGACAAATAAATGCAGATTCGTATGAGACGCACACATGCACACATTCAGGAGATAGATTTGTAACAAAGAAAGCGTTTGGGGTGGCATTTAATCTTATTTTAGTTAAATGGGATACTGAGGTACATTTTTCTATTTTGCAAAAGGAAAAACTTATTAAAATAAGAACTTTGGAATGAGATTCTAATTTTTTTAGATTAAAATAAAGTTAGATCATATTTTATAGGATATCAATCTGTTGCCATAGTTAATACTGCAAAGGAGCATAGAAGTAGAAGATCTTCAAGGATACAGTTCTTTGATGATATGAAGCTTTTCTAAGCTAACTTAGTACTTTGTTTCCTCTCTCTCCTCTCCCACCATGACACCACTACCCCAATCTGTCCAACACCCCCTTCCAATAGAGTAGGACACAATTATGCAACAGTATTACAGAACGGAACTACAGGAAATGTGTGTCGTTTTCCTGTTGTTGCTGTAAGAAATCACCACAACCTTACTAGCTTAGCTTAAATCGTGATGGATTTCTTGGCTTACAGTTTTGGAAGTCAGAAGTCTGAAATCAGTCTCACGGGGTTAAAATCAAGGTGCACCAAGGGTGCATTCTTTTCTGGAGGCTCTGGGAAGAATCCGTATTCTGGCTTTTTCCACCTTTGAGAGCCTGCCTGCATTCCTTGGCTTATGACCCCTTCCCAAGCCAGCCATGGTGGGCTGGGTTCTTCTCACATCGTCTTACTCTGACCTTTCTTTCTGACTCCCTATTCCACTGTTTATCATCACACTACTCTTATGATTGCTTTCAGCCCACCTGGATAAGTCCAGGATAACCTATCATCTCATGGATGGTGATTAGAAATCATAATTCCGTTTGAAATCCTAAAAGCACTCTGTAATGTGGCCTAACATATTCTTGGGTTCAGGGAAACAGTGGTTCCCTTTGGTTAGGGGGAAGAAGGGCGGTATTCCACCTATCACAGTCAAAATGGCCATTGCGCACGCACATACACACTTATGCAGGAAATTGAATCACGGTACCTACAGAGAAACTTGGAGACTCCCCTTTGCCTCAACTTTAGATAAAATAAGGGCTCTTTTCTGTAAAACTTTCTTTGCATCAAAACGAGGGCTGCTGACTTGCGTTTTAGCCATGAGGCCCCTCACCTCACGGTCATTCTCTGAATGATATACCCAAAGTGAAGGAAAAGAGGAAATTTATACACATCCTGAAGAGGACCCTTTTGTGAACACAGTTTTTTCCTTTTCTTGACTGACTTTAAAATTCACTAGAAAGATGATGTGGGGGATATGGAGGGTATGGAAGAAATCCCCAACATGTAATCTCATTGTAAAAGGGAAATACTTCTGTGTTATTCAACATGCTATGGATCTTTTATACGTGAGGTTAAAGAGCAAACATATCACTGAACTGTTTTACAGGACATGCTCAGAAATGCAAAGAAATCAAGAAGAAAGGCATCTGCGTGTAATTAAAGTACTAGGCAATGTCACTAAAGAGGTAGTCTTTGTGTGAGCAAATGACCAAGAACTTGATTCATGGGAAGAGAACTATAAAGAAATAAATATTTTTGGTGGGCATAAAAATAGCTGATCTACGTTCACATTGTGATTTTCTTGTTTCACAGGCGATTCCTCGGGATTCCCACCCAGACCCCATGTAAATGAAAAGGAAATGCTCTTTAAATATCTTTGAAAAGGCTTCCACCCCTTTGTAGTTGCCTTGTAGTTGATCAGCGTGTGGTGTCACATGTAGTGGTGTGAAATGTATACCTTTTGTGATTGGGAGGTCATGTGCCACATCTAATTCCAGATAATCTGGGAAAGGTAAACTCAGTGTTCCTGATTCACTAGACAGAGAGGGTGTGGCCAAATATTAAGATAGTGAGGGTTTTATCCATAAGTTATTAAAAATGACTTGAATGAGTAGAATAGAATGTCATGCTGAGTAATAATCATTCTTTCCATCATGAAATCAGAACATCCCAGTTCGTACCACTCTTTAGTATCCAGTTCTAGCATTCTTTAAATATTTTTAAATGTTTATTTTTGAGAGAGATAGAGCAGGGGAGGGGCAGAGAGAGAGGGAGACACAGAATCTAATGGAGGCTCCAGGCTCCGAGCTGTCAGCCCAGAGCCCAATGCGGGGCTGGAATTCACAAAACGTGAGATCATGACCCGAGCCGAGTCAGACACTTAACCAACTGAGCCACCCAGGGTCCCCCCCAGTATTCCTAAATCTGTATGCAGACAATTGTCAGTTTCCTTACAAGATTCTTTATAGCAATCAAGAACATTTTGAATGCTCTATAAAATCAAATAAATTCATGATCAGAGCTTTCTTACCATGCCCAAAGAAAGATACAGATAGGCTAAATGGCTTAGAATAACTCTCCTTTTAACCTCCAGAGGTGTTGATATTTCTAAAACTGTCCACAGTAGTGTCCCTTCCCACATCTGTTCACCTTCTTGTTGAAATATATTGAGGGGGCACCTGGGTGACTCAGTTGGTTAAGCATCCGGCTCTTGATTTTGGCTCAGATCATGATCTCAAGGTTTGTGAGGTCAGGCTCTGTGCTGACAGGGTGGAGCCTGCTTGGAATTCTCTCCCTTCCTCTCTCTCTCTCTGTCTCTTCCATGTTTGTTCCCCTCCCTACTGTCTCTTTCTCTCTCTCTCTCTCCCTCAAAAATAAACAAATAAACCTAAAAAATGTTTTAAATGAATATATTCAGTATGTATGTAAGATGCAGATTGTTTTTTAATGTATGTTCTTTATGAGAGGAATAAAAAAGCAAGGTTTAAAGTGATTTTGATGTACAATCTAAGAAACACAATTACAAAAGCCACATACCCACACGGTGAATCGTAATTTTTGTGCCCAGTTTATTTTTCTATGTGTAAAGTTTCAGTCCTAGAACGAACAGTAAAATCTGGCAAACAGTATACTCGCATTAATCCCACAGACTCATCTAACGACATGGTCTCATGTGAGGAATTGATGTCAGTGCTGTTTTCATGGGGAAAGTATTTGGGCAGCATGGACTATTAGGAACATAGCAAAGCATAGCACGCTTGTGTTCATATAATTTCGTTGTGCTTCCTTTAACATATAATGAAAATATCTTGGCATTTAAATCTAAGACAGATTGATAAAAGTATTAAGAGTGCCTCAAAAGAGTTATTTAAGATTTAGCATCTGCTTATGCTTCAGAGTGAAGTCTGTACTCAGAAGTTTCCTGCATTTCCTGAAAGGGGCGGCGGGGGGGGGGGGGGCTTGCATTTCCCGAATATATCCCGCCATCTAAACAAAACACCTACCTTGTTTTCAGAAAAGATCTATCAAACAGTAGTGAAGATTAGTAAAGGGCTAAGATGAATCCCATATGCCTCATTTTTTTTGTATTGCCAATTACTCTTTACTTTCTTACCCTTGAAGTAAATTGAGGATACAATTAAAGAAACTACGTGGCTTTGATCTTGTCCACCTCACTCATTATTTTGTGCTGGGAGGAGCACGTACCTTGAGCACATTAGACATTTGTTACCTAGGTGAGGTCTGGTCCATTAGAGGGGGCCCGTCCCAACCACAGAAGCTACAGCCTTGGAGTTATGCCATCCGCCATTCCATTGGAAAGAAAAGGAGGTGGTAGGAAGCAAATACAGCCTAACTCTTGCTTAAGAAACCATTTGATTGTGTGTGTGTGTGCGTGTGTGCATGTGCCTGTGTGTGTGTGTGCTTGTGTGTGGCAGTAAGACTCATGGTCCAGCTTTCAAAAGTCACTTTGGTTGGTAAGTTCCATCTACTGAATTTGGGCTGCACTCCCACTGCTCAAATGTGTTTATTGGGCACCTAGAGAAATAACAGGAACAGTATTGCCAGTTTCTAGTTTGCAGATCCTTGGGGGCAGGGAAGGTGAAGGAAATGAAGGGGAGATGGGCAAAAACACGGACACAGTGTCAGCTTTTAATGTATCTTGAAGTGCAAACAATGAATATGGATAATTGGGTCACTTACACAACCTGAGTAGATGCCTCATAACTTACCGGCATAACTTAATGAGTACAATAGAATGTCGTGCTGAGTAATAATTATTCTTTCTATCATGAAAGCAGTCTCCGCTAAAATAAAGGGGAAAAAATCGTCCTGAGGAGTTAAACTAACAAATGCCTGTACCCTCCGAGCCATGTTTGCACTGGACAGCTTTGCCCATCAACCTTCAGCCGTCAGAACAAAATTACCCCTAGCTGAGGATTGCTTTTTCATTGAAATACAGGAAGGGCTGCTTTTAACACATCATATCTTTCCTGAAATGTGTTTCCTGGAAGGCTGCCTTACATATGCAAACTTGGGGTTAAAAACCAGGTAATTGAGATGGAAAACTATATGTGTGCATGCATTAATGATACCCACAAATTGCATGCGTACATTACTGTTGAATTTCCAAATTGAATTAAATATTTCAAATTTCAGTGATAAAAATGTTATACCCGTTGGATTTTATTCCTTTATTTAGTCATCTGTCTATCCTCCATAGCTCTCTATCTCAGCTCTCTTGATACTAGACTGGAGGTTTCTTTGCTTTTAACTAGATTAATTTATGAATTAATATCCTAAGTCATGGTTGAGCTTTGCGACCATCTTGCAAGATCGTTATTTTCTGACTTACAAGGAAACTAAGTCCCAACGAAGACCCGGCAGGGAGGAGTAAGCCCCATGATAGGAAAGCTCACTCCAAGACATGTAGAAAGCTGTCTGCCTTCCGCAAGGGGGAGTTTTGCTTGAGCCAAAGAAATGAAAAGGTAACTTTCTTCATCAATTTACCTAGACTTCAATCCTCTCAGGGCACGTTGACTCTTTATCTCATTAGTCCAGATTAGGTTTCTTATAAAATCAAAATTCACAGGACAGTTGCCAACCAGTTCCTATTTATGTTGTGGTAGGACAATCTGGCCTAAGAGGCTTATTATATAAAAGTACTACATTGATGGGCGCCACCACCTGGGTGGCTCAGTCGGTTGAGCGTCTGACTTCAGCTCAGGTCATGATGTCGCAGCTCGTGGGTTCCAGCCCCGAGTGGGGCTCTGTGCTGACAGCTTAGAGCTTAGAGCCTGGAGCCTGCTTCGGATTCTGTGTCTCCACCCACCCACCCCCAACACTGCCCCGTGTCTCTGCCCCTCCCCCGCTGGCGCTCCCTCACTGGCTCTCTCTCTCTCTCTCAGAAATAAATATTTTTTAAAAAGTCCTACATTGTCTAAATACATTTATTTATTTATTTATTTATTTTTGAAATTTATTTTTCTTAAGTAAACCCTATGCCCAATGTGGGACTTGAACTCATGACTCCAAGATCAAGAGTCACATGCTTTACCGACTGAGCCAGCCAGGCACCTCTGTTAAAATACATTGATTAAATAGATTTTTTTTCCCTCCTTCTCCTCTGAGTGGAGAAAAATGATGTACCATCAGTATCGACGTGCTCTCATTCTACTATTATTCCTGGACCACCTTGAAAGGAAGATGCAGTAAAGGTCCATTTGTTATGTGCCTACAACAATAGATAGATTTGAATGGCTTTTCTCTCTATCCCTGCATTTGCAGCAGATTTCTTATTGTCTGATGTAACGTGATATACACAAGCAAAGGGCAAAATTCCCAACGTGGTTTATCTTTTTACTGAAACAGGGGCGTGAAGGAGTATTATGTTTTATTACTTGTCTCGCTTTCTTGTTTTGATATGCTTCATTATAAATGGTGACCTATTGTTCATCCTCAGCTGGCTTTTAATCTTAACCCAGAGAAAAAAGCAGCAGTCATGTGTACGCCTTATCAGAATCACTGAGCCAATTCAACTGGGATTTCTAAGACATTTGCCTATTTCCATATTGTGTCCTGTATTAATTGGTTCTACTGAATCTTTATTATATATAGGTCAACTATAGGAAAACAAATATTCTAGAAACAAATCATTTCCCAGAGAATCAATTAGGGAATCTTTATGACTATTTCATTAAAATTATTCCTAGTCTTAAAACCAAACAACATAAATGACCAAATAGGACACCTCCGTACAATCATTCTCTCAGGCTAACCTCTGACTGCCAATTTTCCTCTAAGAACTTCTGATTGGTTTAGTATTATTAAACTCACATTTAGTTTAAATCAGAATAGGCCAAGTAGAGCTTGACAAACATTTAAATGACATTGATTAATAAAACTTTTTCCTGTGCCTTAGGCAAAAGTCTTTTGTTTTTAAGGATACGTTCTTAAACTTCAATTATTCTACTCCATTTTGATTGTGGAGGAGTAGTGGTATTAGCAAAATAGCAGACTGTATCTACCGCTGAATCCTCTGACAGTGGGTTTGCTTATATAAATAAGTCCAGACATGCTGGGCTCAGGGGGATCACCGCCCACAAGTGATCAGTCTTCAAGTGGGAAGAGCTGACAAAAAAATGCCAACCTCTCTCCCCCTTTGTTAAATCAATATTCTTGAGTAGAAAGTTAAAACTCCACTGATCTGCCTAGGAAAAACCTCTGCAGCAAAAGCTTAGCAGTTGAAAATGATGAAGTATGGCTTTGCCACATTCACACAACCATGCATTTTTCATTTTCAAGGGATCATAAAATGCAGTTTGTGATTTTCAGCAACTGGCACTGGGAATTTATTCACGTGTACTGCATACATTGATATATAGGAAGCAAAAACTAGTTTGAAAAACACTGACCAAAACACCATGTTACAATACTTCTTATACCACAAACTAAATGTCTTCAAACATCACATTCACTATTGGCTTCAAAGAAGGATAAAACCAAAGCTCTTCACATTAGCATAAAAATGAGTATATACTTGCTTGATTGGGGTCTCTCTGGTCAAACAGATTACTCAGCCTTGTGTGCCAGGCACCCAGAGGGGAGGACAGATTAAATGTCTGTGTTTTGGATCAGTTAAGGGGGTGGGGGTATGGGGGCTAAAAACTACTACAGTCTCAGGAAAAGTGGTCAAAAGTGATTAAAGACCTAACAGGCAGGAAATCAAGAGCAATTATCAAGGAACCAAAACAAAAAGAGCTCCAGTCCAGAAAGCAGACAATGAAACAAGAGACCAGAGGTCAAGTCCAGGCCACAACAAACGGGGTCCCGGGCATCTACTGCACAAGAGAGCCATTCACTTTGTAGACACAGAGTGATTTTGTGTGGCAGTGGGGGCAGAACATGGAGATTCTGAGCCTTCCAACCAAGCCCTAGAATGGAAGGAGAGAAACACGTCTTGAACAAACTTGCACTGACACTCACGGTCACACACACACATGTGCACATATGGGAGAAGACGCTCACACATTCTCACTAGTACTTGCAGGGGCATGGCTGTGCCCCGTCTGGTCACACACCCTTCTTGTTCCCGGCTGACATCTATCCACCACTCCCCAAAGCCACTCCACTGGCAAAGGCAGAGTAGGACCAGAAGTATCCTACTATCCATGTCCTGCCCAGCCTGATAGCCAAGGTTGATGAGCAGGTAAGATCACTTGTGGGATTGTGAGAAGCCTGGGTGGCTGCCTGCAGGGTTGAAAGCGACCCCAGCACAGAGCTGTTGAGGGTAATCCATAATATACTAACTTAAAAATATTCTGTTTGGGGAAGGAGTATCTTACAATCGATTATATGAGCTAGCAAATACTTGGGTCAAGTTCATGGTCTCTATATCCAAGAAGAGGCCAGAGAGCCACATGCAAATAGAACAGTGATGGTAACGGAGTATTTGTCATTCATTGCCAGGAGCAGCTGAGATGTGAAAATCCTTTCCTTAAGGGCTTTGTGTCTGTATGCTACATAACTCTGGCTATTTGTTTTAATTTTTGTTTTCTTTTCTGTTCTATAGATGTGTTCCCTCTTATCCCCAGGGCTTTGGCGCATAGCCTACCTTCTACTTGGAAACTTCTCTCATCTACCTTTCTTCACTTCTCCACAGAGATCCTTTCCTTCTTACTAAACACTTAAACATCCAATAGCTTCAGCTCAAGCACTCTGTTCCTGAAGCAAACCTCTCTGACAGGTCCAGTAGAGGTCTGGGTCCTTTCTTATGAGACCATAAAGTTCTGTTCCTTTCTTTCTCGTCAATTTGTAGCCATATGTGCATTGAGTGGGATGTTCATGATTGAAATTATAGAGGGGTTGCAATTATTGATAATAACAAAGGTAAGATCATGAGAATGAGTGGATGTGGGTGAGTGAAGGGTAAGATATTTGGAAGTCAAAGAGTAAAAGGCCAGCCTACAGCAAGAGTCATCTCTATGGGTATTCGAAACACTGAGAAGTATGATGGCAATAGGTGGACAGAGAGATAATGAGTTGGGAGCTCAACTCTTCAAGGAACGAAGTGCAGTAACTTGAGGAGAAGTGTGTGTCTGTAAAATAAGGAAGTGGCTGCTATTGTGTGATGAAAGGAGTCCAACGTGGATGACTTCACGGAAGAGAGAGAAAAGATGGTCTAAAACTGACCACAAGCAACAATAAAGGCACTTGCCCCACCAACCTGTGGGGTGTGGAGGCCCCAGAGTGATGAGGAGTTTGGGAGACAAACCATGAGAAGGTAGTACGGACAGCAGTGTCATGAGGAGAAAGTCAGATTTCGTTTATAGCAAGAAGACCAAGTGAACGTGATGATATGGGGGATTTTACTAATAACTGACTTGGGATTATAGAAGCTTAGAGAATTGGGTTCACAGGTTGGAGCATGGTGAGAGAAGCGGTCAGGGCTTCTTTGGGTGACTATCAGGAGCAGGACAAGGGACAATGAGATTAATCCTGGATGATCCTCACAATCCTAAAGCTGTAAATTCAAGGGGAGGGAGAACTCTAGGACCTTCCCTGGAGCAGGAAGACTTCTCACACACCCACCTGGCTTCTGCTAATGGAAGTAAGGGTTTCAGAAAGAAGTAGTCATACTTTGAACATGGGGACAGTCTCAATCCCTGCCAATGGTGGTCTGCAGAGATCCCACTGCAGTACGTGCAAATACATGAGTGACCTACAGAGTGGGTAGGAGGCCTTGTTAGGGGTCATAGATTCGTTCTTATTTCTTGCTGCAGGAAGCTTTCAGAACGGTGAACATAGATAATGGAATCATTACTACTCTGTTCTACATTCTGGTGGCTCCATGGGTGACTTCACGGGTTTCTCAAGCCCTTTTTCTGTCCTTAAGGCTAAGGCCTAGACTGAATTGGCCAAACTTTATCCCAGGGTAAGAAGCTCCATTTCTCCTTCATCCACAGAAAGTCTTCCTTAGTCTGACCGTTGCACACCTGCCCTATTGTTTACCTGCTGCTCACCATCAAGCCTGTCCTATCATTGGGAGACCCACTCTTACACCATGAGTAGCTTCCACGTAGATTCTCTATCTGAACTCTCTTCTGTTTATTTTTCAAATCTTTGTCTTGCTTTGTAATGAAACGGCGCTGATTAAGAAGGTGGGCTCCCAATTGGTTCTTACTTCCTCCCAATGGACGTCAGATTGGATCCATCAAAGCTCTCAATATCCCAATGAACATAGAGAGTAGCAGATCTTATATTCCCTGTCCTACCGAAGTCAACCTGGCCATGACTAGTTGTGATGCAAAATATGATATTTTACCTAAACAGTCACATGACTTTTCTCTAAACATAGCATACATCACTGCTCTGAGCAAGCAACACAATCCATTGTTTTCGTGATAAAGTTTACCAAAAGCAAACAAATGAGCAGCGGCAACACCCATGGGGTTATTTTTATAAGGATACTTATTTTCAGTATGATTTTTGTCTTTCTATTGATGGCTCATTTCCCAGTAGTGTTTTGTTGAACTTAGGGAAGAAATAAAATATTCCTTGTTTAATTTTTTTAATGTTTATTTATTTTTGAGAGAGAGAGAGATTGGGAGAGGGACAGAGAGCGAGAAGGAGACACAGAATCCGAAGCAGGCTCCAGGCTCCGAGATGTCAGCACAGAGCCTGACGCGGGACTCGAACTCACAAGCAGCGACACCACAACCCGAGCAGAAGTCCGACCTTCCAGAGTGTCTGCACCAGTTTACATTCCCACCAACAGTGCAAGAGGGTTCCCGTTTCTCCACATCCTCTCCAGCATCTATAGTCTCCTTATTTGTTCATTTCAGTCACTCTGACTAGCGTGAGGTGGTATCTCAGTGTGGTTTTGATTTGTATTTCCCTGGCGAGGAGTGACATTGAGCATCAGTGTGGAGGTTCCTCAAAAAATTAAAAATAGATCTACCCTATGACCCAGCAATAGCACTGCTAGGAATTTACCCAAGGGATACAGGAGTGCTGATGCATAGGGGCACTTGTACCCCAATGTTTATAGCAGCACTTTCATCAATAGCCAAATTATGGAAAGAGCCTAAATGTCCATCAACTGATGAGCGGATAAAGAAATTGTGGTTTATATACACAATGGAGTACTACGTGGCAATGAGAAAGAATGAAATATGGCCCTTTGTAGCAACGTGGATGGAACTGGAGAGTGTGATGCTAAGTGAAATAAGCCATACAGAGAAAGACAGATACCTTATGTTTTCACTCTTATGTGGATCCTGAGAAACTTAACAGAAGACCATGGGAGAGGGGAAGGAAAAACAAAAAGAGAGGGAGAGAGCCAAACCATAAGAGACTCTTAAAAACTGAGAATGAACTGAGGGTTGATGGGGGGGGGGGTGGGTGATGGACATTGACGAGGAAACCTGTTGGGATGAGCACTAAGTGTTGTATGGAAACCAATTTGACAATGAATTTCATATTTAAAAAATAAATAAATAATAATAAATAAAAGAAGTCCAACCCTCAACCAAATGAGCCATCCAGGTGCCCCAAAATAAAATATTTCTAATTCCTAATCTTAATTTTTGAAAACATCTTGAGCTGTTCTCGTTGCTTCCTTGCATTCATGACTTCAAGTTGTGTGCTCTGGTAGGAGATTTTACCACATGTGGCTATCAACAGCTTGCCATAATCTGTGTGTCAAAATTTTATAAATCAACCTTGTATAATATTTACTAAATCTGGAAGTAAAAGCAAATACTGTTTACATGGCTTTTTTTTTTTAATTCTTGGCCATAACCTTCTGGCATTATCAAGCTTGTGGGAGATGGGTCCTTAAGGAAGTTCAAGAGCACCACTTTTAATTTTCCCTAATTTGCCCAAATAGCTAAATTGAGCATCTAATATGAGAAACACTAAATATAAAGAAAAAAGAAAAAAGAAAGAAAAGAAAAGCTTATTCTGTGGGTGTTGTAGATAAATCAAGAAGGGATCAAAATTGCCTTCACTGCTATTGTTCAGCCAAGTCTGGCCCCAGGAGTTTGTTTTCCAGAGACCAGCCACGCTCCTGCTCTAGATGAAAGTGAAAGAGGGGCACCTGGGGGGCTCAGTCAGTTAAGCCTCCGACTTCAGCTCAGGTCATGAAGCTGCTGACAGCTCGGAGCCTGGAACCTGCTTCAGATTCTGTGTCTCTCTCCGTCTCTGTCTCTCCCCCACTCACACGTTCTCTTTCTCTCTCGCTCGCTCTCTCTCTGAGGAAAAAATAAACATTAAAATTTTTTTTTAATTAAACAAAGGAAAGTGGTTGATAAAGAATGTGGCATTATGGGTCTATCTAAATTATGACTAAGTTCTTTTTCTCCCTCATTGTTTTCTGCTTGGGATGGGAAAGAGATGTCTAGATATCAACGGAGAACAGGGTGAACATAAAAATAAATGAACAAGTATAGCATGTGGTAAATGTTATAAAGGCAAGTTAAGCAGACGTTTACCTGAAGAAGTGATGTTAGAACAGAGACCTGAAGATTAACACAAACTAAACCAGGAGAAAAGACGTGCAAACGATCTGAACAAAAGTAGAAGGAAGTATGGCATAATGAAGGAAAGGAGAAAGTTTGACTAGAGAAAAGAAAGAATAAAGAGTGTTAATAACCACACCGTGCAGTGCCTCACAGGCTATTTGTCATTCATGGAGGAGGCGGGAGAAGCCAAGTAGGCTTTTGGTCAGGAGTCGGTGGGAGACCAGTGACATGATGAGATTTGACTTTGACAAGATTCTTCTGGCAGTAGGATGGAAAGAGGGCCACTCAAGTGAGGAGGCCACTGTATGATTTAGAAGAGGGATGATGCTGGCTGGGAGGAGGAAATAAAAATTCGTATAGAGATTAGAGACGTTGTATGGTGTTGGTCGGTTGGATGATGAGTGTAGTAAATGGCCCTGGCAAGATGCTTCCATCCACCTGAATGGCTGGTGGTGGCATTTAATAGGATAAGGTACCTGGGGGAGGAACGGACTGGGTGGATGTGGGAGGACAGGCAATGAATTTAGTGTAGATGTATTAATAATTTGAAGCGCCTCTACGGAGATACTGAGCATGTAGTGAAATCATATTCAGATTTCAGAAAGTAGGCCTGGACTTACAATAAATATTTGTGAACCATTGTCAGATACATGATGATGGAATCTGTGGAGGTGAATAAAATTGTCCAGGGAGGCATAAAATGAGCAGTGAAGGGGCCCAGAGTGGATCTTTGGTTAACTCCTACAGGTGAAACCCTTTCCCTCCTCCACGTCCACTCTTTCTCCGCTGTGCGTGCACGCACACACACACACACACACACGCACACACACGTGTATGCACACGCTCATGTGCACATGCACACACAAGCACTTGCACATATGTGCATGTACACACACAAGCACACCCATGCACACACACATGCATGAGCACACGTGCACATACACACGTGCGTGCACCCACACGCACATGCATGCCTAACTTCAAAAGAAGGGCTCAGGGCTAACATTTCCATCAGTCCCAACGTTTTTCCATCTGAAGTGGGGCTATTGACTGTCAATATATATTTTTTTTAATGCTTATTTATTTTTGAGAGAGACAGAGACAGAGTGTGAGCGGGGGAGGGGCAGAGAGAAAGGGAGACAGAATCTGAAGCAGGCTCCAGGCTCTGAGCAAGCTGTCAGCACAGAGCCTGACGCGGGGCTCGAATTCACAAACTGTGAGATCATGACCCGAGCTGAAGTTGGACGCATAACCGACTGAGCCACCCAGGGGCCCCAGACTGTCAATATATTTTTAAGGCCGAATCATTCTGGCTGGAGCAAAATAATTCTAATCCATTTAATCAAATCATTGTTAAAATGCTGTTTTCCTTTCTCCAATATGATACAATTAAAATAATGTTTAAGGGTAAATTTCCATTAGAAAAATCATAAGATTTGCAACCTATTTTCCCATGGTGGTGAAGGAACGCCTTCAGAATATAGTAAAGGGAACTCATCCCTTCTTTAAGGTTGTGGTTCATCCCTTGGAAAACTTTTAGTTTTGTTGTTTATTTTTGTCTCAATTAATTTTAGGCAATTCCCTAAACTCTATAGCATCTGATGCTGAGCAGGCTTTGAGAAAATACTAAAAATCTCCTGAGTTAGTTTTTATATTTTTAAAGGAGGAAAGGGCTCCTGGGTGGCTTAGCTCGTTAAGAGCCTGACTCCTGGTTTCAACTCAGGTCACTATGCCACGGTTTGTGGGATAAAGCCCTGCATCGGGCTCTGTGCTGACAGCGGGGAGCCTGCTTGGGATTCTCCCTCTATCTCTGCCCCTCCCCCACTCTCGCTTTCCCACCCTCTCAGCATTAAGAAAATAAACTCAAAAAGAAAGACCATCATTTATTCATCTATTCAACAAATGTCTATTGTCTGCTAGGTACCAGACATTGTTACAGGTTCTGAAAATATACAATTTTAAAAATGAAGAAAAAGAGAGAAACATGATTTTTTTTTTCAACGTTTATTTATTTTTGGGACAGAGAGAGACAGAGCATGAACGGGGGAGGTGCAGAGAGAGAGGGAGACACAGAATCGGAAACAGATTCCAGGCTCCGAGCCATCAGCCCAGAGCCCGACGCGGGGCTCGAACTCACGGACCGCGAGATCGTGACCTGGCTGAAGTCGGACGCTTAACCGACTGCGCCACCCAGGCGCCCCAAGAGAAACATGATTTTAACCTTTATGGGGCACAGTGAGGAGACATAAGTGTATGAAAGAAGTGTGCATATAAATGTTAAATTAAAACTATGGTAAGAGCTATATACAATGGGAAATTACTGGGTGCTATGGAAGGATTTACTAGTAGTTCTGGGGCTATTCAAGGATGGCGGGAAAATGTTCATGGGGAAGTCATAATTCTACGCGTCTTCAAGTAAGACTAAGAGGTCGCCAGGGTGAAGAGATGGGGTGAGGACTAGAGAGAGGAAGGAAGGGCCCCCAGCAGGTAGATTTTTGTGTGGTAACGAGAGTTTGGCTCTTCATCTTAAGTGCGATGACAAGCTTTTAAAGCCACATCTTCTTAAGTGGCACTCTGAGATACTTAAAAATGTGCTCACGAGAATTAAAATTTATACACGTAAAGATCTACTTATTTATAAGTAGAGATGGTAAAATATTTCTTGCCTTTTGATTGTCCAGCAAATGGATATAGGGTATGTCTATGATCAACCCCACCCCTCACCCCCAAAGGCCACGGTGGCCTACCTCCAGAGTAAACGATGTGGAGTGGAGGTCTCCCGGGGAACTCATGTGATTTTAAAAGGCATACAAACCGCATTTGGAAAAAAATAAAATACAAGCTTTACTTCTTAAGATGTAGAACTTTTTTAAACTCTGTTAGCCTCATACCTTCAGGCAGGAAGGAAGAAATGCGATATTGGCAAAAAAATTCACTCGAGTTGGCTGGGAATGATGTGTTTCTGGCACTCTGAGATACTTAACACCTTTCAGAATAGAGGGAAAAAGTGCTTTGAAAATGTTTCAGCAAAGCACACATGGAGAATATTCTTGATCAAGACAGGCTGTCAGCATCATGTTTTACCGCTGCCATGCTCCCACCCAATTCCATCACTAAATATACTGTGTTATTCTCTCTGATGGGGTCAAAAGTCTAAGAACTGGCTATGGTTTCTGCCCTATCTCAAGGAAACTTACTTGCAAATGGTGTAGGAAAGGATTTTCTTTCAAAAGCAAACAAACGTGCAGGTATGTTTGGTATTTAATTGCACAGTAAAGAGGGTAGTGCATCAGCAATCTCCCGAAACATACACACGAGTTTAAAAGATAGGTTCAAGTGAAATAAAATGTTTCTCTTACTTCAGTCAAGCTCATGGTACTTCTCTTAGAGAACTATTCTGAAACATTTTGCTCCAGTAATAGCTTGACCTCTTGATTGTGTTGTGATTTATTATCAACAGATGGACACCTTAACGTGAAGGGTCAGAAATGAAATCTAGTGTGTTGGAGTTCATTGATTGAACTGGGCCACGTTTGCTGAAATTATTTGTCCAGAGGGTGGTAGACAGCGCTTCAAATTTGATCTGATAGATTCAGCCCAATCTTTAATGGCAAACGTTTGGAAAATGATAAACAGATGGGAGTAATCAAATAAGACTGGACACAACTTGCATCTGTTTTGATGAACAGTTGTGATTTACAGTGAAAAGAATGTTGGCCACGGAATCAGCACATCTGGATGCGAATTTGAAGTCTGGTTCACTTATTAGATGCTTAATGTTAACCAACTCACTTAACCTCTCTGAACTTCAGTACTCCCTATTGTAGAGTGGTGTAACAACGCCTATCTCAGAGTGGTTTGGGGACGATTACATTGCTTTTGGTATTAAAGTACCCAGCAAGAACCTGGGGCACAGTAAGCTTTCAGTGACTGGTTGTGGAATCAAAATTGAATGACTTCAACCTTAGCATTGGGAAGTGTGAATTTTTTCTGGATGAACTAAGACATTGTTTTGCAAAAGGTGAGGGGCACAGGGCTGAGGAGGGTGGCCAAACAACGTGATAGAGTGTTTGCAGAATGCTGGCTCTCTCAGGGTAAGATGAGCCTTTCCCAGTTCATACCTCGGGTTCTCGGTGTCATAGTGGGCTACTCAGAGCCCAAGGAGTTTCTCTAAACTCATGAAACTATTTGTTCCAATAACCCTGAGATGAGTTTTTCTGGAAAAGAGAAAAAAAAATTGCTGTTCCAAAGTTTAATCAAATGAATTCCAATCTCACTAACAGTGACTGAATGCTTGCTATGTATAAGGAATATGCTAAAAATGAATATATATGTCAATAAATGTTTAACATAGTGCTGTATAGTGCAAAGAATAAAGTACATGCTAAAATGGAACCTTCAATAAAGTTTCATTTGCTCATTGAGATAAGGAATTTAAGAGAAAGGTAGATGGATTTTTTTGGATAGTATTATATTTGAAGAGCAGAGGGTCACATATATGGAGATGTTTAAAAGCATCTAGAACTGAGAGTTGGAGCAAGTGAGCAGAGTCCTAACATCACAGCAAAGAGCTGTCCTAAGCAGACTTTTTAATGTGTCTTTTGGTGCCTTCTGCTTCCCCTTTTCACTGTCTTTTATCCTTTTTATCTTTTCTCTTGTCACCTACAAATTCTCGACAGCCAACACTTGGCATTTGTATCCTGCCCTGATCCCTCTAATCAGAAAGGAAACACATTCAATAAGGCCAATTAGATTGGAGTTACTCCCCCACCCCACCCCGGAAGACTGGCAGTCCATAAGAGGAATTATTAGAATAGAAAATGAAATGAAACCATATTCCATAAATTTTTCCTAAACTCAGGGGTTTTGAGTGAAGAACATGTGGGGGGTTGGTGAAGATCCCAGGACGGGACTGTAACACTTTCCACCATGGCCCTGTTGGTCACTGGCTGCTTCTCTAGGAATAACCTGGCCCTGGGCTTTTTTAAAGAGATGGCTGCTAAAAGGGACTGGCTTCCTCAGAGGGGAGGCGAGAGTCAAAGGGCAAATGAAGCCATTAAATGCAAAAAAAAAAAATTAAAAACATTTAAAAAAAGTGCTTCTACTATTTTTTACTAGCAAGATTCCAGGTTGACTTGGCCGCCATCATTGTGAATAGGGTTTTCACAAGAGGGTAGGAGCGTAGCTGGTGTCCTTGGCCCTATTAGAGCTAATGGAAGGCTGTGTTTGGGGAGTTGAGGGGACAGACGGGATGCAGGCAGAGAAGCCCTTCTGAATGCTAATCCAAATTTGGTCACAGAACCCCTGACAGAGAAAATTCTTACATTTCTTTGATAACAGGTTGAGATTCAAACAGGCCTTCATTTCCTGCCCTTCACTGCAGTATCCATGCAATTCGTTAAGGCACTGCCATTTTTTTTCCCCTCCAGAGATGACTGCTTTTCAGTTCTGGGTGAAGTGACAGCTAAATATAATGGGGCATAAATCAATCTGCAAACATCTGCTCCAGGGGCCTTTGGAAGGAAGGGGAGGAAGTGTACGTACATATGCAGGCTCTCTGTAGCAAGACTGAATTTACTGAGATGCTCCCCACATCCTTTCGGACCCAGGATATGAAAAAACTTCTACAGTGAAATGGGGAAACCTGCGTATTCAGGCCTTCCAATCTTTGCAGCAGGAAGCATTGCATTATAGTTTTCCATGAAGTTTCCTAGTAGAAGAGGTAATGTTGTGTGTTTGAGTGAAAGAAGGTAACCTAAAGCGCATGTTAAGAGTAATATTTAACATAAGAATACATTACTAAAAATCCATTAAAAAATAAACATGGTTCTTCGAAGGAAAAATGTTACAGGAAAATGCATGACTACAGCCCATACTTAAAACTCAAATGCCAACATTTATGTTTTCTTCCTCCTGTTTTTCTTCTCTCTGTCTGAAAAGAAGACAATGAAGGAGGTTTCAAAACTGCAAACCTCACAAAAGGTTCACGATTATTTTTCAGTGACACCACTAAAAATAATGTGCATTTAGCTTTTATCTCACTGGATCAGCATCTGCTAAAAAATATTCAATCTGCAAGCATTAGAGATTTTCTGTCGGAGTTACTGAAAATAAATGCTAATACATGGGGAAATTGCAAACATGATAGAATATGAAGGTAATACATTTTAACCTATGCTCTTCTGGTGTGCTGAACTTACATGAGTGGGCTCATATTTTTATATACTGCAGGTATAAGAGCCCTCGGTGTGTTTGCTAGGAAATATGGAGGCAATTCAAGAGCGTGCTTTGCTGCAAGCATGTATTTTATATGTTTGTCTCCCTAAATCTCGCCAATAGGTTATAAACCTTAAGACAAATTTGCAATAGAATTTTCTGTCTTTACTAGAAAATCCAACTGGAAAAACTGTTGGCTGGTAGACAGGGTTTGGGTATTACCCAATCTTTGGGTTGTGATAAGTTTGGAGTAGCTACCTCTGATTATTTATTTTAAAATAAGAAGTATACAATATTATAAAGAAGAGACAGTAAAAGCCCTTCAGGCTACACATAATAAGCCAAGAGCAAAGAAGTGTTCCTCATCCCTGAATTGGGTGAAGCATGCCTATGTTACCATTATAACGTCCACACCATCTTGTGGACGTAGAATCCAACAGAAGCACAGATGTAGGGGAGACACCTGAGTTCTAATGCAATGCTGTCAGATCCTGAGGAAGTCACTTATTCTCTGATTCCTCAAATTTAAAACTTACCAGCATGACTTTTGTGATTTTAACCGTGCTACAATATGTGATGTCCTGATCTATTAGCTGTTGTCGCCTGGTTAGAAATTATAATTATGTGAAGTGACGGATGTGTTACCTAACCTTATTGTGGTAATCGTTTCACACTGCACACATGTATCAAGTCCTCATGAACAACATGTACCTTAAACATACACAATGGTATATGTCAATTATATCTCAATAAAGCCGGAGAAAAATAAAAATAATTAACTAACTAAATAAATAAACAAACTGGTTTCACGTTTACAATAGTTGGTCATACTTCCCCTCAAGGCAGAAAAAGGAAATAGTTCAAGAAGTAAATATCGAGTACCTGCTACGTGTTAGAGAATGTGCAAGGTACCAGGAATATAATTGTGAAGGAGAAGGGGAAGGGGGAGAGGAAAAGGGAGGAGGAAGAGGAGGAGGAGGAGGAGGAGAAGGGGGAGGGGAGGGGAGGAGAGGGGAAAGGGGAGAAAGAGGAGGAGGAGTAACATTAATTTAAGACTTGTAGGTACTGATCTCGGTATTGCACGTGTGTTAAGTCCTTGCCCTCCAGGAACTTGCATTTTGGTGGCATACAGATGAGAACATGAGCAGATGTGGTACACTATGGTGAGGACCAAGAGAGGGTTTGCTCAAGGGCATAGGGGTCATATTTCCTTGGACAATTAATCAGAACTTGGGAGGAGCTAGAAGATTTCTGAGAGAAGATGGCATCAGTGAGAACTACTTATGGGGGTAGGAGATGCCCTCACCTTCTGAACTTCTCAATGGTAGGATAAAAGCCTTAGCATTAGAAGCAGATTGCACACCGGCCACCTTTGCGATGGCTTCTCTGCCCCACTGGCTTTGATCTTGACCATGACTTGCTTTGGCCAATAGAATGTGAGCGGTTTTGCTATGAACACAGACGTTACGCTTATGTGATTTGGCTTGTCTCTAGAATTTCTGCCATCTACCATGATGTAAATGTGTCCAAAGCGGCTCAGGGTGACCGCATGTGGAAAAGTCCAGAACCTGACCTGATGTAGAGCTATCCCATTCAACTCATAGACCTGTCCACAGAACAAACAAACAAACAAACAAACACATGCTATTCATTAGAAACCATGGAGATATGGGGGCACCCGGGGGGCTCGGTCGGTTAAGCGTCTGACTCTTGATTTCAGCTCAGGTCATGATCTCACAGTTCATGAGACAGAGCCCCGCATCAGGCTCCACGCTGACAGCATGAAGTCTGCTTGGGAATCTCTCTCTCCCTCTTTCTCTGTCCCTACCCTACCCACTGTCTATCCCTCTCTCTCTCTCCCAAAATAAATAAAAGAAACCATAAAGATTTGGAGAGTTGTTTATTATGTATTTTTTTTTTTTGCAGGAAAGAAGGCTGATGAACACAATATAGTTCCAAACAGATACTCTTTATTGTTTTAATTTCTTTAGGAGCGAGGCTAAGTGTTACATCCGAGAAGAGCAAAGCCTAGTTCTAATGGTGGCTGGGTCACAGCTTAGATATTTTACTTAGAAGTTTAGAAGTCCCTGGACTAAACACTCCTTAGTAGTGGTCCAGTTATGTGACGTTATTAACACCAGCTGTAACAAGTATACGTTTCGGAGTCCGCCTTCCTTGAATAGGACCTTAATTCTGCCACTTCTGCATCAAGCAAAGCTGAGCAAATTACCTGACTTCTCCTGATTTGAGTTCCTTCTCTTTTTCTTCATTTGCATACAGCAAGAGCAGCTTCTTTATAAGATAACAAGGATTATGATAGTGTAGATACAGTGCTTTGTGCAGTTTTGGGCAAACAGTAAATTGTCTACCAATTAAGTAGGCATTACTACATGATGATGGCTTTGCTACTCCCGCCTTAAGGGAAATTTTCAGAATGTTTTATCCAACCTTCTTCTTCAGCCCATTATGTTTCTCGTGATATTTTTGCACCGTTATGGCTTTTTAGGATCCCTGAGACGGTGGTACCTAGAGGAGTGCCGGGATTCCCACCCTTTAATTTCGTAAAGACCTAGAAATCCTTGACAACTTAAACTAGCTTTTAATAAGCAATGCTAAAATAAAATAACAGTTGGATACGCTTGAGAAGACCATGCTCTCAGATTTTTGGCTTCTTGCTACTTTAGATACCTCTAGAAAGAAGAAAAGTGGTTGTAGCTTTCTCTAAAGGAATATTTCCCCCCTGGAAAACATACTCTTTTATTGCATAGCAGCATTCAATTCCCAAAATGTCAGAGGGAAATACCGTTAGCTCACTTGGCCCACCAGAAGGAACTATTTTGTCTAATATCAGGTATCTTAGTGATCAAGGCTTTTTATTAATGTATATTCTTAGACAGCCACATGTAACCACCACGTGGCAAGGTTATGTTTCAGAAACATGGCTGTCTTATAATAAAGATGTTTCCTTCATGAGGTAATGCTCCTGAAATATAGGCTGGTTAATCCATGATCCACTAAATCCATGAGGTAATGGGTCTGAAATACGTGCCATAAACCACAGAAATTTTCTGATGGGAACACTGGATTTGGATTTTTCTATTTCCCTGAATGTCGGGGCAGTCAGGATGACTAACACTGGTTTTTCCCCATGTTTCCTCTCTTCTTTCTCAAAGACAGACCAAGTTACAACTACCCATCATTTCAGAAGGACAAGTGATTTATAAAAAAATCTTCCTGCAAAGAAAGGAAGAACAATGTGACAGTTTGAAATGTAGCGAAGTACGTTGTGACCATTCCCCTTCCCAACATGCACACATTTAAACCATTAATATGGCTTTTTTTTCTGTTAATTAGGTTACAGAAATGAGATAAAATCTTCACTTTGAAGGAAAATGCATTAGTCTAAAGTCAAGGCCAATTGATTTCAAAATGAAGATATCTTTCCTTAGAGTTACCACACCCCTTGCCAGTGGATACCCCTCTGGAGGCACAAAACTGAAGCTACTTTAAACACAAGTATGTAAACATGTATGCACATATACTTCAAAAACCTTTGTAACCAACTGGTTCAAACCCTTCTTGCAGATGATGAGACAATTTTTTAATGCCATCTGTGGTGGTTTTAAAATATATCCTTAATTTTTTATAAGCTCCCCTCAAAAGATAGAGTCTAATTACTCTGTCCTTGAAAGAAAGACAGAATTGGAGACTTACCTCTGAAGAACAGAATGTAGGTGCGCCCAGGTGGTTCATTGGTTGAGCATCCAACTCTTGATTTCAGCTCAGGTCATGATCTCATGATTCATGAGTTTGAGCCCCGCATTGGGCTCTGCACTGATAGTGTGGAGCCTTCTTGGGATTCTCTCTCTCCCTCTCTCTTTACCCTTCCCCCACTCTTTCTCTCTCTCCCTATCTCTGTCTCTTTATCAAAAATAAATAAATATGGGGCGCCTGAGTGGCGCAGTCGGTTAAGCGTCCGACTTCAGCCAGGTCACGATCTCGCAGTCCGTGAGTTCGAGCCCCGCGTCAGGCTCTGGGCTGATGGCTCAGAGCCTGGAGCCTGTTTCCGTTTCTGTGTCTCCCTCTCTCTCTGCCCCTCCCCCATTCATTCTCTGTCTCTCTCTGTCCCAAAAATAAATAAACGTTGAAAAAAAAATTAAAAAAATAAATAAATAAATAAATAAACTTAAAAAAAAAGGACAGAATGTAACCAAAATAATAGCACATGGCTTGCAAGACTAGGTCATAAATGGCATTGCAGTTTGCTCCTTGCTTGCTTTTGGATTGCTTTCTCTGGGAGAAATCAACTGCTATGTCGGTATCCATGGAAAGCCAGTAGAGTGTGGCAGGCAGCATTCTAAGATGGTCCCCAAGCTTCCCACCTGCTGGTATACACATCCTGTAATGCCTCTGCCTTGAGTGTGGACAGGACATAAGAATATGACTTTATGTTGGGGCGCCTGGGTGGCTTAGTTGGTTAAGCATCCGACTTCAGCTCAGGTCATGATCTCACAGTCTGTGGGTTCGAGCCCCACATTGGGCTCTGTGCTGACAGCTCAGAGCCTGGAGCCTGCTTCAGATTCTGTGTCTCCCTCTTTCTCTGTCCCTCCCCTGCTCACACTCTGTCTCTCTCTCAAACTATAAATCAACATTAAAAAAAATTAAATATGGCTATACAGAATAGGTAGGTGGACAGTCACTCCCATGATTAAGTTATTTAGGACTGTCATAGCAGACTGGAGAGATTCTCCCAACACCTTAGAAGAAGTTATTTGCCATGCTATGCAAAGGCCATGGGGCTAGGACCTGAGGACAGCCTCTAGGAGCTCCGGGAGATGCTGGCCAACATCCAGCAAGAAGATGAATGAAGGGACTTCATCCCTATAGCCACAAGCAGCTGGAACTGGCAAACAACCTGTATGAGCTTGGAGAAGGATTGTGAGCTCAAGGTGAGAACACAGTCCGGCTAACATCTCAATTTCAGGCTCAGAAAAGAACCTGAACAGAAGACCCCATTTAATCTGTACCCTGCCTCCTTACTCATGGAAACTGTGACAGAATACATTTGTGTTGATTTAAGCCGTTAAATTTGAGGCGATTTGTTACAGAGCACTAGAAAACAAAGACAGAAGGAAACTGAGGCCTCCCCCCAATAACTGACATCATGTGAACAAACCATCTTGGAAGCACATCCTCCAATACCAGTCGAGCACTCAAGACTGAAACTCTGGCTGACAGATTAAGTGGAACCTCACGAGAGGCCCAAAGCTAGAACCACCCAGCTAGGCTGTTCATGAATCATGTTTTTAAAATATTTTGTGCTGCTTTGACATCTTGAAGGGCGTAGCTTGCTGGGGACAGACTATTTCTCTCAGAGCTAGCTAATTTCTAGAGATAACAAACAACTTGTGTGCCATCACAAACACGTTGCATATGCAACTGATCCATCCTGAGTCTATACCACTCACCACCTCCTTTGTGTAACTCTTATATGCCAAACCAGTATTTCTTTGCCTTAAATCAATCCAGGGCAACTAAAGACCACCCCTATAGCCCAGAGCCCACTGATATTATTCTGGTAGCCAATTCTAAGCTGTATCCTCTGTCCTCCTTGTGTTTCCTGCAGAAAGAAAGGGTTTGCTTTCTCCTTTTCTCTTTTCTGCCTTCTGCCTGAATCTGTGCTTCCCCATGCAACCCTGCATGGTGTGGCATACCTCCCTTCTCTGAAGAAATGTAAGTAATACATTATTCACTCTTTCAATAGCATTAACCTCTCCATATTGTCACTCCGTCATCTCCATAAATTAAAATCCCCTGGGTATTTTTTAACACAGCTTCTCCCTAATTTCTGATCCACAAAACCCATGTGAGGTTATCCATATTTACTTCTATTTTAAGCTGCTAAGAATTGGAGTAATTTGTTACACAGCAGTAGATGACTAATATACCATCTTTGCTTGTATTCACTGCCAGGGCCAGAGAAGTGGGTCTAGGTTCTTGATTCTCCTGGATGTAGGTTGAAGTAGCAAAAACCGCACAGACTCTGAACTCAGACTTCAATTCAAATAAAAACTGCTGCTTGGGGCACCTGGGTGGCTCAGTCGGTTACGTTCTGACTTCAGCTCAGGTCATGATCCCAGGGTTCATAAGTTCGAGACCCATGTCAGGCTCTGTGCTGACAGCTCAAAGCCTGGAGCCTGCTTTGGATTCTGTGTCTCCCTCTCTTTCTCTCTCTGCCCTTCCTCCACTCGCACTCTGTCTCTCTGTCTCTCTCTCTGTATCTTTCTCTCTCTCTCTCTCTCAAAAATAAAATAAACATTAAAAACAAAGAACTAAATAAATAAATAAATACTGCTGCCTATTTTATTCTTGAGTTTGGTCAAGTCCCCTTAATATCACTGAGGCACAATTTCCTCAATTTTAAAATTGAAATAATACCTAACTCATCAGTATTTTATGAGATTTTTGATAACTGATCAAGACAATGCTTATGAAAAACCAAAGGTTTTTTCATGGCATTGACATTCAGTATATATTAGAGTTTTTTTTCTTAATCTCTTCATTGTCATTAAAACACAGTGAATAATCAATTGCTCCTACAAAGAAATTGTCAGCCCTAAGATCCCTGGGAAAATCTCTGTATAAGCAACTAACATTTGAAGATAATGGTGAAGGAGCATGCTTGGAAAAAGAACAGGGAAAATAACAAGACTTCAACATGCAAATGAACAGTAAGAGAAATCACCATCACATCTTGAAAAGTTTCAGTGTCCCGTTGAGTACCATCCACAATCTTGGGTTGCTGAAGTGAAAGGAGCCACTTTGTTCAGATAGAGCTGGAGCATCATGCCAGATCATCACTATTCTGGAAAAGAGGTGGAACATTGTGCTCTTGTTTGCACATCTCTTATCCATTGCTAAGACCTCCATCCCTATCTTCCCATCTTCTCAGTGACCTACTTTGTCTTGAGACATATCATGTAATTTAAAAAAAAAGAGTCAATGCCAATTAGCTTACTTATGCATCCCCTTCTCTAATAAACCATGTCAACAAGATATATTAAAGATGACTCTCAAGGAGTTTATACCTAGTTGAGGTGAAAGCTATATAAAAGTAAAAATACAAACCATGAGATAGACAACTAGACCTCTACAGTGATGATGAAGTCCCAGATGGGTGCTCTAGACTGGGTAGTTTGAAATGAGATAGTCTCCAAACTCTTAGTGAATTTTGATACTTACCCTTTCTTCAATACTGGAAATATGGAAGGGAAACTCCCTACACTATACACAAAATACATTTTTCTCTTTTATAGTTCGTGCTATCAAAGGGATTTTTATCTAAGCAAATGCAATAAAGAAGGTTTGTTATATGTATTCTAGAAGTTTTATAGTTTTGAATTTGATGTTTAGGCCTAAAATCCATTTTGACTTATTTTTTAAATTGGGTATAAAGTAAGTATAAATAGCTAATTGTTCTAACATCTTTTGTTGAAAAGGTATCCCTTCCTTATTGATTTATTTGGGTAACATTGCAAAAAATCAAAGGACCATGTGTGCATTTATGTTGGAAGTACCTATTCTGTCTGATTGACCTGTATGTCTACTTTATGTCAATGCCAGATGGAGTTGCTTACAGTAACTTTATCATTAGTTCTGAAATCAAGTAGTGTGAGACATCCAATTTTGCTCTTCTCATTAAAACTTATTTTGGCTCTTCTCTGTCCTTTGTATGATCATGTAATTTTAAGAAAAATCATCAATCAATACAAAAATTATGTGTCCATGTTGATTGGGATATATATATATATATATATATATATATATATATATCCTTTGATATATATTTGGAATGTAAAATACAGGTATTGGACATGTTTGCTTGTGGTTTTGTTTGTTTGTGTATTCATTTATTTGAGAGAGAGTGCAAGCAGGGGAGAGAGAGAAAGAATCTTAAGCAGGTTTCACTTTCAGCGTAGAGCCATGGCCCTGGGATCTTAACCTAAGTGGAAATCAAGAGTTGGACGCTCAATTGACTGAGCCACCCAGGCGCCCCGAGTCATTGCGTATGTTTTTAAAGCAATTCCTACATTTTCACATTATAATGTTTTTACAAATGTTCTTTTTAATTTTAATCTCCAAATTTTTCATTTCTTGTCTGTAGAGTTGCAATTGAATTTTATATAGAGAGTTTGTATCCTATGACATAAACTCACTTGTTAGATCTAGTAGCTTTTGTTTGATAGATAATCATATTCTTTGGAAAAAATAGCTTAGTTTCTTCTTTAAAATCTGTATGTTTTTTTATTTTATCTTCCTCTCTTGCCACTTTCCCACTCTTTGGGGTAAAACATACAGTTTATCACCTTTGAGAATGATGTTAGCTATAGACTTTTCTTAGATTCCCTTCCCAGGTAAGAAAATTCCTAGTATGGGGAACCTGGGTGGCTTAGTCTTCTGAACATCCAACTTGATTTTGGCTCAGGTCATGATCCCAGTGTTCTGAGGTGGAACCCTCCATGCTCAGCATGGAGCCTGCTTAAGATTTATGCTGAGTGAAATAAGTCAGTCAGAGAAGGACAGATATCCTATGTTTTCACTCATGTGTAGATCTTGAGAAACTTAACAGAAGGCCATGGGGGAAGGGACAAAAAATGGTTATAAACAGACAAGGAGGGAGGCAAACCATAAGAGACTCTTAAATATAGAGAACAAACTGAAGGTAGATGGGGGAGGGGGTGGGTGTTGGGAGGGGGGGAAATGGGTGATGGGCACTGAGGAGAGCACTTCTTGGGATGAGCACTGGGTCCTGTACATAGGCGATGAACCACAGGAATCTACCCCCAAAACCAAGAGCACACTTTACACACTGTATGTTAGCCAATTTGACAATAAATTATATATATATGAAAACAAAACCGGAATCCAGAGAGGTTAAGGCACTACTCCAAGGATACACAGTCAGGAAATGCCAAGCTGAGAGGAAGGACCGGGTCTGCTGATTTCCAGCCTGACTCCTTCCTGTACCACTTTACCATGATGGCTATTTTTATGTGTTGTCTGGCCATGAGGGGCTTAGATTAAATATTATTCTCGGTGTATCTGTGAGGTGTTTCCAGATGAGATTAGTATTTAAACTGGTGAACTCAGTAAAGCAGATTACCTTTCCCTTGTGAATGGGCCTCATCTAATTCACTGAGGGCCTTGAATAGAACAAAAACTGGACTCACCCCTTCTCGTCTGGTGGCTTCATCTGGGACAACCTTCTCTTGCCCTCACCCCTCCTGGCTCTCAGGCCTTCGGACCCTTACTGGTCCCCATCCTCAGTGCCCCCTGGCTCTCAGGACTTTGGATTTGGATTAATTACACTATTGGCTTTCCTGGGTCTCCAGCTTGCAGAGGCAGATCATGAGAATTCTCAGCCTCAGTACTGTATGAGCCATTTCCTTATGAAAAATAAAAATAAATATATATTTATATTTATATTTATATTTATATTTATATTTATATTTATAAAAAAAGATTCTCTCCTTCTCTCTCTCTTTCCCCCACTTGTGCTTTCTCTCTCTCTCTAATAAAAAAATAATTAAAAAGTAAAAAGGAGAAATTTCCTAGTATGGACGTTGAAGTTTATCAAAGCCTTTTTGCATATTTATTGAAATAATCATATGATTTTTACTTTTAGTCTCTTCATATGGTGAAGTACATTGGTTGATTTTTTCTAATATTGAACAAACTTCATGCTCCTGAGATGAACTCCATTTGATAATTTTATATTGTCATTCTATTATATTTTTCTGATTATATTTCATTAAAAATCTTCTTTATGCCTGAGAGACATCCATATTTTTATTGTAATATCTTTGCCTGATTTTATCAGTGTAATGCTGGCTCATTAAATAACTTGAGAAATGTTCTCTTTCCCTATCTCCTCTTCCTCCTCCCCCTCCTCCTCCTCCTCCCCCTCCTCTTCCTCCTTCCCCTTCCTCTTCTCCTTCTTCTTCCATAGTTTGTTTAGAAGTAGTGTTGTTTGTTCGTAAATTTTTTTTTGTAGGAATTACCAGTAAAGCCACTGTCCCTGGATTTTTTTTTTTTTTTTTTTTTTTTTTTGTAGGAGTCATTTGTTTGGATTATCAGTTACATTTCTTTAGTAGCTATAGGACTATTCAGGTGGTTTCTTTTTGGATTAAATTTGGTAGTTCGTTTCTTTTTAGGAATTTGCCCATTTTGTCTAAGTTATTAAATTTTTTGTCATAAATTAGTTCATAATACTCCCTTACTGCCCTTTTAATGTTTGTAAAATGTAGAGTGATAGCTTTCATTCATTTCTGATATTGGTAATTTTTATCTTCACTCTTTATCTCTTGAGCTATCTGATCAGAAGTTGATCAGGTACATGGATGATCTTTTTTAAGAATTAATTTTACTTTCGGGGAGCCTGGGTGGCTAAGTCGGTTAAGCCTCCGACTTCGTTTCATGTCATGATCTCACGGTTCGTGAGTTCCAGCCCCACATCGGGCTCTGTGCTGACAGCTCGGAGCCCGGAGCCTGCTTCAGATTCTGTGTCTCCCTCTCTCTCTGCCCCTCCCCTGCTCGTGCTCTGTCTCTCTTTCTGTCTCTCTCTCTCTCTCTGTCTCTGTCTCTCTCTCTCTCAAAAATAAATAAGCATTAAAAAATAGTTAAAAAAAAGAATTAATTTTACTTTTATTGACCTTTTTTTTGCTGTCTTGGTCTAGAAAACAGAAGTTTCTATTTGATTAATTTCTCATTTTATCCTAATTATTTGCTCTCTTCTGCTTGTTTGAGTTCAATTTGTTCATTTATTTCTAGCTTTAAGGTAGAATCTTAGATAATTAGTTTTAGGCCATTATTTTCTGTCCTATGGAATCACTTTATGAAATAAATTTCTCTCAAAATACTGCATTAACTTCATCCCATAAATGTCTATATATTTTATTTTTATCTTCATTTGGCCTAAAATCTTTCTTAATTACCCTTCTTTGACCCTTGGGTTATTTAAATATATAACCTTGGGTTATTTGAATTATAGGATTGCAAAATATTAGGTGATTTTCTAGGTATATTTTCTTTTTTTTAATTTTTTTTTAACATTTATTTATTTTTGAGACAGAGAGAGACACAGCATGAAGGGGGGAGAGTCAGAGAGAGAGGGAGACACAGAATCAGAAGCAGGCTCCAGGTTCTGAGCTGTCAGCACAGAGCCTGATGCAGGGCTCGAATTCACAGACTGAGATCACGACCTGAGCCGAAGTCAGACGCTTAACCTACTGAGCCACCCAGGCGCCCCTCTAGGTATCTCTTCTATCGTTGATTTCTAATATAATTCCATTGTGATCAGAAAACATGTTTGTGTTTGTGTGACTACCATCTTTTTAAATACATAAAACTTATTTTGTGGCCAAATATATGGTCTTAGAGAATATTTTGTATGCACTTGAAATGTATGCTTCTTTTTAGTGACGGTTAGCGTTTGAATTTTAGTTTTTGAGACAACCATTCATTTCCCCATCCTTGTGTTGATTCAAACGTTAAAAGGAAATGGATTGAAATGGGGAATTGGGGGGACAAAAGAATCCTATGGGTTTAAAATTGGAGCTGATATAGTGTTTTAAAATAAAAGTCACTGGATGCATTAAAAGGGCAATCCCTGGCTAAAAGTTAGGAGGGTCAATAGGATATTTTTTTATCCCCAAATATGGTAGGGGAGAGAAATGTATGAAAGATGGCTTGGTGGAAAGGCATTGGAAATTGTCATCAATAAGATATAAGAGTAATTTTATTAGACACTATATTAGTTTTGGATTGGTGCCATAGTATGTCATGATACGTTTAGTTTAAAACAACACAAATGTGGGGTGCCTGGGTTGGTTAAGCATCTGACTCTTGATTTCAGCTCAAGTCATGATCTCACGGTTGGATGCAGCCCCACGTTGGGCAGCATGGAGCCTGCTTGGGATTCTCTCTCCCTCTCTCTCTGCCCCTCCCCTGCTTGTGCCTGCACTGTCTCCCAAAAATAAAATAAATACACATTAAAACAACACAAATGTATTCTCTTACAGTTCTGTAGGTTAAAAATCTAACCTAGGTCTTAACTGGGTGAAAACCAAAGCGTTAGCAGGGCTCTGTTACTTTCTGGGGAATATTTTTCCTTGCCAGCCATCGAGGAGCCACCACATTCCTTGGTTTGTGGCTCCCTGCCTCCATCTTCCAGGCCAACAGCATTGCATATCTTTGATGATTTTTCCATGGTCACATGTCCTTCCGACCACAGCCAGGAAAGATTCTCCACTTTTACAGATGCATATGATTATATTGGGACTATTCAAATAATCCAGGATAATCTCACCACCTCAAGATTCTTAACTTATTTACATCTGCAAGGTGTCCTTGCCACCGTATTCACAGCTGCCACGGATCAGGAAGTGGACATCTTTGGGTGAGCCATTATTCTATCCACCACATACTTTTCTCTATATATTTTTTCACAATATATAGTGTTTCTAAATGGTGCTTCTACACTGGTTCTTGTCAAATCCCCGCCTCCTTGCAGGAATGCAAAAACCAGTTAAGCAAATGAGTTTCTTTGGATTGTAAATATGATGCCAAAGCATGCAATGTGACACCTTGGAATGAATCCTAGGTCCTTGTGACACAGGGCTCTTGTGAAAGCAAAGGAGGGGCCTGTGATCCAGCAGAGCAGTTCTGTTACAGACACGCTGGGGAAATACAGCTGGGTTACTCTAAAGCCTGCCCACGCTCAGTCAACAAGAGGCTCCTTCCTGATCCGTTCTGGTTGACCCCCTGTTTCTGTAGCTATCCTTATTTTCTCCCCTCCTCCCAAGAAGCATCCAGCAATAGGGGAGGGAAATGAGAAGTGAAATGTCTCGAGAGTCACAGTGAAGCGGACTAGTACACGGCACTTTTAATCTTTCACAATGTACTTACTCTGCTTTGGAATGCTTTCTAAATGTGGGAAGACTGGTGAAAATCTGCTGCAACTTTTTATTCTTTACACACCTCCATAATCTGCCAAGATTCACTAATTCATTTCCATGTGGGCGAGCACATTATTTCCTGAGATTTTGTATTTTTCTTCTGAGGATGGAGTGAGTACAGTGTTGTAATTCATGGAAAATACATGAATAGCCTTCTAAATGAGCATCTTTTAATGCAACTCTAATGGAGATCTTCGGAAAATAATTTACTCCCCACAGTTTCTTCATATCATTTATGCATTTGGACTCACCACCTTTCCTTACATTAAAATAATTAGAAGTGTTCATAAAAACTAGAACGCGTGTGTTCTAAAATCTGTCGTTTGCTGTGTACTAGAGCAAAGTATGTTTGCTGGGATATGCATAGCTTGGGGAATCTGTTCTTACTCCTAAGGGCAACGCTGGCTATGTGCAACTAGAAATACAAACCAGTGGCTCACTGCCTCCTGTGGTCCTGTGTGTCCAGGGAATGCCACTTCAACTGCCAGTCTCCATCTGGCTTCTCAGTTAGAGCCCAACAAGACAACTGGTTTTCTGCCGTTCTGTGATAAGGTAATCGGTTACCTGCTTCTATCCATCAAAACTTGATTTCATAGTGGTATGATATGATTTCTGTTAATACTTGCTTACATACATACTGGCTATTTATGTCTGTAATTTTTATTCCTCATGCCCACCCCATATCCCCTAACAAATGTTTATAACAAATCTCTGAATTATCAAAAGCTGTGCCCTTTACAAACAGAATTGTTTTCAGATTCGGATTGTGAGAGAAAACCAGATGGTTTAATAATCACAGTGCTGGGGGCGCCTGGGTGGCTCAGTCGGCTCAGTCGAGTCCAACTTTGGCTCAGGTCATGATCTCGTGACTCGTGAGTTCGAGCCCCGCGTCAGGCTTTGTGCTGACAGCTCAGCCTGCTTTGGAGTCTGTGTCTCCCTCTCTCTCCGCCCCTCCCCCCACTCACATTCTGTCTCTCAAAAATGAATAAACGTTAACAAAATTTTTTTAAAAATCACAGTGCTGAAAAGACATTATCAGGATACAATATAAGTTGCATTCCTGTGGTTAACACCATAGATAATTAGAAGCTACATTTGTAAAAAGCTAACTACCAGTTGATAATGAACCTTGTTCTGTAAGCTTGTTCAGACCCACATTGTATTTAAAGAAACAGAAGTTTGAGAGCTATTTGCAAAAATTCAAACCAGTCATAATTAAAATTATTGGAGAACCAACGTTTGATCTTCTAGCTCTTTACTACAGTTCCTCGGTATAAATAATAGAATGGATAGAAGATGGTATTATCTGCTTTTCCACCCCTATGCCTTTTGAGGGAAATTGTGATCTCAAGGGCATGGCTATCAGGTGGGAATAGAGAGAGGAAGAAAGGTTGTTGTCACATGCTTCATCTATTTTAAACCAACCCAAACAAGTAAGGTGACATGTGCCTAAATATGTCTTCCCCTCTTTTTCCCAACTTATTCTCAAAGAAAAAGAAATGATCTATCTCTAATCTATCTATCTATCTATCACCTATCTCTAGGTCTATATCTAGATATAGATCTGATGTTATAGTATCTAAATATAAAGGGATAAATTAGGAATGGACAGATAATTAGATGCAGGTGATAGATGATAGATGGATAGATAGATAGATAGATAGAACATAGAATAAACACAGACACATACACCCTACTTTTCTTATACAATTAATTATCTTATGGGGCATGTCTAGGTTAGATGAATGTATATATACATAAGTGTATTAGATGTGCATTTTTAGGGCAAAAAAAGAAAATTGCATTTCTGTAGAGTTAAAATATATTTCTGAGTAATAAAATGAGTTAGACATCTCAGTCATGGAAAGCCAAGCATCTCACTCCTGATGGCTACTCACTGGAATATGATGGGAGTCAATCCAGCATAGAAATGTTTGTCATGATTTCAATTAATTTCAATGTCTAGTTAGTGTCTCTGCATTGACAAAATACCACCAGAACTCAGGAGTCCAACAGCACCAGTTTTTTTTACAATGGTTTTGAAAGATGGATAACATTGCTTAATACAGAAGCGTACCTGGAAACAATTGCATGTAGCTTTGAATCAATAAGAAACAAGGACAAAATATAAGCAATAAATTGGGGTAGATAAACTGCTGAGAGCCATCTCCAGAGGGCAATACAAATAAAAAGACGGAAAAGCTCCCTGAAAATTATGACAGAATCAGGGCGAAATGCAGATTTTATAAAACGATTTGGTAAAAATAATCTAATGGCATGCATATACACACACAGATAGAATGTGTCTATAAAGTAATGAAACCCATTTAACTAATTTCGCATACAAATGTGGTCCCATTCAGATGCTGTAAATTGGAAACTGTCAATTTTCCTGTGGAAAGTTATGGCACCTATCTATAAACAGGCACTTTTTTTATTGACTTGGCTATAAAGGATGTTGACTTGCTCTACTTCCTGGTTTCAAATGGAACAATTATGTATTTTCCAGTCAAGCTTAAAATAGGTCACACTGAAAGTTTAATGAGATTTCTTCTCATGAGGAACTTCTTCCTAAAGACTTCAAGGCCACTTTTCTAAGCAACGAACAGGAACTATTCTTTACACCCAGACATTCAGATTCATTTTCTCAATAAATCCATCATCCAGATGTTCTTCTCCACGTGAGGCCAAATATTTGGATGCTGCTTTTTCTTTAATGCTTCACATCAAATATGTAAACCTTTTCAGACAATAGTGTGTGGATATACATTGTAAGCCTTATGTGGTTTATGTAGACCTCTGGCTTTTCTTCCCTCAAGTGAAGTTTGAGCATTGCTGATATGCCGTTCATTTGAATATTATGGCAACCTGTGGAAGTTGACTTTTCCCTGAAGGAAATGGCATGAGCCTATATCTTGAGTGATTTCCTTCTGGGTAAATGGCAAGGACAACATCCTTGGCAAATCTAACACAAGAAAGCCATGGTCAATCAGCTATGATTCTATTTAGGAAGTGTGGAATTGAAGCATTTTGAAAACTAATGCCTGCGAAGAAAGAATCAGATGATTTGGCAAATGAACAATATCCTCTAAATTTTCTTCTAAAGTAATCATGATGTTTACCATCAGTTAAATTTTCAGAAGAGTTTTTCCCACATTTGCTTTTGGATATCCATCCCGAAGTCAAAGGTCACCAAATACCATTGGCCATCACTGTGGTACTTGCTTTTATTCAGTTTGTCCATTTTTTCTAATCTTTGCTTTGGAAAAATACTATATGTTTTAGAAGCAGGATACAGTTATTATCAATAAGTTGGGAATATATCAACTCAGGCAGTGTTAGTCACCAAACAAGGGTTGTACCTCTCCAGTGATACAGGAATCCTCAAGAGAGGGTACAAAGCAACCTGAGGATGCATCTGGGAAGGGAGACAGAGAACTCTTTCTTCTTTAAGTATGAACTTGGCTAACTATTAAAAGTGCCAGCAATTTTGGTCAAAGTTTTCAATCACATCAGTCATACATGGTCTGGAAATTAGTTCAAGCAGTAATGCCCCAAGTCTGTGGACTGTTTCCTGATGCACTTACCATCCCATTAGTAACCCCAAGCATTAGTGTAATTAAACCAGAATCGATATTGCTATAAACCATGGGGAATACACATTATTACTTGTCTCATGGTTTAAATCTTGGATCCATCATTTGCTAGCTGTGTGGTCTTGCTCAAACTGCTACCCTTCACTGTGCTTCAGTCTCCTCATCTGTAAAATGGGTGACATACTGCCAATTTGACTAAAAGGACTAAGTAAGATAACACCTAGTCACTAGGATCCAGTACAATCTTCCCCCATACTACATGGCAAGCACATAGCAGCTACAAAACCTGAAGTCCTCCCATTTAATGTTACTCAAGAGTCTTCAATGGCTCACCATTATTTTTAGAGTGAAAGAAAAAGTCTTCAAAATGGCCCCAATGATCCTGTATAGTCTGTCCTCATTGCTGGTCCGTTATCCCTTTATCTTCCTTTTCTACAACCCTTTCCTGGCTCAGTCTACTCAAGACACACAGTTCTCCTTGATTCTTCACAAACATTATAGCCATACCCATGCCTCAGGAACTCTGCACTGTCTGTTCCCCTGCACGGAGTAATTTTCCTCTACACCGTCACATAATCATTTCTTCACCTTCAACTCTTGGCTCTGCCGTCACCTTCCCAGTGTGGCTCCATTTAAAATGACAAACTCATCCTGAGCCCTCATTGTTCTCTTTATCCTTTTCTTTTTGTTTCTCTGGTACCCGATACTCAACTTGACATGCTATATGATCAATTTGTAATATTTATAATTTGCTACGTTCCCCCCAAGTGGAATGTTGAATCATGAAGGTAGATTTTGCCGTCGTTGTTGGCTTTGTTCAATAATTCATTCTTCACACCTAGAATGGTGCTTGGCATAACATAGGTACTCAAAAAAATACCTGACAAATGAATGGATAATGAATAAATGGTAGTGAGTTTTTGTGTTATTATTTGGCCGAATTTACCTTTGTCTGACTTGGTTCACTGCCACCTCCTCTACCTTTCGTTCTGTTCCAGGCTGTAGCATATGGCAGGTTAATCATTCTTCCCAAGGAGCTACAGCCTGGTCAAGAGTGCAGGCAGCCTCCAGCTACCTTGGAACATAATCATTCCCCATTTCTCCTCATTTGCAAACTAGCCGCCCAGCAGTATGCCTTCAAGTGAGCGCCCAAGAGCCTCCAAAGAACACTGCTTTCTTTGTCTTGCTGTGGGGGATAAAAGTCCTCAAGCAAACTCAATCTTGCCAAGTGCCACAATTCCACTCCATTTCATGCCCTGCAATACAAAGTCAGCTCAGGATCCATTTGTCAGCCATAGCTGATGGCGCCTTGGTCCCCGTGGTTTTCCAGACACTGTGACCATTGGTTGTGGGTAAAGCCTACGATGGACTACGTCCAGCTTAACTGCTGTTGTCGAGAAGAGGCACACACATTGACACAAAATGCTCCCAACCACGTTGAAGGATGGAGTAAACAGTGAAGTGTTTAAAGATTACTTTCTCTTAAACAAAAGTCTGCAGTTTAACTCTCTCCTCTTTCCTTGTTCTATTAATACAAGGAGTATAAATTAGGTAGAGGGAGATGACAGACAGTCTCAGACAGAAAATGTGAACAACAGTTGCTTTGTTTTCATTTGGACAAACACGATGAGAGAAGTTCATACCAGAGCCTGGGAGGGACACGTATCGCTGCTGGAGAATGACTTACAATAGTTGAGTAAACTTCTTTGGGATTAAAAAAAATAAATGTCTGTGCACGAAACCTACATAGTTCTACTCTTAGCTAAAATTGAAGAGTAAATAAAAACACCGTACCCAGCAACTGGGTTGGAGAGCATGCTTCCGTAAGTTAACACTTTACCAAGTTTAAAATCACAGAAGACAACACGGCTGTGTATGAATAACACTACATAAAATGATTCCAATCGGATAATCTCTGTAAGTAGGTGGGAATACGAGTAAGCATAATATAGGTGGGGCTCAGTGATTGCCATGCCGACTTGGTGACTCATTCGTGATAGAAAATTTTTCTTCAGCTTCCTCGATTCAGTACTGTGCTAAACTTTGGAGGAAAATGTGGAGAAAATAGTTCTTACTTTCAGAGAAGTCATGGTTGAATGTGGGAGAAAAAACATGAAATATGATTTGCCTTTATGTGGTTATGGTCAACAGCAAGGTAGTTTCTGAATATTAAGGGGACATAGAAAGACACTGGGGGTGCCAATCTCAAATGGGAAGGCGTGCATGGTACTTATTTCCAAGGGGATGTGACAGGTCAGGAGAATCTTGAGGAATGCCTCAATGAGAGGTAACTAGATGGAAAAGGAATCGAGTGGGAGAAGATATGATTAGCAAAAGGGGGATCTTGAGCTCAGCATGAGGACAAGAAAGGGTATGCTGTAGATATACTTAAAGGGCAAGAGGCAGGCGTTAGACTGCAGAAGGCTTTCTCTGCTATCCTAAGGAGTTTGGGCTTGGTATGGAGAACTACTAAAAGAACACCTGCAAGGAAAGACACCACTTACTTTTTCCAAAACTAATACCTCTGGCAATACAGAATATGTCTCAAAATTCAAGTAAGTGGGCAGATGATAGTTTAATTCATTGAGGCAGAGAAATAAAAGGAGAATTCTTCTGAGTGGGTGGCCGATTGGGACAAGTTGATGCTGAATTTAGTTTGAGATATGCTGAGCTTAAATACTCAAGGAAGTGTTTACGACCATGGGAAAAGATAGAGTTTGAACTTGAGAGAGATCAGAACTTGAGAAGGACAGTTGAGATCAGGAAGCTCTTCATGAGAGCACATACAACCTCTGGACACATTCCCTATTTCCTGTCTTCCCTTCATAGAAAAAAAAAAAAAAAAAAAAAAAAACAAACCATGAGGGCAAAGGCTTTACTTGTTTATTTCTGGATGCTCCGCACCTGGAGCTCTGCCTGGATCACAGTGGGCACATAGGAAATATTTTTTGCAAAGCCTTATTACTTAGAATTGTAGGGGAAGGAGCTGTGTTTGGATAAGATCACTTCATATTTGGAGTGGAAATGAGAGAGGACAGAGAGTGAAATTCTAAGTCAAACACTGGGTGAATGATGTCATTTGATTCTGAGAAAGAAGCCTCAGGGAATTTGGAGATGATTGTATTGCCCAAGACAATGGAAGAGACTGTGGAAAACCATGTTAAAAGTCACAGAGCACTAGGAAGGAATTTATGAATGACCAGCCTTATGGAGAGATCTAGAATGGGGATGGTGCATAGGTGGAAGAGAGCCAGAGTGCTGAGAACTGAGGAATTTAAGTGAAGTGTGAGTATCATTACTCTTCTCAGATACTTGAGGTGGAAAAGGAGCAAAAAAATGGCCACCCAGAACAATGACGGCGCCGATATATTGGAAGGGACAATTTTACGTCCATGTATTTATTAGGGGCTGGTCAATAACTGTTGAGCAGAGGATTTGTAGTGAAGAAGAGACTGATCATAGAAGACAGAGAGAACTGGAAGAAGAAAACCTACAAGGGGTATAAGACCAGGTTATCTTGTTGCAAGCTATATCCTGAATTCCCTGCAAGCACTGACTAGACAGAACAGTGCATGAATCCTTATTAAGCAAGTCAATATATAACAATAAAATCAACGAGTATACAGGGCCCGGATCTGGAAACAGGTAGCTGTGAATGGGAGGTGGGCTGGTCTGTGTCTCTGCCTTACTTCTTCCTGGTAAACACGGCTTCCCTCCTACACACATTTGTTCTTCTTTTCTGGGTATGTAGGGGCTAATGGTTTGGGGGCCCTGATCTCCTTTCCTTCTCCTAAACTCATACCTTTGTGGTTCTTCTCTCCTTTCATAAAACACACACCCGTGTCCACTCACCCCTCCTCCAACTGAGCTCGTCAATTCCCCCTGGCTCTTTCATGACTCGCATCACTGATTTTATCCCACTTCCCTGTGTACATCCTTGGGCTCTAGGAGACAGACCACCCTCTTGCCAAACCCATCCACACCCTGCTTGGCTTCCCTATCCCATTTCTGAGCATGGTATGGATGCTTTGAGATTCCTAGGCAACGCTTTCTGTTGTTTTGCAATCAAACCTGTTCCCTGCCTCTTGTAAAACTTATGTGAAAACCTCACCTCCCTTATGAAGTTATCAAAGACCCCTCACAAAAAACCCACCCAGTGGTTTAACTCATCTGCTGTTTTTATGACTGAATTGACTTCCAATTGTTTTCCATGGAGACGAGCAGATCCTATGACATTTGCTAGCATACATCCTCCTCGAGGGCACACCTGGGACCACTGATCATTTTCCTGAACACATGCTGGCACTTCTTTTTCTCCTACTCATATGGATGTGACTAAGAGCTATGCTGTGGAGACAGCACTAAATCATCAAAAATAAATTTCGCAAACTCGAACATAGTGAGCAGTAAAAAATCATGCCCGCACTTCAGACCCTATGAATAGATTAGAGCACAATTAGGTCAGATTTAAGGACTCTAAAGGACAGGAAACTTTATTCTGCATGGCTGTAGCCTAAAGCCTAAATTTGGACTCGCCATCTTATTTGTATGGATTTCTAACAATATGTGTATATAGACAAGGTGTCTCCTCACTAAATTCATCACCAATACCAGAATAGCAATTCAAAGCTTATGCCTTGTTATTGATGGGAATGCAGTGTAGATAAGTTGATTTACCTTGCAGAAATTATACTAATTGTTCCTTATTGCATAAAAAATTACCTTAAGATGTAGACATTTAACGGGCTTTTTTTTTTTTTGAAATTGTCTTGCATCATTTCTGTGGATCAGGTACCTGGGAGCAATTTAGCTGGTGGTTCTGTCTTGGGGTCTCTTGCACGGGCCTCTGGAGCAAACACAGCTCAGTGTCTTTTCTATTTAGACTGAGGTCACATGCCATCATTTCTGCAATATCTTAGTGTTCGCTCAAGTCAGCTCTATTCATTATGGGAGGGGACTCCACAAAGCCATCAATGCTAGGACCCAAGGATCACTGGAAGTCCAAAGTTTTGTAGAACTAATATAAAAAGGAACTATCTATATGCATATAAAGGTACATAATATATTAAAACATGTTTAGATTATGTGTTCATATATCTGGTTTTCTACTAGTATCCCTCTTCTAACAAAGATGCCCTGCTTACTTCAAAATTATTTACGCTCTCATTAGACTAGTGCCTGCTCTATAATTAGTGCTCAACAGAGATTTACAGATAATAAAGAGAGACGTTGATATATATATTTTTTTGGCATGCCTTTTTTTTTTAGATTTGCTTTTAAATGTTTCAGGGAGGGCTAAAAGTCCAGATGGCTTTCACTTCAGCCAAGTTAGCTTGCTGTCTTTGCTCCAAATGCCCGTGCCTGATTTCAAGGGCATAATGGATAATGCACAGGTTTTCAGTCTTCCAAGAAAACTAGAACCCCCCACTGGGATGCGGAGAGCAGATGTGTAGTCCTGACACTGGGGACTGTGTTGTATGTCTGGATTAGATGTTCATTAAGGGAAAGTGGTGTGGATGAGCTTTATACTCAGGATTTACCACTAATGCTTTCCAGACGTACAGGAACCTCCTCTACTCTTTTTCCTCCACTAACCTAACAGACTTAAAAACAGCTTGGGAAGTCTGAGGGTATCACCTATGCAGGGATTTGTCAACTAATCCAACTGACTTGAAGCAAAAGAATGGCCTAACAACACCTTGTTCGTGTCCCACGGGTTCATCTGCCTTGATCAGATATGTAATGTGGAAAAATGGGTGCAAACACATTGGGGCAGGTCGGCATTACCCCAGCCCCGCTCCACCCAGTGACATTGTGCTGAAATGGGCTGGTTAGGACTTGGGGCCCAGAGGCGTGTCATTGAATGCATCCACATCTCTGCTGCTTCCTTGCCTTGTGAAAATAAAGAGATGACGGCTGACACATCTTTAGAACTCTTGTGACAAATGGCTAATAAAAACCCAAGCAAAAGCCCTCTATAAATATAAAACAGCACTAGATGGGACATGCTCTGACATGATGATACGGTCTAACAGACACAAATGCTTTCAGACACAAATGCTTTTCAGTTTTTGACAAGGTCCTCTCTGACACTGAGGCCTGAGTAATGGCATCTTCAAACAATCCATTCTGTGGTGGACACTCTTTCGACATATCCGTACCCACCTTTCCACTTATTGTATGGCAAGACCGATGTCGTTTGATTGGGTCAGGGTGCATAGTGCCAATGCCAATGACCCATGGTCAGTCAGGTAACCAAAAATGACACGTGGAAAAGAGGTTAATGACTGGTTGACTTTGGTCCGAATCCCCTTTTACTCTCCCCTCTTGATCTCTTTTGATTTCTGCTTTGTGAATAATGATATTCTGGATTTGTCTAGTGGAGATTACTGGCTTTCAACCACAATGTTTTCCAGACTGTTTATTTTTTTTAATTTTTTTAAATGTTTTATTTGTTCTTGAAAGAGAGGGAGAGAGAGAGAGCATGAGCGAGGGAGGGGCAGAACGAGAGAGGGACACAGAAACTGAAGCAGGCTCCAGGCTCCAAGCTGGAGCCCGACATGGGGCTGGAACTCACAAGCCGTGAGATCGTGACCTGAGCCGAAGTCGGACGCTCGATTGACTGAGCCACCCAGGTGCCCCCAGACTGTTCTGTTTAAAAGGAACCCTTGTGCGCTGTTGGTGGGAAGGTAAATTGGTACAGCCACTGTGGAAAACCGTATGGAGGTTCTTCAAAAAATTAAAAAAAAAATGCCATATGATCCAAAAATTCCACTATTGGGTATTAACATAGGAAAAATAAAAACACTAAGTCAAAAAGACATATGCATCCTTATATTTATTGAAGCTTTATTTACAATAGCTAAATTATGAAAGCAACGTAAGTGTCCATCAATAGATGAATAGATAAGGAAAACATGGCATATATACACAATGGAATATTACAGAGCCATAAAAAAGGATGAGATCTTGCCATTTGAGGCAACATAGATGGACCCAGAGGGTATTATGCGAAGTGAAGTAAGTCAGACTGAGAAAGACAACTACCATATGATTCTACGTATAAGTAGAACGTAGAAAATGAACACACAAAAATCAGAGTCAGCACTATAATTACAGAGAACAAACTGATGCTTGCCAGCGGAGAGGGTGGGGGGGATGGGCAAAGTGGGGGAAGCAGAGAGGGAGATACAGGTCTCCGGCTATTGGAAGAGTAAGTCACAGGAATAAAAAGCAGAGCATGAGGAATAGAGTCAATGATATCATAAGAGCGACGTAACGGGACAGATAGTAACTGTACTTGCAGTGTGTTGAAGATAATGTAGAAACTCGTCAAATCACTAGGTTGTACACCTGAAACTAATGCAACATTGTGTGTCTATTATTCAAACTGAACAAACAAATATAAACAAAAAAAATGAAATGAAGATACATAAAAGGCAATTGTCCACCCCCCGTAAACGAGGGCAGGTTTGTGGGGTGAAGACGTCAAAAGATCTTCTATTGGGGAAGCAGAATGGAGGTGGGAGGCTGTAATCATATTTGATTGTGTAACATCCTACATCTTGCTTATAAATATGCTTTTTGACAACATATTCTTAGTAGACTGAAATTCATTTTTTTCTGAAGGGCTGGAAGAGGGTTAGGAAAGTTGGAAAGAATTATGTTAAATCTGCTATAATAAATAGAAATGTTCTGGAAAGTAGCCCAGAAACATGGAAGGACATCAGAATTGTAATTCCAGTTTTGTCAACTCTTAACTGGGTAGAATGGACATGTGGTTTATCACTCTAACTTCATAGAGAAGAAAAATGAGACATAAATATTAATATCTACCTGTGTATGTGGATTAAGTGAGATAAATGTGGGTCTCTAGTTTGAATATTTTGAGGTCAGCAATGGATTAGGGCTTTTAAAAAAATTAAAAGGGCTTATCTAAATGTGTGATTAAAATTTTTTCAGGGGTATATTGTATGGTATTTACAGCAAGTTAAGAATGTATTTAAAATTGATTCTTAATCATATTTTCATTCTTTTAAACTTGTTCTGCCTCATTTTCTCTGTGATAATAACTATAATTATATCCATTCCTCATTATAAAGCTGCTCTTTTTTCTTCCTTGACATTCTGCCTTCATTGACTAATGAGGGTGAGGCTATCCCTCAGGTTATTTATAAAATTCAGGAGATTGCAGAGGAAGGTTATGTGCAGGCTGCATTATATGCAGTACTCCAGTTTTCTTACCACAAAATAAATTTACCAAAATTTGCATCTGTAACATAAGCTAAGCACCGATTTCTACATCTGTGAGCTTCTAAATAATCAAGTCAAAGCTGTCCCGTCAAACTTTGGCCAACGATTCACCATTGTCTTACCTTGAAACACCAAGATAAATTGTACCGTTCTTCTCTCTTCCAGTCCCTAAGGCTTTTCAGTTATTACTGGCCTATTTTTTTTCCTGCCCCTCTTCCTTCCTTTTTATCTCATGTCTGGAGTCCTCACTAGAGATTTCAGATGGACAACCTTCCACTTATGGTCTAGCTGTTCATAGTTAAAATTCATTTTTTCATAAAAGGAGAAGTCTAGACGATTATTTGGACTTTTAGGGCTCTGGAGAAGGGGACTTAAGGAGAAAATGACTTTTCATATTTGCTTATAGATAAATAATCATATGTCTATAGTCAATAGAGATCATCCATATGCAATTCATCTTTGTCTTCACTTGATCTTAGCCAAAAGGCTGAGAAGCGATAATTCATCTTTTTCTTATGTATTGCCTGTTAAGAATGACCTTGTGTTTCTTGACACATTTTAAAGTGAATGATTTTATAAGGTTGCTTCCGTAGTCCTCCATTGTTTTACCAAGTTTGGCATTTTCTCTCTCTCTTATAATCTAACCCTTTCCTTTATTTGAAGTAATTGTCCAGTTGATACACAACTATTTACGTTGGCTACTTAATTATTTCAAAGGGAAGGACATTTTCATGTGCAATGATCTTTTTATATATCTCCTATAGACTCAAAATGCATTCCACTCTTACTCCGTTCCTTAGCTCATATCACCTCCCTACTCTCACCCCCTGCCCCCGCCCCCAGCTTAGTGAGTACACTGACATAGTATTCCTTTTCAGTCTGTATCTTGTATTGTAATTGTGTGTTTTTCTAGTCTATTGTCTATAGTCACAGTGAATTCATTGGGGGCGTGGACCCCACCTTATTCAACCCTGTTTCCAGTACGCAGCAAATGTGAGTGACCCCAACTAGTTCAAGAAATATTTGTTGATTATAAAGAGATGCCAGCTACCAACCATGTAATGCTCATTTACATTCAAAGGTAGTTTTGTTTATTGTCATTACTGCTTTTGCCTAATCTCACATTTTGTCAGTTCATTTCTGACTAAAAACATCAACAAAAAAAGTGAAAATCAACACATCCATCTTTAGGCCAACACCCACAATTTAGAACGAATCTCACCTGATAGTTCCTTTTTTTTATTCAAAATGTTTATTTCTGTATGATTTACTGCTTTTCCCAAAGAAATCCGTAAACATCGACTCATCATGTTTCTATGCTGTTATCTTTAAGATACTCTTTAAATTCCAGCAACTAATCTTGGTGGAAACCAATTAAGTTACATCCAAAACATTCTAAAACCCTATCATTTGAAAGTATCTTGGAGTTCATCTAATCTGTTTTATTTTTAATGGATAATGAAGCTCATGTAGATTGATTGACATTTATGCACCTGGGAAAGACAGGTGGAATGTTCACTCATTCCATACATTCCAAGTTGAAGGTATGGAAAGAAACAAGAACACGCTTGAGTTTTCAGAACTGAGTTCATGTTTACAAGACTAAGAAGTCTGGCCCACAGTATGATTTAAAGGGGACATATTAGTTTGTTTCTGGTTCACACAAGTTGGATGTGTTTGCCAGAGGCTTTTCTCCATTCTGGGCTTCAATCCCACGTGCATCCTCCAGCATGGACATGGCCATGTAAGCAGCTGTGTGGGTGGTATACCAGCTCTTAATCACCTTGGACCAAAACAACACACATCATTTTTGTTTTCCTTATTTGGCTAAAACTAGGCCTATGGGCCTGCCATACTTGACTCTAGCCAGTCTCTACCAAGTTATTCCTCCTGAGCACCACACATTCAGAGAGTCTTCTTATACATGTAGTAGATTGACCTCTCTCTAAAGAAGCCAACACAAATACCACCCAGTCTCTTCATCCAGTGCAAAGGGCAGAGCCACTAATTGGGCCCATCAAGGAGAAAGGGGCCAGAAATGGAAATACGTTGACAATCTCTCCAGATTGTCTTAAGTATGCTACAATAGTGCCTTTCATGATCAAAACACTGTAGTAGGTGGTAAACCAAAATTTTAGACATCATGATTCACTTATATGTAGTGACTAAAAGTGAAGAACACACACACACACACACACACACACACACACACAAACCCATGGCACCACTTTTTCAATAATTTCTCATAGAAAATATCAGTATTCTTGGTTCATACCCTTAGAAGGACCCACTACAGTCAGTCAAGATTTGACATCCACTGAGTGAGAATCTTTGGTTTGCTTAACTTTTACTTTTTTATTGTTTTCAGTAAAAACTAAGTGTGCATTTTTAGGAACTAGAACAAAGTAAGGTCCCTGCATCTCCCCCTTTTAAGTGCTGCTGTGTAAAATACAAGGATGACAGAGCGGAGGTAGACTTAAAATTGAGACCATTCCTGGGGAAGCTGGGTGGCACAGTCAATTAAGCATCCGACTTTGGCTCAGGTCATGATCTCTTGGTTTTTGGGTTCAAGCCCTGCATCGGGATCTGTGCTGTCAGAGAGGAGTATGCTTCAGATCCTCTGTCTCCCTCTCTCTGCCCCTTCCCCACACACTCTGTCTCGCTCTCAAAAATAAATAATAAATAAACATTAAAAAATTAAGATCTTTCTTGTGAAGGCTGAACTAATACAATTGTGCAAAGTAGCCTGAAAATAATTTGTTGCATGGTTTTTGCTTTCCTTCACCTTCAATGAGATCCTCTTGATACATAAAACACCAGGCTGCAAACTGCAGTGAAAGTGGCCTTATAGCAGTGCGTGTTTTAAGGTTTATCTTCTCTGAGCTCTTTGAGACTGAGTAAACATGGTTATCCATGGACTATTTCTACTCTGACATTTGACTAAAACATAGGCTCAAGCCAATTAACAAAGTTCAGCTATACAATAACAGGATTAGAGAAATGATTATGGGGCCATCTGACACCTCTTAAGGAAAACAGCAGCTATTAACCCAAATCCATCACTTAAAACTTTTCTAGGAATAACATGTATCAGCAAATAGCTCATTCTGAACTTTCAGTCTGATACTTTCTTGTTTAAGGCATAAACTATATCTTTAAATGTAAATAGGACCCCAACATTGATTTGAGATGCTGCTTAGTTAATTAACTAAGGTGACCATGAATGGCCTTGTATGCAACCCAGGTAAATTTATTTTCTTTCTGTGCCTTTTTTTGTTAGTGGACCAAATCCAGCCTCAAATATGGATCTATACTTTGCAGCAGCCAGTGTAAACAAAGAAATGGTTTAGTTAGTGCATATAAATTAAGGAGGAAGGGAAGGAAGGAAGGAAGGAAGGAAGGAAGGAAGGAACAAATGAAAATAGGTGAGAGGGAAAGAAAAGAAAAGAAAAGAAAAGAAAAGAAAAGAAAAGAAAAGAGAAGAGAAGGGAAGGGAAGGGAAGGGAAGGGAAGGGAAGGGAAGGGAAGGGAAGGGAAGGGAAGGGAATACCAGTTTTCTCAGTCCTAAAGTATTTCTTAGAACTGACAACTGAAAGAAATTTCTCCCATGGGGGCACCTAATACAAGGGAAATGGATTAAATCTTTTAAAACTTATTGACAATAAATGTGACATTAAACATCCAATGGCTTTTTCTTTTAATGTGTCATGATTATCGTTATTAAATCTCATAATGTCCCATAATCCATTTATTCAACAACCACTGGTTGCATATATAATCAGCAGTCAGTATGAAGGGACAAACGGTGAATGGAACACACTGTCCCTAACTTCAGGGTGTTCACAGCTTGGTGAAGATACGGAAATATAGGCAACTAAGCCCTATGATTGGAGAAGCCAATCCAAGAGGTCAAAGGGAGAGAGCAGTGGTGGGAAGCATCTTCTAAGCCTCCAGTTAGACCTACAGAGTCCCCATGGGAGAACACCATGGCCATTCTGCACAGGGGCCAGGAGAAAAGCTAAGAGATGAGATTGAGATGTAAGCAGATAGTTAGATTAGGAAAAACTGTGTTAAGGAATCGGGCCTTCCTCATGGGGACAGTGAACCCAAATGAAATTTAATAAAAGTAATTCTGTGACATAAGGAAAAAGAAAAAGAAAAAAAAGAAAGAAAGGAAAGAAGGAAGAGAAACCCCCCACCACAACACTGAACTTCAACCATGCTATTGTGATGACTTTTAATGAAACAAAATCTTTATGAAGTGCCACTGGGGCAGAAGAATTTAATGCTTGTTGCATGTGACCCATTACCAGTCCTTAATAGAGCAGTTGGTTCCTACTCCAGGGGAGACTGGATGGCAAAGGACACAGCCAGAGTCCCTTGCAGGCTTGTGTCTCTTACAATAGGCGCACACCCTCCCATCATGCCACACGCCATATTTCCAGCATGGTTGCAGAAGCAACTGTGGTAAAAATGCACCACGGACCAAGAGCATCTGTCGGTCTTGTGACTTGTGCTTATTGCAGACGCCTGTTTTCTGCCCTCCAGGGAGGGAAGACAGTTCTCTGTATCAGAATTAAAACAACAGCTCTACACACTGTCAGCAAGTTTTTTGTTTTTTGTTTTTGTTGTAGCTATGTCTTCAGTGAACTGAGGACAGAGAGTTTTGCTTTCCTTGGGAAAAATAGCCCTGGAAATATCCCTTTCTGTGCCTCAGGAGAAAGGAAAAATGCACATGTTCTGTATGCAAGCCTCACTCTTTCCAAAGATGCACCACGTTTCCCCCACATAGCGGCCTCACCCCCTGCCCAGACATATCCATTCGCTAGAGACGGCTCTCTCTTAGAGCTGGAATTCAATTTCTTTACCCAATGAAAAATTAAAATACTTAAGTAATAACATTCAGTAACATTGTCTGCTATCTGATAATGCACAGAAGTGGGGCAATTATGCTTCGCCTCGGGTGGCTGATGAGGCCACTTCAAATTTCAGGCATTATCTAATAATACCCTTGCCTGTATCCAAGTGCATCGTTATAATTATTAGCCATAAAGAAAGTACGGTGCACGTATGGGGGAAATAGCTTTAATTATTTAATTTGATGATACGACAACACAGCCTTGCCATTGCCATCCTTGCAAATTCACATCCTGCCCCAAACACGCGGCACCTCCCCAGCTTGGTACCTCTCTGCATGGGTTCTAGTTTAAAGTCTGGGAAACCATATAATTATCACTTCAAATGAAGAGGGCTCCAGAGCACGACTGCTATCAAGGGCGTATTAAAATAAAAGTGAAAACATACTGAGGGACCAGGGACAGGATTGTGATGTGTTGGGCAATAGAACGGCCTCAGGGGATTTCCACGCTCCCATGAATCACAGAATCTCTAATTCAGCAGTTTTATTTTCTTTTAGAGATGCAGCTGTTCACAGATAAGTTAATTTCTCTTTTGGTGGATACATCCTTGGGGGGAAGTCATCCTCACTAAGGTGGACATGTGTGCTAAAGAGAACATGTAGTAATGTGAAAGCACTTGACTTTGAAACCAGTGAGCATGGTTCCAACCCAACCACAATCCCAATGACCTCATAAGTCACAAGGTTTTAGAGTATTTCATTAGAATGCTGAATTTCCAAATATGGTCTGTCCCACAGATGTGTGAGGATAAGCTATTTGACTCAAGCACAGGGACTGGAAAGAACAAAGCTGTGCATGTGAATCAGAGAAAAGGTGAACTTACAGGGTGTAATTGTTGTCTTCCATTATCTGCCAGGTTGTCAAAAGGGAACCTGGGCTTGATTTATTGGTCTTCCTTGCTCCAGTGGGCAAACTATCTCCAAGAGGTAAAAAGATACTGAGAAGCAAATTTTCCCTCAATATAAGATTTATTTTTTATTTTTTAGTTGGAATCCTGTGACGACCATTTGTCATAAATATTTTGTAGGGAAGTTTTCTGCCCTGGGAGGGGAAGTTGCTTAGAACATCTATGGGGTCCCTTCCAATTCTACACAGTCCAAATTTCATAGAACAGGTAAGGGACAAAGAGAAGCCTATTAGTAAATTTAAATCTATTTCATTGAAATGGGTCTCTGAAAGATAGTAACCCAACTTTCCCCATCTTTACCTCCACTTGCCACACCGTCCACTACACGCCTCACTAATGGTTTCCCGTGGCACAAGTCCAAGATAGAGCAAATTTTCCCTCAATATAAGATTTATTTTTTATTTTTTAGTTGGAATCCTGTGACGACCATTTGTCATAAATATTTTGTAGGGAAGTTTTCTGCCCTGGGAGGGGAAGTTGCTTAGAACATCTATGGGGTCCCTTCCAATTCTACACAGTCCAAATTTCATAGAACAGGTAAGGGACAAAGAGAAGCCTATTAGTAAATTTAAATCTATTTCATTGAAATGGGTCTCTGAAAGATAGTAACCCAACTTTCCCCATCTTTACCTCCACTTGCCACACCGTCCACTACACGCCTCACTAATGGTTTCCCGTGGCACAAGTCCAAGATAGAGTAATCGTGTTTGTTTGATGACTAGACATCCTTTATGCCTGGAGGATCAGCTCTAACAGTCAAACAAACTGAATTAGTGCCTAATGCTGAAACCAGAGCACTCTCTGGACTTGAGAGAGTGGTCCAAATCACCAATATTGCCAGCCTGATTGGTGTCTCCCTAGAGGAAAAAAATCACTTTGTGTTATTTCAGTTGATTATGAAAAGCTTGAGGGGATATAATTGACTGGAAGGGCAGTGGATTTAGAATGCATGTTGAGGTTCTTGGGTAGCATGAATCTGCAAATAGTATACACAGAGGCCATAAACTGACACATGTTTCTCCCTCCTAAAAGCAAATGTTTTGATTTGACTTGATTTGCATTTGGGGTAAGCAGAGTTGAAACAGAGATGAAAGTCTGAGCTGTTTGGAAAGAAGGAACTAAGTCTGATCTGAATTTTGTAAATTAATGTAAATCAGCCCTGTAGAGAGAATAATTTAGTGTTATTTATTTGTCCTGCTCATAGCCCAGCTAGAGCTTATGCCAACATAACGTTGCCAACACCACGTTACTTTATGAAATCTCCCTACATTACTCTCCCTCCTAGACCCAGATGAGATGAACTTCTCTCTGGGAATGTGACATTGTGGGGGAAAACCTGACCTTAAGGGGTCCTCTTGCTGTTAACTATTTATTAGAAGGAGGAAATACAAGACCCCATTGGTTGTCTGTGAGTCCAATATATGAAGACCAAATGCACACTAGAAGTAAAGGAGAAAGGATGAGAGGAAGCCATACATGAACCATTTCTACTTAATAATAGAGTTGCAGGCAGACCTTACGATGCAATCCTAATATAGGGATTAATGATTTATGAGGTGACAGTATTGAATGATATCCCTTTCTCTACTCTTTTTGAGTACTTTCCAAATTCCAGTAACCCTAGCATCAACTGACTTCTTAAATAATGAAGATCACATAGGCAGGAATTATATTATCATGGCTATTCTTGCAGTAAGATGAATATTTAAGAGAAATTTCGGATATAAGACTTTAATTATTGTTCTCCTTAGTATGGAATCACCAATTTCTAGAAGAGCATCACACGTCATTTCTTGGTACAGCCTCAGTATGTCACTGCTATTAAAAATGGTGGGATTCCATTTGAATCGGTTCTAAATTAGTCTGAAATTCTTATCAAAATGAAATATAGTGCTTAATAATCAACTCCTGGTTCCCATTTTCATCACAGGTAGCTCTGAATGTCGCACCCTACCAACATTCTGCCATATATTTTGTTTGGAACATATCTTCTTTCAGTAACTTTTCCAACTACTCACACTGCTGTGAACCATCTTTACCACTCCATAAATTCACCAACTATTCTTTACCACTCCATAAATTTACCAACTATTCAAAACTTAAGAAGATCTGCTTTGTTTTGTCTATCTCTATGCTAATCTGAATAATTTATTTTTTTAAAAGGGGGGTAAAAAATTAAGTCAGAATAATTTATCTATGCATCGCATTCACCCATAATATGCTGCTTCTTAATTTCTAACCCAACATTTGTCTTTAACGAGGAAGAACACGTATATTCCATCACCAGATTCAGTTAGCTTTGTGTTTTTTCTTTATCCCCATCTATTTATGAATAAACGTTATTCTCCATTCATCCTCATATTCAATTAATTGGACAAATCTGAAGACCTACTAAAAACTCTTATTTGACTTGAAAGAGTGAGAGATCAGAAGAAATAGGAGAGATGTAGTGAAAAGGGAATGAATAAAGTTTTTAGCAACGCTCTTGTCTCTTTAAGCCCCGTGAAATACTTATTCTAAGTACCTAGGATGGCTAAACAATTATGAATATCATTTGATTATCTCCACTGGTGGTAGAAGCCAAACTCCAAATTGCCTCAATCCCTTTCTCATTTTATGAAATCGGAGATCATTCATCAATTCACATTCAGGGGTTAATGGAATCATAGGATACTATTTTCATTGCCTTTATTTTAAAAATTCAGATTTTTCATAGCATAGCCTTCTTGATTCTCCTTCTTAAGAAAGAGTATTAAAATTCAAACCTGTTAAAGACATCTTAGTTAATTTTAGCCATCAGTTGAAATTCAGGTATCAAGTTACCAGTAAGTGATCTCTTATGTTCATATGCAACCTGCAATGTAGTTTCAATTTGGTTGTCATACAATCCTCCCGTCTCTGTGTATTTGGACAGCTGAAATGTCAGAAAATCTTTTAGATGATCAACCAACAAGGGAGAGAGTTTTGAAACTATGACCTGACATTTCAAAGTATACTGCAACAGCGTAATAATCCTAATCATTCAAATAATCATCAATAATACATATTGAATATAAACAAAGAATTAAAAAAATTCAAATACACCTAGAACAAAGACATCATGCCTAAGCCATAATCCACATATTTTCAAAGACATAAGGATAAAATCATAGCTCTTTCTCATCTAAAATGGTTAATGCTCTTGAAGTAAAGAGATATTCAGGGCTGTTTATCAGATTTAAAAAACTAACTAACTAAACTTGCTCTGAAATGTGACCAGTCTCCCATGCTTTGTTTTGAGAAGTTCTCTGATAAAAAGAAATCAATTAGATCAGTAAATGAAACTGTTGCCTGGACTCTGAAGAAATATATCATAGTAAAGAAATTGCAGACTTTTTTTTCTTCTTCTTAATTAGTTGGTTATCTGAAGACAGGTGTTATTGCCAATAAGGAATTTCTTGAAACAGGTTCTCGAAAGAGAAGCAGTCTGAATTTTTCATTGTTTCATTTTTTGTTTATTTGTTTGTTTGTTTTGTTTTTTTAAAGAAGGACCTCCAGCAAAGGCAAATATTTTCATTGGATCCCTTTTCATGTCACACATTCTTGGGCCCCACGTTCCTCCCGGTCTGCAGCCCATAACCCTCATTCCCATTTCTTGACCATGTCTTGAGTAGAGAAGAAGAGAGGTAGGAAGAAAATAAGTCATTTATGTAGATGGGCAGATGCTTTGAAAAGGCCGAAGAGAGGAGTATGAAGTTCATTTTCCAGGGCAGTTCCTGAAAGATGGGGTGCTGTTCTAGCCGACGAGTAGTTGACTAATAGTGACATTGGAGAGGCAGTTGTGACTTGTGAGGGAAGAAGATGGGAAAAGACACTTTGGATACTGCAATGCTCTGTAACATCCCTTGGATATTGTTCAAGAGAGTCAAGGATTTTTTTTTTTTTTTTTTTGACATTACTTTTTTAACTGTTGGACTGTGTTATCTGAATGTGATACAGAGAGAAAAATGGTAGAGTATCATTTACTAGCATGATTAGCATTACAATTATAAAAGAAGGTCCCCATAATGTCTATCTTCTAGCAAATCCATAGCTCATTTGTCATATGTCACAGCTCTTAGTGGCTAATAGAATGCTTTGTATTGTATGTTATAGAATTGCTTGGTTTTCTCTCAAAATTTGTTTAGTTTTTTAAAATACCTTGAAAAATGTCTTGTACATTATGTTCAATAATTAACTACTACTCCATATTTTAAGTCTGTTTTTTTTTTTATGAGAAAGCTGAAAAAGGGACATGTATAGACCTCAGTGAGTCCTTACTTCTAACAACTACCAAAATGACTTACATACACTCCATCCATTTATATAAAAGAAAAGATAAAAGCCATCTCATTTGTTTATGGGCTTTTGTTTGTTGTTTTGTTTTGTTTTGGTCCTTATCCATGGTGTTTTTCTTTTTAAGGTCAAATTTAGGGAAAAAAAAAAACAATGACATATCCTCTGTCATTTTACAAAATACATATGTTTGTTCAAATTAAATTAAATAAACAGGCATCTATTGGATGTATCTAATGCATATGCAATAATATTCTGGATGGTGCTTGGTTGTAGGAAATATACATTCTCAGCAAATACTGTATTTTTTGGAAAATAGCCCACTTAAAATGAGATGTTTTATGATCCTTTACATTTTACATCAGATCCATTATTTGTGGTTTGTTATATGTGCAAGACTATAAATTTCTGAGGAATATGAATATATGTATATACACATATATGTATAATTTATATATTACATATGTACAGATACATACTCGTGTATAATCTAATAATTACATACATGCATATCTATATATATGTCTTTTAAAGATATATATCTGTATATATAAGATTTGAACATAGTATTGAAAACTAACACTTTTAAAAAACCTTTAAATGAAAGAGCTGTTGGAATCTGTACTGTTAAACTGTTTTTAGCTTACCAGGTGCTCATCTGCATAAATTGGGATAAAACAAATGTCTTGATCTGACATGTTTATTTCATTCAAGCAGGTCTAATAATTGAGTGGTGAAAGCTTAGAACCATTTGGTTTACTCTATTTACTTTCTGTTCTTTAAAGTTTGACACTGTCCTTCAACTAAATGAGAGTTCTATTGAAATTATCTTTCTTCTAAGATATACTGGCATCTTAAAAGCTCACTTCACAAGAAAATTTTTGATTGCTGTGTTTTTGTTTTTGTTTTAGTTTCAGCAACTATATAAAGAATACTCTCCATGATTGAGATGAATTAAGCCATAATTGTCCTTGGCTTTCATGTCTTGGTAAAGCCACAGAATCAAATGCCTGGAGATTTTCCTAGACCTTAGTTTGTGTTTCTCTCCATTTCACAAAGGACATCAAGGGCAACGGCACAAATTAGTTGAAAACCGAGAAATAGTAAGTTTAGACGGTACCTGGAATTGCTGACAGAAAGTGAAAATACCAGGAGCAACCAGGTGACTCAGTTGATTGAACATCTGACTCTTGATTTCAGCTCAGGTCATGATCCCAGGTTCATGGGATTGGGCCCCATGTCGTGCTCCTTGCTGAGCGTGGAGCCTGCTTAAGATTCTCTCTCTGTCTCTCTCTCTCTCTCTCCCTCCTTTTCCTCTGCCCCTCTTCCCCACTCATGCTCTCCCTCTCTAAAATAATAAAAAGAAAAAAATAAATAAAAATTTTTTTTTAATGAAAATATCTGCCATCTGTATTTTTGTATAATGCTAAATGTCGACAAGTCTATCACGAACTGGAGTGATAATCAATGAAATTATCGAACATCGGTTAAGTGCTCACTGGATTTTCTTAAACATATGGATATTTGATATTATATAAGCATGTAATATACTTTCTACCTGAATAGATTGGAGTTCAGCAATCAAACCTTATATTGTTACACTTTCCACTGATTTCACTGCACCGAATGTACTTCAGGGCTAATGTTCTAAGAGGATCTCAGTTAAAAACTGCAATTATAAATTCATTTGAGAGGACTTTTAAAGTGGCTTTCAAAGTACTGAAATACATGTCCAAACATTTTAGCTCTTGGTTACCCTCATCATACTCCTTGCCACCTGGATTAAACATAAAATTTCAGGTGTGCCTGGGTGGCTCAGTCAGTTAAGCATCTGACTTTGGCTCAGGTCATGGTCTCACAGTCCGTGGGTTCAAGCCCCATGTCAGGCTCTGTGCTGACAGTTCAGAGCCTGGAGCGTGTTTCAGATTCTGTGTCTCTGTCACTCTCTGTCCCTCCCTGCTTTCTCTCTCTTTTTCTCTTTCTCAAAAATAAATAAACTTAAAAAAACACATAAAATTTCATTAGTACACAGACATAAGACTCTGGCATGAAGCTGTTACCCTAGTTTTTTCTAGTGCTACATGAACATATAAAATGATAGAAATAAATTCTTATTTTTTTTAAGTTTTATTTATTTATTTTAAAAGAGAGAGCACAAGTGAAGGAGGGGCAGAGAGAAAGTAAGAGAGAGAGAGAGAGAGAGAGAGAATATCAAGCAAGGATTTTTTGCTGGGAGCTTGGAGCCTGACCCCGGGCTTGATTTCAGGAAGCACGAGAAGCCTGAGATCATGACCCAAGCAGACCCAAGAGTTGGACGCTTAACCCACTGAGCCACCAGATGCCTGCGTGGCTCAGTCAGTTAAGTGGTTAAGCCTCTGACTCTTGCTTTCTGCTCAGGTCATGATATCAGGCTTCATGAGACTGAGCCCCAAGTCAGGATTTTTTTTCTCCCTCTCTCTCTGCCCCTCCCCTGCCTCTCTCTCTCAAAAACAAATAAATAAACTTAAAAAAAAATACACTTAGTCGTGAGATCTATTGTTTGAGCTAAATAATAATTTTAAACAAATTTTTGACTTTTTAACCCACTCTTTTTGTATCAGGTAAATAATTTTTAGAAGGATGAAATTTTTAATGCATCATGAGGATTAAATTATAAATTAAATAATGATAATAGTTGGAATTGATATGACATTAACTTCATTGGTCAAAATATATCACTCTTTTTTTAATAATCGCACAAACTTCAAGGGTCTGTGTTCAAAACGCCCATGGAAATAGTTGTAGATATTAATATATTAATAGGTGAGTTTGAGTTTTTTGAGAGAGAAGGGGGGCAGAGGGAGAAGTAACCCACTTGGTATATCATGTAAGTTTGAAAGTTTAAAACCAGTGTTTTCATTTATCCACCCAGGATTTGACGCATATAGTCACGAGTGCCCATTCCTGGTTTCTATATGTTGACCTATCATCAGGGCAGGTGCAAAAGATTAATCTGAATTTCATCTTGGTGTTTGGTTTCCTGGCAGAATGTCTCTGTGATGTGTGCCAGGCTACACAGAGTGTTCCTTAGGGAGCGTTGTACCTGTTATGAGCAGAATTGTGGTCCTCACCCCCCTCCAAATTCATATGTTGAAGTCCAAACCCCCCATGTCTCGGAATGTGACTGTATTTGGAGATGGAATGTTTACAGTGGTAATTAAGTTGAAATGAGGTCCCCAGGTTGGGCCTGAATCCAGTCTGACTGATGTCCTGATAAGAAGAGATTCAGAAACAGATATATAGAGAGAAGAGGATGTAGGGAGGAGAGAAAGTCCATCTACAAGCCAAGGAAGAAATCAATCCTACCTACACTTTGATCTTGGACTTCTGGCCTCCAGAATTGGGAGAAAACAGATTTGGGTTGTTTAAACCATCCCATCTGGTACTTTATGACAGCAGCTTAGCAAACTAATAGAGTATCAATTCCAAATTTAAACCAAGGCAGGCAGACGTGTGCAGGAAAAGGGCAGAATCTTAATAAAATCATCACTACGACTTATGTTCTTCTGAGAATCAACACGAATAGTTACTTTTCTTCTTTGTTTATGCTACACTTGCTCTATAATCGTGTGCTGAATAGGTAAAGATAAGCCTGATCAAGGATTTCTAGTTATTGCTCCTGAAGTATTCATATCCTTGAATACTAAGCTTTTGGTATTTTCCATAGTGTTAGAAATGTCCTGATATTGATTACTTTGTACCACTATAGCTTCAAAGCTTGGAAGGATGTTTAATATAATGATTTTTTTTCATGCTCTAAAAAGGAATACCTGCCATGAAATCAAAGGAAGACATTGATTTATGCTCTAAGAACAATGAATTGAAAATTGAATAAAGACAAGGGAAAATAAAATTTCCTAGACCAAGAACAAATGGAAATTGATTTAATTTCCTGAAAAGAAATCACCTCTTTGAGTAGTCAAACAAAGCATTACAATCTCGCTGACTACCAGGAAAGGACAAATTAGAATCAGAAGAATCTGTGAGTATGCAGGCTCCAAATTACTCTAGTATCTTTCTGGTAAATTTCCCCATTTTACACAAAACATGACGTAACATTTCGGGGAATCGTGATTTTTCCACCAGTAAAGTATAATGATATTAAAATATTTTCCTTGCCCTGCCTTTTAAAGAAAGATTAAATTATATTCTATCTTGCAGGCATAGGCAACACATGCATTTCTGATAGTGGTGCTTGAAACATATGGGCATTCAGCTGTCTGCAGTTTTCCTGATGACTTCTGACTCCCCTTACATACACTTCATTCCCAGAGCCATGGACTGGAATCTTTGGGCAGTGAGACAGGGGGATGGTCACAAGGAAGGGATAGATTTCTTGCCAGCATAGGACTGACCCTAAGCAACACTTAGGGTGACAACAACCTGGAAGCCTGCCAACTATAAGAGACAAGGGAAGCTCAAGAAGAAACTAATATTTAAATACTCTGTTCTGAAGAATTGTGTGGCAGACTTGGAACCGAAGTGTAGCATATGAAAATCCTGATGGCTTGAACTCTTTAAGTCTCACCTTGGAGGAAAATTGCACAAAGAAGCTGCACAGGACTTAGCATAGAACAAAATAAATTTAAGTGTCGGCATCAGGTGTGTGGTGTAATTTAAGACAGAATAAGGCAGATGTTGGGAAATAGACACCTGTTTCTATTTGAAGGCCACCTCTAAACTCTTTGTTTTAGGGCTGAGAAATTCCCCCTAAGAGGAATGGTTAGTCTCAAATCAATCATTTTAGGCGGGAAAGAAGGGAAGTCAGCTTGAAGTGGTGGCTAGGAGGGTTGTCTCTTTGGCTAGCTGCACTGGTCTCCACTTTCTATATTTTCTTTTTATTTATTTTGAGAGAGCAAGTGCGGGAGGGGCAGAGAAAGAGAAGGAGAAAGAAAATCCCAAGCAGGCTCCACTCTCAGCACCAAGCCCGATGTGGGGCTTGAACTCATGAAGGGTGAGCTCATGACTTGAGCCAAGATCAAAAGTCACACACTTAACCAACTGAGCCACCCAGGTGCCCCTATAGCTATGTCTTAGTTTCTTCAAGTCAAAGGTCTTTCCTGCTTTCTCTGTTCTATTGCTTTGTTCTTCTTAGTTTCACTTAATTTAGATTGAAGGCATCATTAATCCAGATTATATTTGGAAGGATATCTCCGGTCAATCAAAATTTCATTTTCCCCCATAATTTTGAGGGGATAATGTTTCTGTTATTTCTCAAGTATTTCTTACGCCATTTTGTCTTCTGATTGCCTGAGAGTTTTGTTTGCTTAGTCTCACAGGATAGTCTCAGAATGTCAATTTGGATCTATAAATGCTCACTTAGTATTTGCAAAATAGAAAGACTGAATTTTTTTTAATTAAAAAGGTAAAAAATGAGAAATCTATATGGAGATGGATAGAAATATAAACATAACTTCTAAGTCTTCCCTCAATCGCATAAAGTGGCTATGTCCCCAAGGAGTTCAGATATTAAATGTAGCCCTTCTTCCTCACTTCCAAACAGGTGCTTAAAGTCTGTGCCATCACACCCTTGAAAACTGAACATTGCCTTGAGCATTTCCTCTGACAGGAGCACATTTCTCCTAGGTTGTCCATTTCAATGTCAGGAAGTTCAGGAGGACAGCAAGTTCTCAGTATTGAAATAAGCCATGTCTCCTGGTCCTCATTCTGTAAGCCACGCTAGCCTGGCTCCGGTCCTCACATCCCCCCAAATTGGCCACTTGTGATGTTTATGACCATACATCCAGTGCTCTGACGCCAGGATTATCTTATTCTGTCAGCAGCATTTGACCCAGTTGGCATTCTTGACTTCTGGAAGTTTCTGTGTTTTTCCCTCTTGCTATGCCACTTTCTCCTGGACGTTTGCCCACATCTCTGGACATTGCTTCTGTCTCCTTTGCCAACGTAGCTACCTCACTTCCAAAAGAAAAAAAAAAAGTATAATTTCCAGAAATTCTTTGTACCAGACAAAATAGGTCCCTAAATGCTAATGTTTTCACTTAGAAAAGCATCTAGTATTGGGCCTGTGACATTCAAGGCACTTGATAAATTGGAACGATTCACTCTTCTACTTTGAAGGGTGACAGTAATTAGGATAAATTTTCTTTTGTTTTTAAATAAAAAATGAAATGTCAGCAAAAAATATTAACCAATGATCTCATTCTCCGTGTTTGTTATTGAACTCCATTGCGTGGTATTTACTATTTGCAAAACTTGGAAGCATTTATTTTAGCTAACTGATGATATAAGAAGTGCCTTAGTGATGGCTAATGATTTAAACGGATTCAGAATACATGAACTTAACCATTTTTTTCTCAATTTTCAATTATGTTCCCACCTTAACCTGTAGTAATTCACAAGGAAACAAATCCTTCCATGATGAAGGAAAACTGTACATGTTTTATAATCCACAAATGTGGCCAGGTTCTTTAATGGGTTATATGTCTTGAGGAGATAGCTTGAGGCAAAGTGTGTGAAAGATTTAAAGGTAAAGCAAATTCCCTTGTCCTTTTCTTTAATAAACACCATCACGATTGACCTTTAAAGCTGATAAAGCTATAAGGAGAGACAGGAGCATATGCGATATTCTGCCAGACCTATTCGAATGAATTTAACAGATGGCCAAGGCAGGGATTCTTTCTTTATCCAAAGAAATTTCAAGTTGATTTCAACTTCTGTGCCAATACTTTGTAATATCAAGGTTTTTCTTACAAAATACATCGAAACAGGAAGTTCACCGGAAAAAAGAAGACACTTTTCGTCTGCTGGTGTGAGAGAGGGTTTGAGATCATGAGGACAATGGTTTCCAGGGGACAAGGAGGCCAGTTCTGTGCGGTGCCTGAGGACTCAGCCCCACGTTATCCACAAAGGGGTGGGAATGAGGTCGCCTTTCACTTGACCTCAACAGTTTTGATTGCTTACATTGTTATTTAGTCTGTGAAATTGTTCAACCTAATCTTTCCTGACTCTTATAATCATCTCGAGTGCTATTGATCTTCCGATCATTCTCCTGCCTTTGGAAATCGTATATGGATCACAAGGTGCACACTCTCAAAGATGATCCAACGCTATTCGGTCTGCTCTTAATTATAAATAGTTCTTTCTAAATTTACTACAGCTATAAACATCATATACTGATATATACATATACAGCCTCTCTCTTATATGCCATGCACTTTTATATTCGTAGTTTTAGAGTCACATATGCCACTAATTTCACTCCCAGATGTCTCTCTGCCGTATCTCTTCTGTACTTACCATCTAAACTATCTGAAGCCTTTCATATACACCTGGGTGTGAATGAATTGCACACAAGGCTCCCTGAGAAACCCTGGAAGGCAGAAAGTTTCTCTGCGCTTCCTTCAGTATCGTTGTTTTGGAATCGTTCAGGTCTGGGTAAAGTGTCCCTCAGCATCGCCCAACGAAAAGCTGAAATACAGCACAAAGAACATTCATCGCCCTTAACTATTTTTATTAATATGTTTCCATTATTGCCTTCCTATTGTCTGTATGTTTTAATACTTGCTGGTGGTAACCATTTGGAAGTGATTTGCAGAGGTGACATTTCACCTCTAAATAGTTTCTCGTGCATTTCCGGAGAGTGAAGACATTTCCGTATGTGACCACAATGAAGTACAACACATGTGATCATTAAAATTAATTTAATTATACCTACTTTAGTCTATAATGTTGAGCCATGACATGAAATTTTTGAAGAGTTCAGGCCAGTTTTCAGTTCAGGCCAATCAGTTGATTGTCCCATAGTCTGGCTCGCTTCGACTCTTTCCTCATGTAATATATTATATATATATATATATAACATATGTTAACATTATATTATAATATACTTAACACTTTTTTTCAGCAGAAAACACCACGGAGAGGATATTGTATGTATACTTTTTATTGCATCCCTTCAAGTGGAACTTGAGTTTTATTTTGCGATTGCTGATAACTAAATTTGGTCACTTGAGTAGAGCGGCACCACAAGTCTGTCCCTTCAATTCATAGTAAATGATCCATGAGTGAGTGATAGTTTTCAGCCCAGGAAATAGAAGTCACCCAGTGCTTTCGGCATCAACATGTTGCCATCTGAATTTTCAGTTTGTGAGTCTCTTTTTTTTTTAATTTTATAAAATTTAAATTTATAAATTTAAAAAGTTTGCCAGAAGGTAATGGGTGATATATTCAAATCTAGGGTAAGCGTAAGCTAAGAATACTTGAGAAGTGTTGTATGAAGAGCAACTACCACGTTGTTCATTAAAATAGAAAATGTTCATGTATTTTCAGAGAGAAGCTCCTTGAAAAGTTGCACCAGATCCCTATAGTTCTGTATTTTAGGCCACATAATTTCTTATTTTTGAAATATATGTTACTTCTGCTTTCAAAAAAATGTGGGAAAAATGATAATATCTTCTTGTGTGTTGGTTTCCAAATTATTAGTATTTTTCCTTAATTACAAAAATATTTTACATTCATTTCTGAGAATAATGATGAGGATTGATGTATAATATCACATCTGATAAGCAGTTGCTACTAACATTTAGCATATTTTCCAGTATTTTTTCTAGTTATGTACTTTTATATTTGGTTCACACTGTATCCTATTTCATATATAGGCTTTTTTTTTTTTTAATTTGTGAATTTGGAATCTATAAGAAGAAAGGCATCTATCCAAATCACATATTAGGGCTTTTGACAAATAAAATAATAATACAAAAACCCCAGTAGCCAGTGTTACAATTCCTACCTTTTTTTTTTTTTAATGTTTATTTAGTTTTTAGAGACAGAGCGTGAACAGAGGAGGGGCAGAGGGAGAGGGAAACACAGAATCCAAAGCAGGCTCCAGGCTCTGAGCATTCAACCCCGAGTCCCACACGGGGCTCAAACTCACAAACCTCGAGATCATGACCTGAGCTGAAGTTGGACACTTAACCGACTGAGCAACCCAGGTGCCCCTACCTACAATTCCTATCTTTAGTTGGCATAATTCTTGGCAGGCATAAGGTAATTTTTCCTTGGATTCAGGGGACCTTCTGGGTGGAAACTTCAAAACTGACTCTGAGATCTGGTGAATGGGTTGGAGAGGCCATGACTGACACCAGGGGCAAGAAAGAACAATGACTGCCCCAGAGAAGAGCTCACTGGATTTTCTACCAGGCTCTGGCACCTCCTGGAGAAGGGCTTAATGACCACACAGTGTGTGGCTGAAGCTGGTACCATTCAGGGCTCAGGTACCGGATGATAGCACCATGTCTACAAAATAATAGCCAACCTATGAGTGTGAATGCCCCAGTCTGGGGCACCACCAGGTTCTGTGCAAAGAGCTCAGTGGCCAAGGGCATTGTGGTACACACAGCCCCACACAACACCGGGATGGGAGCTATGTAAGCAAGAACGCCAATCGTGGATTCCAATTTCACTCTTTCCTTTTCTGGCCTTTGAAGACAAGCCTAACTCCTTTAAACTGAGTATGGTTCCATGGGTCTTTGGACTTAGAGTGAGAGGGAGATCTTCAGACTGCCCATTGATGACAATCAATTATTAGAAGTGGAAAAACAAAAGCAAACAATTCAAACAAATACACTGATGTCTTTGAACTGTGAGGCAATATATCCAGCAATGTGAATTACATGATTCTTCCCAGGCATGAAGGAAAACCAGGGAGGCTAGTGGCCCGCCAAAGTTGCTTTTGCCCAAGTTAGTATTGCTCTCAGTACAGAGAAAACTAACCTGGTACAACCATCTGACATCAACAAAGGTACAACCATTCTCCATCTGACATCTACAATTCTTTTAAACTTGACTTAAAAGAAAAACAAAAGCTCAGCTATTAAATGCACAGAGAGTAAGGCTGTCGTTTAATTTTGCTTTCTTCACATTGATAACTAATTAATATAATTCTATATGTGGAGGAAGGCTTAGTATTGCTAGTATTTTGAAGGGCATAAGGAATGATCATTCCTACTATACTCTTCAGGTCTACTTGAATGAGAATGTATATTTGCCAAAATCTGCGCCCTGTTTAATTCTGAATCTCCACTTGACTGATTCACAGATCATTGGTCTTAGCATGGCCACTAATCTCTTTATGTTTTATTTAAGGGTGAAATTATAACCCTCCTAACAGCCCATTGTTATCTTTGTTTACTGACTGATTACCTTAGCAAATGCAATTCTCAGTTTCCAGACAGTTAAACACATATTTTCAGAAATGTAGAGTTTCTCCAATTAATAAGGTCTTGAAAGTTAACTAAAGTTTAACTCTTACCAGTAAAAGACTAATATGTTTCCGTGCCCCCCTCCCCCCTAGTCTTTGTGAATAATTATTTTTTAAGGAAAAAGAAAAGAAATTCCTTGCACACTTAATCAGGCTAGACTAGCCTATTTGGTAACTGTCACTTGAAATAGATGTGGTGTCACCTTTTCATGAATGGATGAAAACGTACCCCCTAAATAAATGATAAACAGGACCCGGCAGCGACGGGGTATAACGAAGAGTGTGAGAAGGTGGGGTGGGTATAATAAAAATAAATAAATAAATGAACCAAAAGGGTATTACAAAGTGCGAAGATAAATCTCCCTGGTTTCTTGGTGTGCATTTATTTGAAAAGACAGGATGGCATCATTTGGGTGCTCCTTCAACCATTTTATCTTTACCTGTACACAGTGTGACAACTGCCTTTTTTACCTCAGGGACAGAGAAAAAGAAGGAAAAGAAAAACCAAATCAAAAGAGGGCAATAAAGAAGGGACAGAGCTCACAACCTTAAGTTATCACTAACATCATAGCAATGCTCCTTTTAGACAGCTTGTTCCCCAGGATAGGATCCTGGAACTGGGAATCTCTCAGGAATTTTGTGTCCATTGCTTCTTCAACTTTCAAAGACTGGGACAGGCAAGCTGAGTTACTACCTACATAGAAAGAACAGTGAAATACTTAAACTTCCTAAAAATGGTGAAGCTGATAAGTTATATTGTATCCCTGGCAGCTATCTTCTTCCTAAAAACTCTGGGATGGAAGTAAGATTGTTTAAAGGATAAGAGAACAAAAATTACTTTAAGGAGATGAAAATATTTGTTCAGAATGTGGTATAAGCATATAGAGGGATAGATCTATTATCATTTGAGAAAACATCCAAAATATAATGCTTATTTTTTTTTTCTAAAATGAGGACTGGTTAGAGCATTAGCGTCATTTTCCCTGTCTTCATTAAATCCTATACCTATCAGGGACTAGCAGAATGGAGAATATATCAAAGGGGGAATCTAACCCTAATGCTATTGAGAACCCTATTTTCCCAGTAACCAGTATGTAACGCTCAAACTTCCAATTTCCATCCAATCAGGATGCACTTCCACAACCACAGACTCTTGTGAGTTCTTGCTTAGTTAGCCTGGGCTGTGAGTAGGAAAACACAGGACAGAGTCTCCAAGGCCCTTCCAACTTGAAGCTGTCACTCAGTCCTAAAACCACTGTTAGTATCTTTAGGTTTTGTAATGGCAGATACCTTCGTACTTCCGTGTACCAAAATCTCTCCCAGTTACTGAGGGCGCATAACAAATCATCCCCAAACACAGTGGCGTCCAGTAACTATTTCTTACACTCGTGGGTTGTGTGGCTCAGGATTTCAGCCAAGTTAGGGCAGAGAAAACTGTCTCTGTTCCATGATGTGTCCTGGGGCCTCAGTGGAAGACTCCAAGGCTAGAACTAGAATCATCTGAAGAGTTAGTCATTCAGTGTCTGGCTGTTAATGCTGACTATGGGCCAGGGACTGTATTCCTGTCCCTGTAGGCCTCTCTATTTGACTTCTCCAAGTGAACTAGTCTGGGCTTCCTATCAGCATAGTGGCTGGATTCCAAGGGCAAACATCCCAAAACAAAGAGAGCAAGCCAAGTGGAGGCTGTATTGCCTTTCCTAACCTTGCTGTGGAAGCCACATAGTGCTATTTGTGCCATGCTCTGATGAGCAGAACTGTCAAAAACCTGCCCAGATTCAAGCAGGAGAAGGGAGAGGGGGTGAGAGAAGTCCTCACTTAATCACAGGGATGGGCAAGGTTCTGGAAAAGCATGAGAGACAGAAATATTGTTATGACATCTTTGGGACAAGGTGCTAAAAGGACAGAATAGTTAAGAGATTTACTCAACAGATCTCTGTGTAGCTGGTAGTGGGGCAAGGAACCAATCCTCTTTCTCACATTCCAAAATCTTGTTTCTTTCACATACACAGCAATGAGAGAGTATTACTCTCAGCTGAATGACAGTTGCCTTCAATGGAGAGGTGACATCTTCAGGGAAATAAAGGTTCATAAAGAGACAAAAATGAAAATTCTCAGAGCTATTTCACAAAATTGGCATCATACCAGCCTGACCTATAGGAATTTAATATTATTTGAATGTTTTTGTAGACAATGTGCTCTGAAGGGGCTCTAGGGTGGCTCAGTCAGTTAAGCATCCAGTGGCCAACTCTTGATCTCAGCTCAGGTCTTGATCTCAGGGTTGTGAGTTCAAGCCCTGCATTGGGCTGTGAGTTGGGTGTGGAGCCTACTTTAGAAAACTGTGCTATGGTCTCAATAGTTCATTTTTGTTTTTGCTTCCCGTGCCTCCAGAGACATGTTGACTAATGAGTTGCTGTGGCCGAGGTCAAAGAGGTTTCTGCCTGCTTTCTCCTCTAGGATTTTGATGGTTTGCTGTCTTAACGTTTAGGTCTTTCATCCATTTTGAGTTTATTTTTGTGTATGGTGTAACAAAGTGGTCCAGGTTCATTCTCAAGATAAAAAGCTTCTGCACGGTGGAGGAAACAATCAGCAAAACTAAAAGGCAACTGACACAATGAGAGAAGATATTTGTAAATTACATATCAGATAAAGGGTTAGTATCCAAAATCTATAAAGAATGTACCAAACTCAATACCCCAAAAAATAATCTAGTGAAGAAATGGTCAGACGACATAAATAGACACTTTTCCAAAGAAGACATCCAGATGGCTAACAGACGCATGAAAAAAATTCTCAACATTATTCACCATCAGGGAAATACAAATCAAAACCATGATGAGATACCACCTCAAACCTGTCAGAATGGCTAAAACTAAGATCACAAGAGACAACAGGTGTTGGTGAGGATGAGGAGAAAGAGGAATCCTTTGCACTGATGGTGGGAATGCAAACTGGTGTAGCCACTCTGGAAAACAGCATGGAGGTTCCTCAAAAAGTTAAAAATAGAACTATCCTACAACCCAGCAATTGCACTACTAGGTATTTGTCCAACAGATAGAAGTGTGCTGTTTCGAAGGGGCACATGCACCCCAATGTTTATAGCAGTGTTATTGACAATAGCCAAAGTATGGAAAGAGCCCAAATGTCCATCAACAGACGAATGGATAAAGAAGATGTGGTATATATATACAATGGAGTATTACTGGGAAATCAAAAAGAATGAAATCTTGCCATTTGCAACAATGTGGATGGAACTAGAATGTATCATGCTGAGTGAAATTAGCCAGAGAAAGACAGATATCATATGATTTCACTCATATGTGGAATTTAAGATACAAAACAGATGGATGGAAGGAAGGGAAGCAAAAACAATATAAAAACAGGGAGGGGGGCAAAACATAAGATACTCTTAAATAGACAGAACAAACTGAGAGTTGCTGGAGGGGTTGTGGTGGGGACATGAGCTAAATGGGCAAGGGGCATTAAGGAGGACATTTAGTGGGATGAGCACTGGGTGTTACATGTAGGGGATGCATCACTAGAATCTACTCCTGAAATCATTATTGTACTATATGCTAACTAACTTGGATGTAAATTAAAGAATAATAAAAAATGTGTTCTGTAAAGTTGTATGCTATGTTTTGCAAAGTTTTGTAAATTCATTACTTTGAATGTGTTTAGCCATGAAAAAGTTTCAACTTACTAGGACTTTAACCAAAGGATACAGGAGTGCGGACTCATAGGGACACATGTACCCCAATGTTTATAGCAGCACTATCAACAATAGTCAAATTATGGCAAGAACCTAAATGTACATCAACTGATGAATGGATAAAGAAGATGTGGTTTATATATACAATGGAATACTACTTGGCAATGAGAAGTAATGAAATCCTGCCATTTGCAGCAACCTGAATGGAACTGGAGGGTATTATCCTAAGTCAAATAAATCAGTCAGAGAAGGACAGATACCATATGTTTTCACTCATATGTGGAACTCGGGAAACTTGACAGAAGACCATGGGGGAAGGGAAGGGGAAAAACAGTTACAAACAGAGAAGGAGGGACGCAAACCATAAGAGTCTCTTAAATACAGAGAGCAAACTGAGGGTTGATGGGCAGGGTTGGGGAGAGGGGAAAATGGGTGATGGGCATTGAGGTGGGCACCTGTTGGGACAAGACTGGGTGTTATATGTAATCTATGAAGCATGGAAATCTACCTGCGAAACCAACAGCAATATATATATATACACACACCAATACACACACACATATGCAAAAGACATACATACATTTTAATAAAGTTATTGTACATAAATATTATACCATAAGAAGATAAACCGCTTTATTAAAAATATCATAGCTACAAAAGAGTCAGAAGTAAGAAAAAATAAATGTATTACCAGAGAGAAGGAGGGCTTAACATGGCGGTCCCCACGCCGAGTAGGAGACAGATCCTTGTATTCCGCTAGTTAATGTGGGAAAGTGTCCTAAGGACTCAGGGGTACAGAGAGTGGGATAAAGGAACCGGTGGAGAAACCACCACCACATGGGCGAGTCTTTGCATCTCTCAACCACAGCAGAAGCTTCTGAGGACACTGACAGAACGGATCTCAGCTCTCTCTGCCTAGAGAATGAAACCCTTTCCTCATGGGACAATGGTGCTCAAATGGGCATTGACACCCTCCAGTCCTGGGGTGTACATGCTGAGAGCAGAGCAAGTTTCCCAGTGTTGCACCTGGGAGGATGCCATTTCAGAGGCGCCACAGGGTAGGGAGTGAGAGGAATGCAGTCTAGGAGGAAGGCAATGTGCTGTCCAGGTATACCTCTGCAACCCTGGAGCCTTGAAGTGTGATTTATGTAAAATTAAATATGCAGTTCTTAAGTGTCCAGATTCAGGAGTGTTGATCATTTCCTATACAAGTGAAACTATCACTCTAAAGAAGATATGCCTGTTACCATAGCCCTACAAAGTTCCTAAGGTGTCTCTCTCTCTTTTTTTTTTCTTGTTTTAGAGAGAGAAAGAGAGCATGAGACAAAGAGGAGGAGGGGGTGGAGGAGGAGGAAAGAGAGAGAGAGAGAGAGAGAGAGAGGGAATCTCAAGGAGGCTCCAGTCTCAGCACAGAGCCTGATATAGGGCTTGATCCCACAACCCTGGGATCATGAACTGAGACTTAATTTCCTGGAGTCAAGTGCTTAACCAACAGAGCCACCCAGGTAGCCCCCTAAAATCTCTTTCTTATCAATTCTCCCCAATTTCAAGGCTTCTGATTTCTATCACACTAAATTGGGAGTTTAACTTAAATTGAAATTAGTCTGATTTATATAACAATGTTAATGTAATGTCATCATAGGACTTCTTTTACTCAACATAGTACTTAGGAAAATCATTCATGCTTTTATGTATATCATGCCATTATGTATATCATACATTTCTTCATATTATTTTATTTATTACCCAGTTTTATTGTCAGGCAATATTTTCTTGTTGGAATATATTGCTGTTTATCCATTTTGCCATTGATGGCATGGTGTTTTCCAGTTTTATGAGTAAGGTTGCTTTGAAGTTCCTTGTGGAAGTCTTTTTGTGGACACATGTTTACGTTTATTTGAGTAAATACCTGAGAATGGAATTGCTGGGTCATAGAGTAAATATCTATCACAACATTGATGAGCGGGTCTACACACGGAGGTGCTAATTTATACTACCACCATTTGCCCCACCATTTGCCTGACAGTTACCTTAGTGAGCATGGACTGCGGGCAGAATGGGTGGCTTAAACAACAAATATTTATTTCTCACAGTTCTTGAGGCTGGAAGACCAAGATCAAAATGCTGGCTCACTTACTGTCTGGTGAGAGCGCTCTTCCTGGTTAGCAGGCAGACACCTGCTTGCTGAATCCTCAATGGGCAGAGACAGAGAGAGAGAGAGAGAGAGATGATCTCTCTCTTATTTACTCATCAAAAAGCATGAATCCCATTCCTGAGACATCCTCCCTCATGACCTAATTACTTTCCAAAGACTCCACCTCCAAATACCATCTCATTAAGGGTTAGGGATTTAACACTTGTATTTTGGCCAATCGCAAACATTGAATCCGCAGCATCAACGTTGCATATTATCTGTTTTGTTTTGTTTCGTAACAATATGCATTCTAGTGGGTGCCTCATTTTGGAGCCAGTTTGCATTTTCCTAAAGTATAATGAAGTCAAGCACCTTTGGAGGTTCTTATCGGTCATTCTTCTATCTTTTGTGAAGTATCTGTTCAACTCTTTCCATTGTTAATGGACTGTATACTGGTTTTCTCTCACTGTTGTAGCAAAGTATCACAAAATTAGTGGCTTAAAACAATACGATTTTGTCTTACAGCATTTGACACCTCTCTTATTGTGCTAAAATGGAAGTTTCCACAGGTTGCCCAGAGAGGATCTAGGGGAAAAATCCCCATCTTTGCATCTTTGCTGTTTCCATTTTCTAGAGGCTGCTCACATTCCTGGACCCACGGCCCCCTCCACCATCTTCAAAGAGAGGAAGGTGGCACCCCGCTAATCATTCCTTGTGGTCACATCTTTCTTTCTTTCTGAACTCTGCACTGAAAGTACCTCTGATTTTGAGGACCTTTGTGATAAGACTGGACACACTCAGCTAATCCAGAATAATTCCCTTCCCTCAAGATCCTTAATTGAATCATACCTGTAGATTCTTTTGTCATGGAAAGGGACATATTCATAGGTTCTGTAAATTAGGATGTGGGTATACTTTGGAGGCTCATTATTCTGTCTACAACAGGTCCCTTGTTTTCTTATTGTTGTAAGAAACAGAAAGTTCTGGATACACATGTGCATACTTACACACACACACACACACACACACACAAACACACACAATTTTTCCTAGTCTGTAGTCTTTTTGGTGAATAGAAAATTTTAATTTTGATAAAGCCCAACTTGTTATTTTTTTCTTTTACATCCTTTGAATTTTTGTACTTTTTGCATCCTATGAAAAATATTTACTTAACTCCAATACCATGAAGATACTTTCCTATGTTTCTCCTAGAGGCTTGATCGTTCCAGCTTTTATGGTTAGATTTATGATCCTTTTGAATTAAATTTGGGTATGAAGTGATACAGTAGTCATAGTTCTTATCTTCAGTAACAAAATCTAGTTATTCCAGCACCATTTGCTAAAAGATATTCCCACTCAATTGAATTGGTGCTACGGCCATAATTTAGTTCTGTGTGTCTGCCACCCTTATCTATTTGTCTATCTTTACCCCATTATCCCATGATCATGACTATTGTAGCATTACAATCAGTTGTGGCATCAGGTATGTCGAGCCTTCAATTTTGTTCTTCCTTTAAAATGGTTTTAGTTATTATATTCAATAATTCCTTAGTTTGTTAGTATTGATTGTTTAGTTATTTACATGTTAATGTAAATTTTAGAATCAGCTTATCAATTTCTACCAAAATCATGCTAAGATTAAGATTAGGGTTTTACTGGGGGGGGGGCGGTATAGGGGGATACAAAGGATATATTGAAAACACCAAGTGTCCAGATCCACGGATATAGAATTTCTCTCCATTCTTTAGGTTTGAGAGTAGATATCCCTTCTTATTACCAAAGCTGGGAAAAGATTAGCAATATTTCATTATGATACAGTTAGCTGTTGGTTTTTCAAAGATGCCCTTCCTATATTAGGGAATTTTCCCCAATTTTCTAGTTTGCTGAGAAGTTTTATTATTAATGGATGTTGGATTTTGCCAAGGGCTTTATTCAGCCCTGATTGAGATAATCATAGGATTTTCTCTTTTATTCTGTTCATCTGATGAGTTATATCAATTTATTTTTCTAATGTTAAACTAACCATACATTTGGGATTAACCCCCACTGGTCATGATGTATTATTCTGTTTGTATGTATTGGCGGCTTTGATTGGTGCTGTTATTCCTGATAGAATTTTGCATCTGTGTCATGAGAGTTTCTGATCTGAAACTGAAATTTGTTTGTTTGCCTGAATGGTCATCGCCAGGCTTTGTTTCACACTCATCAAACTTCACAGAAATGAGTTGGGAAGTTTTCCCATCTCCTTCTAAAACTGGTATCATTTCTCACTTCTTAAGGTAGAAAGTGAGATAATCATTTTTACATCTTTCTTCTTTCCTAGTAAACATACTTATAGCTGTAAGTTTCCTTTGAAGCATTGTTTTATTATCATTCTATAATTTGTGATATGCTGTATTTTCATCTTCATTCGGTTTGAAATAGTTTTGAATACCTCTTCTGATTTCTTTCTTGACCATAAACTGTTCAGAAGTAATTCAGCTTGATTTCCAACTGTCTGGAAATCACCTGCATCAGTATTACATGATGGAAATATATTGTGAGCCACAGATATAATTTAAAATTTTCAGACATCCATATAAAACCCTCCGAATGAAATAAATGGAATTAAATGTAGTTACATATTTTATTTAACTCAGTATGTCCAACATAAATCATTCCAACATGTAATCAATATAAAATGAATAACGAGATATTTTACATTATATTTGTGTTAAGTCTTTGAAATGTGATATGCATTTTACCCCCACAACATATCTCAATTTGGGTTAGACACATTTCAAGTGCTGGATAGGCATACGTGGCTATGGGTTACCTCATTAGACAGCATAGCCCTGACAGGGTGATGCTCTGCTTTTTTTTTTTTCCTGATTCTCCGCATTTTAGGTCTCTGTCTATGCTGACATACTTGATTTGGAAATGTTAGAAGAATAGGAAACTAACAGCTTATCTCTGCTGGTGGCTAGGGCTAGGGTTTTCTTACTAATCGATGTCTCTATTTTTCCAAATAGAAGTAAAAAATGGTTGCCTGTGTAGGTAATAGACCGAGGAAAGGAGCAACTCCAACTTACATGGGAAATAGATGAAACCAGTGCATCACGATGTTGAGCTTGGGCTCATCCATGGCACATTAAGAATCCTCAGGAAAAATAATAGAGATAGTTCTCTACCAACTCTATTATGCAGAGTAATTTAGCTTTTCTAAGTCTCTGCCCCAAGCTGCACACTCAAATTATCCTTCACTGGGACATGGAGGAAACCGTGTCTGTGACATTACCCAACCTCTAATCAGAGCAACTGGAATTGTATGTGGCAATTACTTTTTGTTTGTTTTGAATCACATCTGTGATTATTCGCTTTGCACTTCCCTTGTTTCCTTACCAGTGACTTCCTAACATTTCTGTGTAAGTTGTGTTGCTTTCGCTCTGTTTTACAACGATTTATGCAATCATTTTTGTTGTTGGAGTCTATCATCTCTCTCTTTGTTGATGTATACATACATGCATTCATACATGCATGCAGGTATGTATCTATACGTGTGTGTGTGTGTGTGTGTGTGTGTGTGTGTGTGTGAAAGATTCTCAGACTCATTCACCTAAACGTGGCCATTCCAGGTTTCAGGGTAACATGGTTTTACCCTGATTTTTAACATTGTTTCTCTCTATGGAGACTACACTTTCAGTTAGTTTGCAAGATATCTCACTCTTGTAATTAAAGTACAGACCTTCTTTTCAGCACTAAAGCCCCTTCTCTGTTTAAGAGGAAGGTTTCCATAAATGCTCCTGTAGAAGTACTCTGCTCTTGAAAGATGTTAATATTTAACTGACCTTGGCTTATCATTTTCTTGTTTCAGAGCTTCCAAAACAAAAACAAGAGCCACCTAATTTCAGAGTCCTATTTACAAATGTCCCTGTACCGTTGAGGTGCCACAGCGATCATATAAATAGCTCAATGCTTTGAAAACTTTACTGTGCTTCTGAATTACCTAAAGGACTTATTAAAACAGAAATGACCAGGCTGCACCAACTTACAGTTTCTGATTCTATAGGTCTTGTGTGGGGCACAATAATTTGCATTTGTAACAAGATCCCAGGCGATACTGATACTGCTTGTTCAAGCATAATACTTTGGGAACCATTGTTACAGGAATGCTTCATTTCCTGTCCTGCCCTTCTCCCAGAACTGCATAGATGAGAAAAATGTATAACTGTGGTACTGCCCAGGGATTTCTGGGGAACATTATTAATATACCTCAGAACAGTCTATCCCAGAGGATAAAGGCAGGAAACATTGATCCACCAGCTCCTTTATCCCACTGGGCATGGTTGGCTCCATGGATATTAACATACCTGACCTTGCAGACTGCCCATCGCTGAATGCAGAATGGCTGCTGATTATTTCCTACCAGATCTTGGCCTGAGATGAGGTTTTGTGTAATTGCACCGTGTGAAGCTGGCTAGAGTCTGCATGAGACCAGTTGCGGCTACAAAGGCTGAAGTTAAGAAGGATTTTGAAGGAAAAGCAAGTGTCCAATATAACGACATTTGTGCAGACAAGATTCTGTCTGTTTTATGGTTAAATCTGAATTTCATTGCACGAGAAGATTCTAAATATTTTTATGACATGGTCTATTGAGGCTTTTGACCGAAGAGAAACTTATCACAAAGGAAGGAAATAACACAAAGTCTTGCCTGAAAGAAATTGATAAGCTTAATTTGGAGGATTTTTAAAAGGCAAGATAAAGAACATATGGAATTACTTGGAAATTCATTCAAAATTTCAGATATATTTTTCAACCTTGTAGTGTCCTGGTATAGAAATCAATAAATTTGGTTAGAGTGTATATGATAGGAAAATACTGAGTGAAGAAGATACAATTTTCAATATTATCTAAATTAGACAAACAATCTTTGGAAATCATGGTATATTTCTTGCTGATAAAAGTAAAATTTTGATAATTTTAGCTAGAAATACTTTTTTGGGGAGGGTGGCGCCTAGGTGGCTCAGTCGGTTAAGCGTCTGACTTCGGCTCAAGTCATGATCTCATGGTTCGTGAGTTCGAGCCCCATGTCGGATTCTGTGCTGACAGCTGAGAGCCTGAAGCCTGCTTTGAATTCCGCATCTCCCTCTCTCTCTGCTCCTCCCCTGCTCACACTCTGTCCCTCTCTGTCTCTCAAAAATAAATAAACGTTAAAAAAATTCAGGATTATTTTTTTTTAATTTAAAGGTTAAATAGGATAGTAATCCTAGGGGGAATATGTTTATACCTTTTCACCCATTCTTTTACTTTTATTTCTGAGTATATTGGATAAAGGTTATGTTTATAATTGGAGAAAATGCCAAAATGACTTTCCAAGAACTTTTTTTTTTTATAGATTACTCAAACTTGAATGCTAGGATTAATAACAATTCACTATGTAGTGTAAGAGTTACTGCAACTCCTATTACAGAGTTCTAGTAAAAAATTAGACCCTGATATTTTGGGGGGGATATTGTGTATTTTTTCTAATGCCAAATATTATCATTTGCTTTTTTAAAAAAATTCTAGTTAGTTAACATACAATGCAATATTGGTTTCAGGAGTAGAATTTAGTGGTTCATCACTTACATATGTAACACCCAGTACTCAACACAAGTGCACTCCTGATACCCATCACCCATCTAGCGCACTCCCCACCCACCTCCCTCTGTCAACCCTCAGTTTATTCTCTATCTTCAAGAGTCTATAAGAGACCATAAGGGGCTTTTTCCTCTCTCTCTTTTGCTTTTCTCCCCACCCCCCATGTGTTCATATGTTCTGTTTCTTAAATTTCATATATGAGTAACATCATATGGTATTTGTCTTTCTCTGACTTATTTCACTTCATATTATACTTTCTAGATCAATCCATGTTGTTGCAAATGGCAAGATTTCATTTTTTTGATGGCTGAGTCATATTCCAATGTGTGTGTGTGTGTGTGTGTGTGTGTGTGTGTGTGTGTGTGTACACCATAACTTCTTTATCCACTCATCAGCTGATGGGCATTTGGGTTCTCTCCATAGTTTGGCTATTGTTGATAATGTTGCTGAATACATCGGGTGCATGCACACCTTCAAATCAGCATTTTTGTATCATTGGGTAAAGAGCTAGTAGTGAAATTGCTGGGTTCTAAGGTAATTCTATTTTTAACTTTTTGAGAAACCTCCATACTGTTTTCCAGAGTGGCTGCACCAGTTTGCATTCCCACCAACAGTGCATGAGGGTTTCCCTTTCTCTGCATCCTCACCAACACCTGTTGTCCCTTGTGATCTTAGTTTTAGACTTTCTGACAGGTGTGAGGTGGTATCTCATCATGGTTTTGATTTGTATTTCCCTGATGATGAGTGATGTTGAGCATCTTTTCATTTGTCTATTAGCCATCTGGATGCCATCTTTGCAAAAGTGTCTATTTATGTCTTCTGACCATTTCTTCCATTTGTTCTTTTGGATGTTGAGTTTGATAAGTTCTTTATTGGTTTTTCATACTAACTCTTTATCAGATATGTCTTTTGCAAATACCTTCTCCTTATCTGTATGTTGCCTTTTAGTTTTGCTGATCATTTCCTTAGCTATGCAGAAGCTTTTTATCCTGATGAAGTCCCAATAGTTCATGTTTGCTTTTGTTTCCCTTGCCTCCAGCAAAACATCTAGTAAGAAGTTGCTATGAGCGAGGTCAAAGAGATTGCTGCCTCTGTTGTCCTCTAGAATTTTGATGGCTTCCTGTCTCACATTTAGACCTTTCATCCATTTTGAGTTTGTTTTTGTGTAGGGTGTAAAAAAGTGGTTCGGGTTCATTCTTCTGCATGTTGCTGTCCAGTTTTCCCAACACCATTTGTTGAAGAGACCGTCTTTTTTCCATTGGATATTCCATCTATTGAAGAGTAGTTGACCATACTGCTGTGGGTCCATTTCTTGGTTTTCTTTTCTATTTCATTGATGTATGTGTCTGTTTTTGTGCCAGTACCATACTGTCTTGATGACTACAGCTTTGTAATATCACTCAAAACTTGGAATCATGATGCCTTCAGTTTTGTTTTACTTTTTCAGAATTGCTTTGGCTATTCAAGGTCTTTTGTGGTTCCGTGCAAGTTTTAGGATTGTTTGTTCTAGCTCTGTGAAAAATGCTGGTGGTATTTTGATAAGGATTGCATTAAATGTGTAGATCGCTTTGGGTAGTATAGACATTTTATCAATATTTGTTCTTCTGATCCATAAGCATGGGATGCTTTCTTATTTCTTTGTGTCCTCTTCAATTTCTTTCATAAATGTTCTATAGCTTTCAGAGTACAGATCTTTTACCTCTTTAGTTAGGTTTATTCCTAGGTATCTTGTTGCTTTTGGTGCAGTTACAAATGGGATAGATTCCTGGATTTATTTTTCTGCTGCTCATTATTGGTGTATAGAAATGCCACAGGTTTCTGCACATTGATTTTATATCCTGCAACTTCATTAAATTCCTGTATCGGTTCTAGCAATTTTTCCGGTGGAGCCTTTTGAATTTTTCTATATAGAGTATCATGTCATCTGCAAATAGTGAAAGTTTGACTTCTTTGTCAATTTGTATACCTTTTATTTCTTTTTGTTGTCTGAGTGCCGAGGCTAGGACTTCCAGTACTATGTTAAACAACAGTGGTGAGACTGGAGATCTCTGTCATGTTCCTGACATTAGGGGGAAAGATCTCAGGTTTTCCCCATTGAGGGTGGTATTAGCTGTGGGTTTTTCATATATGGCCTACATGATGTTGAGGTATGTTCCATCTTTCCCTACTTTGTTGAGGGTTTTTATCAGGGAAAGATTCCATATTTTGTCAAACCTATTTTCTGAATCTATTCACAAGATTATATGGTTCTTATCATTTCTTTTATTAATGTTGTATAGCACGTTGATTGATTCTATTGCTTGGTTTACTAAGCTAATGTTACTGGTCAATTCTAAGTAGGATGTGAGTTATGAAGAATTTTTCCTGTTTTAACATTTTCTTTCCATTTATGTCATACTGTGAACTGACTCTCCAGAACCCAGAGTCATGCCTACTTCTTAGATGGGGCTCCATACCTCTCAATAGATAAGATACATAACTAGAGTTATCTTACTGTCTTTTTCTTTCCTAAAGATTATATTTTTTAAGTAATTTCTACACCCAACATGGGACTCAAACTAACAACCCCGAGGTTCAAGAGTCACATGTTCTACTGACTGAGCCAGCCAAAGGCCCAAGCTTACTGTCTTGGATGATGTAACCTAACTGGCCCCTAAGGATGCTGAACTTATAACCATATTAGTGTATACCTTCTAGCCAGCTAAGTAATTACATCAACCATATGCTGTTTATCAAGGTACAGATACATCCGACAACTATGTTTTATTCGAGCATAATTAACCTACAGCATTCTGGGAGTTTCAGGTGTGCAGTGCAAGATCCAACAATTCTGTACATTACTCAGGGCTCATCGCGGTAAGTGCCCTTCACCTATTTCATCCTTCTCCCCACATACCTCCCCTCGGACAACCACCAGCTTGTTCTCTCTATTGAAGAGTCTCTATTTCCCCCATCACCTATTTTTAATATATGCCAGGGCACTTGGCTCTGTGCTCAAACTATAAGAAAAGAATCAGTGTCCCTGCCCTCTGAGAGGTCACCATCCAGTGCAGGTGACACACCCATTCACAACTAATCTTAGAACAACAGTGTGAAATGGAAGGGTGTGTGCCAGCACAGGAGTTCCGGGAGATTGGAGGAGGTGAGCGTCTGGTGGAGGGCGTCAGGGACAACCACCATGGGGGGAGGGGGGGCTTGTTGCAAGGTGTGTATTATCACAAGGTGTGTATTTGCACTAATATACGATCTGTATAGATCCAAAGGTCCTGTTACAGTAACTGCACAATGCACGATTTAGTGACCTCAGTCCTGGGGTCTAGTAGTGACTCTGGCTAACTTATTGACTTACAGTGGTCATTTCACCTCTTTGCGCTCAGTTAACCTTCACCGCTAAGAGGTGGGCCACCTCATGTTTCAAAGCACTGTTGGAGATACTAAGTAGAATAGCAGATGAAAGCAACTTCTAAGTGTATAAATGCATCTTACATTCACAGGACAACGTATTATTCATATTATTTCCAGTTCGTAGAAGATGGATGTTTGATGCACACAAGTATCACCCTCGTGTGCAAAAGGATGCAGATACTCATTCGTTTGGATGCAGTCTGTCCCGGTGTACCGGGAGTAAAGCAGGAGAGAACTGATAGAAGACAGACCAGACTTTGGGGGATAAAGGACGTCTTTGTATACTGCTTTCTTTGTGCAGCTGAGTAAATACTCAGTATGCATTTCTCTGTGATGCTGCCTTTCCTTCGACATATATGTGACACGTTTGCCGGAAATAGCCACAACGTATGACAAACGATTCCTGGCTTACAATTTCTTTGAGGAAGCTAAACCCTAAGTGAGCACTTGAAATGAACTGCTTGCCGACTACATGGGAGGAAGAGAAATGGGAAATCTACATATAATGTTTGCACAAAATTCAAACACATTTTCACTTCCCTAAGCTTGGCAACTCCCCACCCATCACTCCTCACCACCCCCAATTCCGTCTTTCTGTGCATTTATACTAGAGAAAGAAAGAGTCAGCGATCCTGGGAGCTCACCCTCATCTTCCACCTTCTTCGGTCACCTGTGAGCCACCACACATTCAGGCCTTGCTTTTCCTGTGACCGTGCATAAGACATGAGGGGCCGGAGCAAGTGACATTTGCAAGTAACGTGCATATGGCGCGGGGGCCACCTTCCTGCCTTTCAACTTCCTCACCTTCCACTCTCTGTCCTCGCCACACGTACACAGCCCTTGGCTTCTGTTGAGTTTAATAAATGTTCTTAAATGTTCTAGGGAAGAGAGCAGAGTCAGGGGAAAATAGGTGCCATAAAAAATGTGCAAGCCCACAAGTGCCTCGGCTGCCCCAGCTCCTGTGGAAACCAGCGCCGGGCCTCCGTGTAAGCTCTTCCCGCGCCGGGTAAAAATGAAAACAACATGGTCATAAATTAGCTGGAACTGCACTTCCCCAGGGTTCGGTGACAGCCTGATAAATAACCCTGCGCACGTACGATCTGGCTTTCCCTGTGCCAAGGTTTTCTACTGTAATATTTTCAGGCCTTAAGTCATGGTTATCAATACTTGATTAATACAGGGAGGGAAAGTTAAGACAACACAGGGGACATATTTCCTTGGACAAATACAACGTATTAACGGTGCGATAGTGTATCTGGGTTAAGTATTTATTGATCATTATACGGATGGTCATTTATAGACATAATTAGTAGCTGAAATGCTCAAACCCTTCTTGTGAAGTAAATACTTTGAAAAATTCTAGAGGCTCACCTCAGGTTTGTTAATCTCTGATTTCTGAGGTACGTGCCTGGACTGCTTTTAATTTTTTTTTTTTTCACTTCCCGATCTTCGTATTTACTAATTTTGGCAAAGTAGGTGCTTAAACCTTGCCGCATTATTTGTGTGCAGAATTTATTCCTCAGTACATTTTCCATTTTATATATGGAGAGAATATATATGTATATAGAATATATATGTGTGTATATATGTATATATATATAAATTATGTATATAGTACGATTGTGTTTTATAAATATTTATATCACATTCACTTAACCTCAATCCATCAAATAAATTCAGTTATATTTGGATAACGTTCACAGGAAGGAATAACTTCGCCTGTAACTTTTCCAGCTAAACTTCTACTGTCAGAAATAAATCTGTATTTACTCTGTATCACAGTCAGCTTCTTTGGGCGGGGAGATGGGGAGGATGAAAAGAGGTAAGTCGTAAACATCCCTTTGTCATTAATTATTGCCCTGGAGAAAGTGAATGTTCAAGTAAATAATGATAAAACCGATTTTTACTGAATAGCAAAGCTGGATAAAGAAAAAAAGAAAGTTGTGTTTTTATTTTGTATAATTAACTTAACTCCAGATACTGAACATAATGTAGTCATTATACACACATTTATTCCTTGTAGCACTACTCATGTACTAGGCCCTAAAAAATATAATGAGTTCAGACTCTCATGATTCTATTTGGGCTAAGTGTGTTTGCATTATGTGTGCGCACGGCTGTGCTGTGTTTTCTGTGCATGTGTTTAAAGAGCGTAATGGAAACAGCTATTATGTATTCAATACCTAATACATACCAGGTACTCTTCTAAAGGTTTTATATTTTTTATCTTATTTAATTTTCAGAAATGACCATGTGGGTAGATACTCTTGTATCCTCTTTTTAAAAAATGAGGAAACAGGAACAAGTAATACGCTAGCTGAAACCATTACGTAAGAAAGTGGTAGGACCAGAATTCAAAACCTGTAAGGGTGTCTCAGGAGCTCCAGCCCCTGACCAGTGTATCCCCGTTTCACAAAGAAGGGCTTTGGCATCAGAGGCAGAGCAAACAGCATAATTATCTCAAATGGCCTTTCCCTTCAAATCCTTCAAATATATTTTCCTTATTTCTCAAAGCTGAGTATAACTGGATCTCATGGTGTCTTTGTAAATCTTCCTCGAGGAGAAATTCTTCTGATTATAAATTCATCACCTTCCCATCACTTCTTCACTCTTCTCATTCCACTTTATGTAAACAAAAAGTCAAATGACAACTGGACGGGTCCAAATGATCATAAACATTGCTACAGTGAATCAAGCTTTATTAACATGGAAACACACTGCTGTTGAATCCAGAAAGTTAATTTGGTACAAGAAATGACCAGGCAAGAGGAGTTTCTTCTGTCCAGCCCAAAGCAAGATGTATGTTTATTTATCTTGGGGAAAAAAAAAAAAAAAGAGCTTCACCAGACGGGAATCATGCTTTCTTCGTCTTTGTAACTGTAGGACCCAGCTCTGAGTATGAAAGATGACAGGCACTCATGAAATATTTGTTACATTACATGTGCCTAATTGACTCTGACATATTCATCAAAATATTTTATTTCCATAATTTGGATAACAGGAGATTGCACATAAAATAATCAAAGTCTTAGATGTTGGGTTGTAAATGACAACAACAAAAAATCCTTGTTACATCTGAAATAGGAATTCTGGGGGGCACCTGGGTGGCTCACTCGGTTGAGCATCCGACTTGGGCTAAGGTCATGATCTTGCGGTTCATGAGTTCAAATCCCGCATCGGACTCACTGTCAGTTCAGAGACCGCTTCAGATCTTCTGTGCCCCTTTCTCTCTGCCCCTCCTCTGCTCCTGCTCTCTCTCTCAAAAATAAACATTAAAAAAATAAATGAAATGGGAAATTTATTGAAAAGGATGCATGGAAATCAAGGTAAAAAATACGAAACTGGGTTTTACTGGACACCGGAAACAAACCAGAGGGGCCCGGGAAGCCAGCTGATTCTCTCTCTTTGGTCCCATGCTCTGACACTGCACCTCTTTGCTCCTCTGTTTGTTGGCAATTTACATGTTCTTGCTACTTTATACATGTGATAGAAAACATTGACTCCAGCCTGATCCCTCTGTGAGCTCCCGGTATTGGTCCCAGCAGCTAAGTGAGTCAGCGTTCCATGTTCCAAGTCTGACTTCCCAGGAGCAAGAATTCAGTCGATCTAGCTCAGCTCAGGCATCAACCTGGGGGCTCCCTGGTTCGCTCCCGCTCAGCAGACACCATGAAAGACAAGTTGCAAAAAGTGAGGGCAGGCAGGAGTGTATATGTGTGTGCACATCCTAACTGGTCGAGGAAAAGTGATCCTGTTTTAGCACCTTTCAGGCACCTGGAGACAACAGAACTCTCTGGGGTCTTTACTAAACCATAAACATGATGTCATCTTGCAAAGAAAGAAAAATCCTCTCTTCCCATGTAATTTCCATGTTTGGACATTTGTAAAGCGGTATCTACACAATATCCAACTCCCCAAGAAATTTAGGGGGAAAAATCAATGAAATATTCATTTGGGTAAAAAATATTCCAGATTCAGTGCTGGAAGAGGGTGTTCTTTGCATTTGCATCAGTGAATCTATATGAAACAGAATAAATATAAAACATCATAACACTCTAGTCATTCAAGCTCCACTTCGGTTGTCTTTAATACAGATCAACCACATGAAGGAAAAGTTACACAAATGTTAGCTCAAAATGCAACCTTATTTATCTGCACTTTAATTTTAATACAACCAGAGGTATGAGGACATAAGTAGCTAAATATTGTGTTCATCATTCTATTTTCCTTGAAACAAATACCTTTTTGTGATCATGTCCATCCTCATTGTTTTTGTGTTAAATTAGATGTTAGTTAAATTGTGTTAGTTCTGTCTTTTCACATCACTACTTGGCAAATTAAAAGGTTGAAGTATGCAAGTAGGTACTGACAATATTATTTTTGATTAATTTACTTGTTAATGAAAAAAAATACGACTTTGTATTTAAAACACAGGTACAATGAGGACCTTAACACAATAAAATCAGAACATAGAAAAGGGGTCGTGGCAGAGAAAAGTCAGAAGGGAAAGAAGAATTTGCAATTGTGACAATGGAGTATATTTTGCAGCTCTGAGTTTTGTAAAAGTCGAGTCAGGAGAAATGAATTGCTCCCTGGTTCTCATCGCCACATGGCGTGGGAGGCAGGATATCAACATGCCAGTGCCCCAGCTCTTGCAGCTTGTGTCCCTATTACCTTACATGACAACAGGGACTTCGCAGTTACGATTGTCAGGGTGGGGCCAATTAATCACAAGTCCTCAGAAGTTGGGGAAACTTCCTCAGCTACAGAAAACCAGAACAGGGGCAGGGTAAGAATTCAGCCCCAGTTGCTGCTTGTGTCCTGCAGGGAGCTACGGGCAAAGACTGGAAAAGGCAATCAAGTGGATTCTTGCCTAGATGTTTCGGAGAGAATAGAGGCCGACCTTGGCTTTAAGACTTCTGACTCCAGAATGATAAGGTAATAGATTTCTGTTGTTTTAAGCCACTGAGTTGGTGGTAATTAACTAAGGCAACAATAGGAAACTAATGCAGATACAAAGATGTAGCCTGTTGATGGAAAAATTTTAAAAAAAGGTTTTTTTGGTTTCGCTGGTCTTGACCTCCAAAAAAAAAGAAAAAAAAAAGAAAGAAAGAAATATACACCTAGAAGCTTTATAACAGAACAATGACTCTAACTGAAATATTGGAGGGAAATTTCAGAGGTATTCTTAACATGGCTTCCTTATTAATTTTAATTACTAATTTTAATGTTTTTATTTTTATTTTTTTAACTTTTAACAATAGTTTGTTTTTTTTTTTAAGAGGGAAAACACAGTAGGAAGAGGGAGCACTGCAGTTCATACGAAATGTGGTGAATCTTTACGAATAGTTAACATACACCTAATACTTGAAAAAAAACTGTATAGTAAAATGCCATTATTTTGTTACAACTCAAAATAACTGAAAAATAATAGAAGCACTGTACTGTCCATTAGGATCATGACTTTGGCCTGGACAGTGACTTTCTTCTCTTTCCTTTTCTTTCTTTCTTTCTTTCTTTCTTTCTTTCTTTCTTTTTCTTTTTCTTTTTCTTTTTGGCAGAGAGAGAGTGGGCAAGGAGCAGAGAGAGAGAGAGAGAGAGAGAGAGAATCCCAAGCAGGCTCCACGCTGTCAGCACAGAGCCCGACTCGGGATGCCAACCTGCGAACCTTGAGATCATGACCTGAGCCGAAACCAAGCGTCTGACGCTTAACCAACTAAGCCACCCAGGCGCCCCCGGACTGTGACTTTCTTGATTTGAATTCCCTGGAACATCAATTATGAAGAACACATTTACAAAATGCCTTCAAAAAAGTCATACCCTGATCCATACCAGTCAGTGTGCCCTTAAGCATATGTGACATTAAGATACATTACAGACTTTAAATATCTTCATCCAAGGAACTGAAATGACAGAACCACGACTTTCCTATATTTTAAACCTTCCAGCTTACACAGCAGTGAGGGGCTGTAGAAGTGACGGCACAGGCTGAGACCAGGCAGTGGAAGCCATTGAAAAAATACAGCTGTTCTGCGACCTTTAAACATTGTGTCAAGGAGCGCCTGGGTGGCTCAGTCGGTTGAGCCTCCAACTCATGATGTCTGCTCAGGTCGTGGTCTCGAAGTTCATGAGTTCGAGCCCCACATCGGGCTCTCACTGACAGCAGGGAGCCTGCTTGGGATTCTGTGTCTCCCTCTCCCTCTGCCCTACTCTGCTTACTTTCTCTCTCTCTCTTTCTCTAAAATAAATAAACATTTAAGGAAACTGTGTCAATACATTAAAAACTCTGAGAATGTCAGTTATAAACGTATAAAGGAATCAAAATTAGTAAAACGAATTTATTTAGTACATCATAATCTCAAACTCGAGCAGCAACATTGCAGGCACGTGGTATGTTCTTTGCATACAACGCTTCTCAAATAGTCCCTGGAGCAGTGCTTGTTTCCTTATCCTAGCACAGAGGGCAGTAAGGAGTATCTTTTGCGAACCTAGGAGAGTTAGCTTACTGTAAGTTTCCCACAGCTTTCAACATTTTATCTTCTGCTTTACAATGACTTGAAACAGCTCTGAGAGTTCCTTTGATGTGAAGTCTTATGTTAATGTCATTTGCTCCAGGACATCTTTATCCTCCTGGTCACAACCACATTCCCCATTCCTGTCTGCAGGCAGGTTCCCTGTTTCCATACCTAGGGTGGAGGGCAGCTGGGTCAACATTCCTAGAAGGAGCTGTTTCTCCTACAACTCCATCAACGAGCCACCCCACCTGCACCCCCGGTGTTACCACCTGCACCCTCAGTGTTACTATGTTTTGTTTCTTTGCCGGGTGTCCCTATTTGGTGGCATATCTCCAGCTTCAAGTATCTGTTTTTTGTGCAATGTCACCCGGGTTTAGCACTGAGCGATAACAAGGGCACGCAGCTACACGCTTTGCTCTTTGTGTGTGTGGACGGAACCACCGCTGCGTGGGGACCAATCACCGGCAGAGTTTGAAACAAGGGACATGATTGGTCAAAAGCAAGGATGATCAAGTGTCAGGATGCGATTGCGGGGCTGACGAGTGGGCAGCTAAGCGTGTACTTTATGCGATTACCCACAGCTACTACAGGTGGGACTTGAAACTTGCATGGACCGTTTGGGCACCGATGTGGTTTAACTAAACCGGGATAACTGAAGTCTGTGCCCATCACCAGCAGGCAAAGCAAGGATTGTCTGTCCTGGGATCTGAGGACCCAAGGAGGTTGAATAATGAAAACTACCAGTTTTGAAAAGATGCCAGGGAGAAGAGGGGTGATGATTTAAAGTTATAATAACGTTTTTTTAAAGAACACACACACATTAAACAAAGTAAAAATGTTACTGAACACATACAGATAATCCCACGCAATATGGGATTAAGAGGTACTAGCAAGTGGGGAATGATATAAAAGAAATGTCTTTCTCCTCTTGAATATAAGTGACAAAAGAACCCCTAAAGAAATCAATATGGATGACTACAGAGAAAGGGTTGGGGGAAACCCAGCCAGAAGTTGCATGTGGAACATAAAGATAGTTTCATAAAGGCAAAATGTGCTAGAATTTTCCCCCATGAAGCCTTTGAATTATGATGACTATGAGTGCTATGGGTGTATATTTGGAAAACCAACTATGCTTTCTGCTTTCGTTGCCTTTTTTGCACCAATAATTTCTTAAACAATATTCTATTTCTGTAGCAGGGCTCTGTCACCGTGATGCAGCCAAGCTTTACTTTGACAAATCAAGTATTAAATAATTCATTGGTGCTCCGAGGGGAAAGATATCCAGAGCATATCCCTGCAGAAAGTTCCCCTTCCTCGTAAACAGAACAGCATAGCACAGATATGCAGAAGCACGTCCCCTCCCTGCGTAGGCGCCTTCGAAAGGAGTCAGGATGGAGTGTCTGCATTAGGAAGGAGCTGGGCCCGCTGGTCAGCAGTCCGTTCGTCTTATTAAATCATCTTTCCTTCTGCTGTTTTTTAACGGAGGTTAATGGCATTATTATTGGCTTAATTAGCTGGGCATAAATATATTCTTTCACTAAAGAAAAATAGTTTTTCAGTAAGAACTGATAGTAATTTATAGGGTTTGTTTTATGTATTAACAGTCCCTTTATTTCAGATAGTTTTCTTACATTTTCTTACAAGAGGCAGGAAACTATAGGAGTAGGGAGAGAACGCATGTGCTTGAACAAAAAAATTATGTTGACACAGAACAGTGCAGTGGCTATTGGCAAGGATTAAAATACATTAGATGTGGGGAGACATAGTAAGGATATGGATATCATGCCAAATCTAACGAGGACACGAACAAGGTAAAGTCATTTTTAAAAATGTTACCTTTTCTCAAAATCCAAACAACGGAGCCAATGAAATCTGATTTTGTTTACAAAGAAACATCAATGTTTCTGCTAGACAAATGCATAGATCTTTCTCTCCCATTTACCAGGTACACAACAAGAGGAAGGAATAATGTATACCATCATAAGATATTTATGTTGCCTATCTCTAGGGGTCTTGGAGTGCCTGACAAAATTCATACCATTAATTCTCCCTCTGTCCCTGGGAGATAGGAAGCAAGCAGACATTATTAGACAATAATATAACTAATGTGCATATGTGGAAGCAGGAAGGCTGGTGAGGCTTCAGCTGGATCAGCTGCTTTTCTGCCTTTGGGGACGGAGAATGGCTGCAGGGAAACTGTACTCTTTCCCGATTCTGCCAGTCCCTTCCCCAGCGCTGGGACTTCTTTGCCTCCAGTTCTTCGAGAACTGAATTTATCTGAGTAACTCCCTAAACTGAATACACAGATGAATCTTCAAGTAAGTGAACGCTGTCTCTCTTCGACTCACTTTCTCCCACCTCCTAATAGCAGATTGTCCTGGGGTTCTGAGCCGCTTTGTCCATAGCCAGTTACTGAGCCATAACTGCCCCTACGCTGCACATCTCAGGCTCTACCTCCACGGGCTCAGAAGGAACTCAGAGCCCTCTTAATTTTCTATCTGCTGTTTCTGCAAATCCACACAAGCTGCCCCTCTCATGTAGATCCCTTGCGAATTCAAGTCCTCTCAAAATCCTACTGGAGACCTTCTTCTAAGATTCTATACCTTGACATTGCTCCTTCTCTAATGGGTTATGGAGGGCTGGCTGGCACAAAGGTGTTCTATTCAGAATCATGTCTGCCCCGACTTCAGCCTTCGAAGGATGGTGGCATTATCTTAACAACCAAATCTCTGTGATAATAATGATTGAAAGATCGTGTTACCTTTACCATGGATTTTGCAATGCACTAAACACTTTACATTCATGGCCACCTAAGGTGCTTATGAGGCTGGTGTTTTTTTTTTTTAATATTTTTTTTTTCAACGTTTTTTTTTATTTTTTATTTTTGGGACAGAAAGAGACAGAGCATGAACGGGGGAGGGGCAGAGAGAGAGGGAGACACAGAATCGGAAACAGGCTCCAGGCTCTGAGCCATCAGCCCAGAGCCCGACGCGGGGCTCGAACTCCCGGACCGTGAGATCGTGACCTGGCTGAAGTCGGACGCTTAACCGACTGCGCCACCCAGGCGCCCCGAGGCTGGTGTTTTGATTCGATGCATTTTCAGCTGAAAGCGGCTTTAAACTCCAATTTTACACTGTCCGAAATCACAGGTACGGACTAGAACTCAAACCCATGTTTCTTCCACTATGAGTTATACGTTCCACACTGCTAAACTTTAATGCTGCTGAAAACCGTGTTTGCCAGCCAATGCTAAGAGCTATACGTTTTTCTTATTATTAATAAATAATTTCAAGAGGGCAAGAGGGAGACTCAAAATTGAGGTGTTAGGATTAGTTAGGTAATATGCCAAACTCCTTATAGTTTTTCTTTTTTCACCTTCACACACACAATATATCTTACCCTGTTGCAGAATGGACTTAGGTTTCACAGCTTATGTAGCTGCGGGCATATGTTGTGGATAGCGCTATCGTATTTCCAACAAATATATTTGCTCCCGGCCCCACCTGCAACTTGAAACCTTGCATTATTAGAAACAGGTTTCACTCCATCGTGATGTGTCTGAGGTGACAGAAGGGAACATAATGAATAAGGGGAAGTAGGAACATGGCCTCAGCTTCCCGACATTTTCAAGAGGACGTAATATGTCTCTACTGCTTCCCTATCAAGAAAAGAACACCAGATCTGTGTGTTAGCACTGTTTCAGCAATATATAACGCAGTGGCTACTGTTTTGCTCTTTTCTTTCAGTCCTGAAGTTGAGGTTTTAGGGAAAATATGAGAATAATAGTGTCATTATGTCAGAAGAAATCATGTATTTGGGATCAAGGTTTCTCTCACTACTTAAGTAGTATATACAACAGAAGCTTGGCGAATGTTGACTGTGCCCTGTAATTTATTTAAATGCGTTCACTCTTGTAGGGGATTATTTACAGAATTATTGTTTTGCAACATGCAGGTAATGTTGGGGTATTAAATAATTCTCCTTTTAGAACTTCACACCAGTTTAATTTCATATAACAATAATTGAAATGATCACAGACCTTCTGGGTCTCAGCTTTCAGAGGTACGTTACAGAAAAAAAAAAAAAAAAAATCAAACGAAAAGGACCAAATCAAAAGGATGAGTAAAATGGGTTGCAGAGTGTTTGTTAAAATATCCACAGCCATGTTTCAAGTACTATGAGTCTAGCCTAAAGCAGATGATGTGTACTAATATCCCTTTTTCTCTTACATTTATGTTTTTTTCTGAATGTTATTGCAAAGATGAATCTGTGCATTACTGGTTCTTTATGGCTGTATGCACCTCAACTATTTGGTTCATTCATAATTTCTAAGTGCTCATTTTGTGTAGAGGAAAAGCATGTTGTCTCATGCCTGAGGATATCATTTTATATATTAAAATCCATAAATTTCATGGTATTTCATTCTACAAGATTTTTATACTGCAGGATTTTCTTCGTTGTTTAAAGCTGAATAATATTCCATTGTATGTATATGCCACAGTGTTTTTTTAATCCATTCATCCATTGATAGACATTGTTTCCACATGTTGGCTGTTGTGAATAGTGCTGGAATGAACATGCAAATGCTAATATTTCTTTGAAATCCCTAACTCAAAAAAAGAGGGAAATCCTGCAATATGCAACAACGTGGGTGAACCTAGAGGACATTATGCTAAATGAAATAAGCCAGTAACTGAGGGACAAATACTGTATGATTCCATTTGTATGAGGTATCTAAAATAAACTCATTGGAACAAAGAATAGAACTGTGGTTGCCAGGAATTAGGAGGAGGGAGAAGCAGGGCGTTGCTAACCAATGGGTATGAATTTCAATTATGCATATAAATAACCTGTAGAGATCTTCTATACAACACTGTGCTTATATATAATACTTTGTAAGTATCGGATACTTACAAGTCTGTTAACAGGACTCAACTGCTCTCAACACAGTGAAATAAAATAAGAAAAATATTTTTCTAACATAATAAAGAAGAGCAGATCAAGGACTAAACTCATCTAATTATCAATCAATGCTAATTACTAATGAGTGAATGAAAATCAATAATAAAGCATGATTGATAACCATTTTAAATTCATTCAAGTAATACTTACTGATCACTTATTATGTGTTAAGATCTTTGTGGGACATTGGAAATATAAAGATGAAAAAATTACAGTCATTGGTCCAATAAGTTTAAGTTGATACTCAAATCGCAGTAGATACTCAAAGGACTAAGTCATCAATTATGCTTGGGACGGAGGCAGGGAAACATAACAGTTGTTGACAACTGAATCTTAAAACGTGAATAATAGCATATGAGATGAAAGAGGGACTAGCAAGTGAAGAGATTTCTAAACTAACTGAAAATACTTTAGAGAAAAAAGATTCGTTTTTATATTTTGAGAGAGAGAGACAGAGTGCAAGAGGGGGAGGGGCAGAGAGAGACACACACACAGAATCCGAAGCAGGTTCCGGGCTCGGAGCCATCGGCACAAGGCCCGATGTGGGGCTCAAACTCACAAACCGTGAGCTCCTGACTCGAGCTGAAGTCGGCCGACGCTCAACCGACCGAACCACCCAGGCGCCTCTAACTAAAAAATACTTTTAAAGTCATGAAGTCATGACATGATTCAAGGTCTTCAAAGGTTTTAATGTGATAGGGAGAAATGTAACCAGGACAGCAGGGAGTGAGGTAGGGCGAGGGAAGCCTAGACTCCTACGCCATGAGGCTGATGGGAACATACTAGGTCTTAGCTCTGGAAGGCAGGCTAAAGAGTTTAGTATTTCTTCCAGGGTGATAAAAAGGCACTAAAGGATTAAAACGGGCATATATGATCTTACGGTTTTTGCCTCGGTAATTCAATGATAGCAGCAACACGGCAGGAGGTTGGATAGGGAGGAAAACAAGACCAGATTTAGGGGGACCCTCTCATGGTACCTTTTCAGCAGTCTAGACCGGAAGTGATAAAGACTTGCATGCACGCGGCAGGACTACAAATGGATAGAAAGAGAGAAAACTAAGAGTCATGTAGTAGGATAGTGTGAGAGGAATTAATAACCAAATCTTTGTAGATTACGAAGAAGGGAGAAAAATTAATAATGGCTGAATTACCTGGTTTAGGTTGCTGTGTTGATGTAGCACTCATTTAAAAAGGACACGAAATTTTAGAGTATAAACTGATTCCAGGGAAAATAATGAATTCCATTTTGGAAAAATTCATAACGGGAGACTCATAATTTAGAAGTCAAGCAACTCATCAGAGTCATTAGCATTCACGTGGTAACCAAATCACTGGAATAGATAAGATAGTCAAGGGATTATATGAGAAAGGCAGTAGAGGGGCACCTGGGTGGCTCAGTCGGTTCAGCCTCTGACTTTGGCTGAGGTCATGATTTTGCAGTCTGTGAGTTTGAGCCCCGCGTGGAACTCTGTGCTGACAGCTCGGAGCCTGAAACCTGCTTCGGATTCTGTGTCTCCCTCTCTATCTGCCCCTTCCCCACTCGTGCGTGTGTGTGCTCTCTGTCTCTCTCTGTCTCTCTCAAAAACAAAAACAAACATTAAAAAAATAATTTAAAAAAAGGCAGTAGAAAACCCAGGACAAACACCAGGAAGCACCATCATTTTAAGAGAAGTAAAGGGTAAGAAAAATGGTCAGAAAGAACTAGAAAGAGGACAGTCACTGAAGAAAAAGATGTTCTGAAATATAGGAAAAGGTCGAGAGAATTGAACACTTATGACAAAATACAGTTAAGAATTGAAATGTGTCCACTGGTTTTAGCCATGATTGATTTGGCAGCACCAGTGAGGATAGAAACCGGATGAAATTATGGGAGAAGTATATGTGATCTAAACACATGGAGAGAGCAGAAATAAAAGCAGTAGACTCTTGTCAGTGAGGGAGGAGAGGGGTCAGATACCAAGGGGAGAAACAGAATTCAGACAGTAAGAGTGACTTCATCAAGCTCAGCATTTGAGAAGAAAAAAAAAAAAAAAAAAAAAAAAAAAAAAAAAAAAAAAACAAAGAAAACAAAACACTGGAAGAAAGGTAATGGATGAAATTGCGTGGGCGATGGAATACTTACTGGAAAAGATCCAAGAGAAGCTGAAGACAGTGGAATAAAGACTGTGGTTAGAAGCATCAGCCTTCAAGGGGGTCGGGAGGTGATGAAGTTCCAGAGGTCTTTATGTGTGGAGGCAGGGAGGTGAGAACGCTCCCACCTGAGTTCCTCCCTGTTGTCTGTGCAGGTGCTTTCCAGGGTATTGGCTGGAGGGAGGTGAGGGAAGGGGGAGGCTTGGTCAGAAAGCCTGATGTTTAGAATAGCCCCTGAGAGAAAAGGTAGGGAAAATTCACCAAGGAAGCACTGGCTGAGATCTGATTTGGAAAAAGCATAGTGATATTTGCTCATTCATTTACATGTTGATGTACTCGACTAATATTTATCAAGCATCTCCTGCGTCCAAGGACTAACAATGAATAAAAACAGAAATCTTCACTTACTTGGAGTTGGGGGAGTAAGTAAGAAACTTATTGTACAACTAGACCATCTACTATGGCACTCTGTCCCTGTTCTCTGACTTTTTCCTGACGGGGATTACCATTCTTATCTTCATAAGTTAATGTTAGCTTTAAATGAGCTGATTTATTTTTTATTATTTAAAAAAAATTTTTTTTAATGTTTAGTATTGAGAGACAGAGAGAGACAGAGCATGAGCATGGGAGGGGCAGAGAGAGGAGGAGACACAGAATCCGAAGCAGGCTCCAGGCTCTGAGCTGTCAGCACAGAGCCCGATGCGGGGCTCAAACTCACAAACTTTGACCTGAGTCGAAGTAAGACCCTTAACTGACTGAGCCACCCAGGCGCCCCAAATGAGCTAATTTATTTACTTTTAAAGTTTGTTTATTTAATTTGAGAGGGAGAGAAAAAGTATGAGTGAGGGAGGGGCAGAAAGAGAGAGAGAGAGAGAATCCCAAGCAAGGCCCACACGGTCAGCTCAGAGCCCGATGTGGGGCTCGAATTCAGGAACCGTGAGATCATGACCTAAGCCGAAGTCAAATGCTTAACTGAATCACCCAAGTACCCCAACCTAATTTATTCTGGAAGCACTTTTTAAACCATAAAAGTATCCCCGGGTGATAACCCATGACCGAGATCTTGAACACAAGTGGCATAGTTGATGAGTGGGATATATGGACTTAAGACAAGTAATAGAAAAGAAAAAAATGCACATTCACTGCAGGATAAAAAATTATTAAACATAAATTATGAATGAGGATTAATATCAAGTGAGTGCTTCTTTGTGCCTGCTAAGTTTTATATGTGCCTAAAAACGATAGCACCACAGCTCAGCTATCGAGGAACGGGAAGAGCAGAGTCCAGTCAGGGATGCAGACGCCTGGCCAGGGAACGCTCTGCCAGTGCATAAATGTGAGGGTAGGGACCCAGAGACAGTGCTATGAGGCCACTGAAAAGTGACTGGATCTCCCTGGTGTCGCCAGTGAAGTCCTCACAGCTAACCGCGCTGAGGCTTACTCTTGAATAATGTGAAAAGAAGCGAGTGAATCGGCAGCAGGACTTAGAATCACATGCTCTATTTCCACGATTGTATTATGCAAAGACAGGACATTAAAAGTCCTGTGTAATAAATTCGACATTCCTTGCCATAGGTTTCGACTCTTCCACCCCCAAAAAATGCAGTTCCGTGGGCAATATCCATTTCATCCTCACGGCTGAGGCCCCACTGGTCTCCCACCACCATTCATGGAAAGGGAGGAGACCAGATAAAATAGTGTGAACAACCACCCTTCAAACACAGAGACAGTTTTGTATTGAATCGCCTCGGCAGACTATCCGGGTCTCCGTGTTCTTCAAAGTATTTCATTTAAATTACCATTAAAGTAAAATTAAGTTGGTATTAACCTTGTCTGTTCAAATGATGCCCCTGAAAGGTAAGCACAGCCTTCTGACATGCATGGAAATGAAATGATGAATTGATACATGTACCACTTGGGATGGATGGAGTCCTTCTAATGAGTGATCACCTGTGGTGTAACTGTATTGATTGTGTTTGTACATGTCAAATGAGGCTGGCAAGGATGAACTTGAAGAAATCAATCTTGGAACTTGCTAGGATAGCAGCCTCCTACTTTCGCAGGTACTAAATCATGAACTTGCAAAAAAAAAAAAAACAAAAAAAAAAAACAACCCATACACAAAAAACCTGCAAAGTTTGTAAAGTACCAGTCTCTTCTTGACACTATTTGGTTTGGCGAAGGATTTCTTGTCAACTTAAAAGACAAACATGTGCTCAGAGAATGATTTGTGGAGGACGAATCATTGCAAGAATTCATTTGGAGACGCACGTGCTTTCAGCGTTGTCCTCTCGATACCACGAGGAAGAGTTGTTTCCATTTCTACGTATTTTTCTTATAATTACAAAAACACATGGAGAGATCCACATTCTCCTGCCCCCTCTTCTCACACTATAATGATGAGTTTCTGGGCCTCTTTCTTTATGTTGGATGTAACACTGATAAGAAGAAATGTGTGAAAATGAAGGTGATGAAGTTTATTTTTTTATATTTTTACTGGGAAACGTTCCAGGTCTGTGGGCGTGTTCACAGGTGGTTGTACACACGCAGCCCCATCCTCGCACACACACGCACTCGTGCAACAATGTGGCAGCGTTTGTCATTTAGCAGCGGTTGGCTGGAACAGCCACACTTGCCCTCTCGTGGCATTGGAACTTCCATGCGCGTGAAATACCGTTTGCATTTCAGGAGGAAAACTTCCTAAGGCAGATTTGGGGAGAGGAATGCTCTCAGAGCAGATAAAATGATGCAAGGCCCACCTCCCGAATTTGCTTCCCCGCCACGACGGAAGGGTGCCAACGCCCTTGATTTCTGAAGAAAGGCTTCTGTAACCTGAGGCTCCAGCGTGCAGGTGGGGTCTTATTGACCCAGCTCTCTCCTTATGCTAGGGAAGGATCTTTTCAGGATGTTGGTTTTTGTTTTTGTTTTTTTAATTTTTAAATTTTTTAATGTTTATTTATTTGTTTTTTTTTAAATTAAAAAAAATTTTTAACATTTATTCATTTTTGAAAGGCAGAGAGAGACAGAACGCGAATGGGGGAGGGACAGAGAGAGAGGGAGACCCAGATTCCGAAGCAGGCTCCAGGCTCTGAGCTGTCAGCACAGAGCCCGACGCAGGACTCAAACCCATGAACCGCGAGATCATGACCTGAGCCAAAGTCTGACACTTGACCAACTGAACCACCCAGGCGGCCCTGTTTTGTCTTTTAAACAGGAAAAAAATAAAAAGACATGCATAATGTCTTCATCATCCTGACACAAGAGGCTGGCTGAACAATTAATCTCTTCCTCCACACAGTAGTGAAACAGGTGGTTCAGGGACACATAGACTTTACAGTAGCAACAGAACAGCACCTACTGGCCTGTCACTTCCATTACTTTCGTTGCTTTCAGTTTTATGTTTATTTTTGAGAGAGTGAGCGTGTGTGCACGACTGGGGGTGGGGCAGAGTGAGGGGGACACAGGATCCCAAGCAGGCTCTGCGCTGACAGCAGACAGCCTGATGCGGGGCTGGAACTCAGGAGATGTGAGATCGTGACCTGAGCCAAAGTCAGAGGCTTAAGCGACTGAGCCACCCAGGGGCCCCCTCATTGCTTTTAACTCATGATTTTAGACCCTTTCAAAAACACCCTCGAAGGACAGAGTATCTCATATATTGAATTTGCCAGGGATTCCTGTTTGTGAACATCATATCATCGTATGCCATGTTGGGCTAAAAAGCAAACTCACAGAATTACCACTCTTCTGTGATGATCTGGGCTGGAACATTCCGGTGACGAAACTGAGACACAGACTCTGTTGGCGTTTACATGGACCGTCTGCCTGCAGTGGGCAAGGGGTGTTACAGACTGTAACAGGCATACAGGAGGCTAGCGTGCTCGCCTCCTTAGCGGTGTACCTCAGCTCCCATCAGTCTTGCAATCACCCTTTCTCAACCTTCGGCTCTTATGAGGAGGAAGGTGTGGCTCACCATGGGAGGGGCCAAACATGAGACCATTGCCTTACATGCAGGGACTGTATTCTGAATCTATAACTTAACACATGGCTTTTAGGCAAGACATTCTAAAGTAATCACACCAGATGCATCCTGTCCTTACTATCTCAAATATTACATATAGCAAATCTCAGGAAGACGAAACTTTCTCCCTGATGAAAGACTTCTTGCAACATTCTCCCTTAACTCGTTGAGAAAAAAGAAAGAAAGCGATGCATTTTACTTGGTTTCCCAACTTACAGGCCTATTAATTACTCCTAGTCTCGTTGATGAACAATACTGCAATGTTAAAAAAAAAAATGTTTGAGGGGCACCTGGGTGGCTCAGTCGGTTAAGCGTCCGACTTCAGCTCAGGTCACGATCTCACGGTCCGTGAGTTCGAGCCCCGCGTCAGGCTCTGAGCTAATGGCCCAGAGCCTGGAGCCTGCTTCTGATTCTGTGTCTCCCTCTCTCTCTGCCCCTCCCCCGTTCATGCTCTGTCTCTCTCTGTCTCAAAAATAAATAAACGTTAAAAAAAATGTTTGAACTCTTAGATGCTCAAAGATTTTCCATCTCTCCTTTTGTCTTTCACTTTAATGAATATTATAAATACTTGAAGAGATGATAGACAGTCAGCTTCTTGAATGAAGTAACATTTATATGGGTTAGATATCAGGCATATTTTTATCGTTTTACAAACCAGCTGAAGGGCTGGGCCAAAGTTTTTCACTTCCAGTGTTTGGATCAGTAAAGGCGTGAAACTCGTTTTTGTTTTTAAAAAGCAGTCTGTGTAGTTATTGCGGCTACGGATTTTCCATTTGGTCCAATATGTCGGTACACTTAATTTTTTTTTTAAGTATATCAGAGTGTTAGTTGTGAGAGAATGGTGTGTGTGTCTGAGTATATGCACACTTTCTAAGTGAAATTAGTACTGAACTCGACCTCCTCGAAGGCGGCTACAAACTAGTACTGATCAGCCTTGGAGACACTGTGGAGTCATCCCTCAGATATAATCCTAGGCTGGGCAGAAAAGTAAATAAAATAAAACTTGAGAACCCCCACTAAGGTCTAAGATTTCAAAGAGTAGGAGTATTCACTGGAGCATGAAACACAGGTTTCACTTTCCGTTTCACTCAGGTAAGAATGATGACACCAGCAATGTATTCTCATTAAATCGTGATAGATTATAATGGCAATTTCCAAAATGCAGAAAATTTGGAAAATGCATAGAAGCATCAAGAAAAACAATAAGATCACCTCGAATCTGCCTACCAGACAACCCATGTTAACATCACACCTTCTAGACCTGTGTCCAGTGTTTCCCTGGGCGTAATTTCCTTAGAATTCTGAGAGCTGAATGGAACTATATCATTAGGAGAGCATTTTTCATGCCACTGAAAGATAACTGAATGGTGACTCTCAAAAATAAAGACAGAGATTGAAAGAGGGGATTAAAAGCACTGCTTCATTAAAAAAAATTGTTAATGTTTATTTATCTTTGAGAGAGAGAAAGGCAGAGAGCGAGTGGGAGAGGGGCACAGAGAGAAGGAGAGACAGAATCTGAAGCAGGCTCCAGGCTCTGAGCTGTCAGCACGGAGCCTGACGTGGGGCTGGAACTGCCAGACTGCCAGATCATGACCTGAGCAGAAGTTGGCCGCTCAACCGACTGAGCCACCCAGGTGCCCCTAAAGGCACGGCTTCATTAGGTAATGGATTTTGCTTTTGCGTGAGTGTGTGCATGCGTGTGTGTCCGTGCGTGTACGTGTGCATGTGCATGTGTGCATGATATTTAGGGAAAGTGTCACATTCAAGGCACTCATCATGTGGATCTTATGTTTCAGTTTTGATGGAATGTGAAAACTAACTGGTAAATAGATTTAGGACCATAGACGTCAGTCATCTGGAGTACAGGTTACTACTTGTGCAAGCAGATATCTCATAATAATTCATTTCACTATTTTAAACTTTTCTCATCGAAATGCAAAGCAGTACACCAAAGACTTTTTGGAACCGTTACATCGCCAGAGTCCCTTTTGCGCATGCGCCATGCTTGTCCCCACCCCCTGCGTCCCCCACCCGGCCATCCCTACTTCCTTGTCCTGCATCATCTCGTATCAAACTTTTAAGTATAGAAGAAAAGCTATGGATTTCCTTACAAGCTAAAACTCAACTTGCTTGTCCTAAAAACCTAAATGGACTCTTACTATTAATTTCACAACCACATCTTTTTCAGTAATGACCTTTAGTTCGACGACTATAGAGATAACTTTACTGTTGAAAAATTGAATTCTACAGCTCAGTGTCTTCATAGTTGAATCCCATCGAATTCCGACTTCCACCCTGTTTCTCTGCTGTGTCCTTTCTCCCTCTCTCTGCCGTCCTCATTCATTTTACCTTTTTGTTTTCCTTCCTGACGGCCTTTCTGTTTTCCTTCATTCTTCCTCTGCTCCTGTTCTCTTTCCATTTGTTATACTTTTATGCAGTAAACTGGCTTGAATGTGTTCAACGTGTTGAATTGCCTGAAATGTGTGCATGCACAGTTTGTGTCTTCCCCTGCAGCCCCGAGGCTTGTGCATTAACAGCCATGATTCTGCTATCAGGAACCAACGTATCAGTGCCCCAGAATCTCGGTTACAAACCCAACTTCTCCCCTACAGACAGAACAACAAATGAACTGAAAGCTTCACCAACCTTGGAGAGCCTTCAAGGTGCTAATGTCTGACAGCTGAGAGTCTTTGCAGGCTGCCTGGCAAAGCAATAAAAGCCTTAAATGGTTTGGGGACCACCCAGTCCCTGCTTTCTAAAGTATTCATGAAATGGAATTACGATACCCGCTACCTTGATATAATTTCTAGTTGCCTCAAGCTCTCTCTGCATTCAGTTTGACCTCCTTTGCTACCTTTGACATTGATCTATTCTTGAGATTGTAGCTATAGGCTTTATGTTTGAACTTGAGATTAAAGTCGGAAATAAAAGTCACCGTAATGTCTCTGCCTGTACGTTGATGGGCTGCTGTGGTTGTGGTCGTTTGTGCTAATCCGGGTGGCCGCTGAAGGGTCCGCTTGGAAAACGAGATCTTGCAGGACTTGAGTTGGCATGAAACTACAGTAGGAGGTTGTAGGAAGAGGAGGACGAAAGGAATAGTGTGGTGTTGACACTGCTCCTGAATCAGACAAGGAAAGCCGAGAGTGTTGCCGTCAACGGCCACCTGCTCTTTGTATTTGAAATGGGCTCGTCCAAGAAGTTCAGCGAGAAATGACCAAATCCATTTTTTTCCCCTTTCCACTGGGGACTTGCTAAGATGTGTGGCTGGGTTTCATTTCCATTACTGTTTCCAGTCTGTTTGCTTTACTACGAAGTAGCATTGTTTATTTCTTCTATGCCCCATTCAGGATAGTCTGGACTATTTTTATTTCTCTGTGCTTAATATTCTATATCCCCCTGTGCCCTTCGTGGCTCTTATCATGATCAGCCCTTTCCAAATGGGAATAGATTTCTCTTGCTTCTTCTCTCCTGTGTTTTTTTTTTTTTTTTCACCGTTTCTTCCCCTCCGCTTTCTCCGGGACTGTCCTGCAGGTATTCAAAATAAAGTGAAAGTTGCCCAATAGGAATGTCATGCCAATAGGAAAATATACCTGTACCACCCGGACGTTAAAAGCAGGAGCAGGAGGGAGAGGGAAGCAGGAAAAGAGTCTGAGAACCTGTTGCCTTGCCTTTCAAGCAAAGGGACTCTTTTCTCGAACTAATTTCTACTTAGAAACAAAAGGTTTTTCAGAGAACACAGAAAGAGACGGGGCTGAATGATGCTCCAATTTGCATTTCTGTTCACATAATAGTCTTGTTCAATTGACTAGAGACAGGTTCTTTTTTTTCCTTGTTACAAACAGAAGCACCTGTTCAAAAATAGTTGAATCAAATTCTATTCACAATTACTGTTTTTCTCAAATTTATCTCTGATAACCAAAGAAATAATTTCTGAAACCTATTCGCTTTCTTTTCTTTTTTCAGATCTACACTGAATAACTTGAGGTAATATGGTAATGGTAAGGGAACATTGTCAGAAGATGTAGTTTATAATCTAAACTCTATCTCATTAGCTGTGTGATATTAAGTAAATCGTCTAGACGTCTTGGTCTCCATTTCTTTTCTTACAAAATTAGGAGTTTGTATTAGATAATCTGTACTATCCCTGTCAGTTAAAAAAAAAATCAAGTTTGGTCATCTTTCACCTTTATCGTTCAAAAGTTGTTTTTCCTGAAGCAGAATGAGTCTGTAGCCTGGCCTGTTGTAGGAAAGCCACTCTCATGGAAATTTCTAGCACCATGATTGAAGAGCCACATTTGTGAACTCCTGTTTCTCAGACTCTGGGCTGCCATCTGCTGTGGCTGACAGAAGTCTAGAATACTCATTGGTGCATTGGAAATGTGGTTCTTTACTGCTGAATTCTGTGGCATCATTCCTTAATGGGTTGTTAGTGAGGTCAGGGACTGGAAATGAGAATTACATCGGTAGTGATTTTAAAAAGAGGAAGTGCATTATTTTATTTTATTTTATTCTAAAGTTTATTTATTTTGATGGGGGGAGGGGCAGAGAAAGAGAGAGAGAATCCCAAGCAGACTCTGCACTGTCAGCACAGAGCCCAATGCGGGGCTCAATCCCATAAACCAGGAGATCATGACCTGAGCCAAAATCAACAGACTGAGGTTTAACCGACAGAGCCCCCAGGCATCTCAGGAAGTGCATTTTATTAAAAAAAAATGGCCACTTAAAAGTAGTGATTCCTCATAACACTAGACTATAGGCTTTTTGAAGGCATGGAAATAATTTTGTTATTATTATGGTACATTCGGTGTCAGGCACTCAGAAATCATCCATAGGCAGCCAGTATATGCGAGATTGAGAAATGCTGAGAAATCTGATATTTTAAAAACAATCTCAAAGTAATGGTGTTCTGAAGGCGAGAATAATTTTTTTGAGCTGTGAAATACGCACTATACCATTCATTCTGTGGAAAAGAACAAATATAGTCTGCTATGGGTTTGCTTATCTCTGTGATTTACCTTTCTGCTTCCCTTCTCCCCTCCCCCGCCTTATTGTTCCTTCCACCTTTGCTCATCTGTTAGGAAGGGATACAGGACACCCAGGTGAAGTGGGCTTGCCACCCCCACTGCCCCCCGGCCCTTCCCCTAGCCCCCAGCTCACTCCTGTGTTCTCTCCATCACTCAGCTCTGGCTCGCTTCTTTCTGGAACCCTTCTTTAACGGCCAGCTTGCTAAGATGCCTTGCAGTGTGTTTTGCACAGTATCCCGACCTTACCTTTTCCAGTAGCACTAGTCAGACTCATTGCTAATATGATGGCTTCATTTGTACAAATTAGGGAAGTATATTCCCAGAGATGAGCAGTGCTCTCTGGAATATGCCGAATATGACAGCTGGCAACACTTATCAGTGTTATTACATTTCAGTAGAGAGCCTCCAGCCTGTTCCACTTGTTTTTCCCAATTTTCTCCTCTCAGGAACGCCACTTTCCTCCACAATGATTTGGGAAAAACTTATTCATGCTACTGCCCAACATGCTTTATAGCCAAACAGAATTTTTCTCCAACTTCCCTTACTCCAGTCTCCCTTCCCCACCTGGCTCATAGGCGTGGGTGACATGCTACCCAGCTGGCTGCCCTTCCCTCCTTTGTGCAAGGAGCTCCTGTAGCAGCCAGATGGCCTTAAGGTCAAACCCAAATCTCCATGCACGGGGTCCCTGGCCAGTGTGACTACGGGCTGTGCTCCCAACATCCCTTGCTACAGATAACTGCATTTTCTTTTCTAGACACACAACATTCAATTTATATCTCTCCCATTTTGAAATGGTCACCCCCTCTTGTTTCTTCTCATCCTTTAGAACTCAGTCCTGAGAAACTTTAGCAGCCTCACTGTATCCAAAAAGGTAATTAGACACACACACACACACACACACACACACACACCTCTGATGGCCAGGTTTCTGATAACGCTGGAAAACCGCACTACAGACTTACTGAGGCCCGTGCACATAAACATAAGATAACAATACAGGAAAGAAAGTGATCTCGTTGGCTAGCTTAGGCATATACTACTTGCCTGGAGAATGGGATAAAACAAGTTACTTTTTCATTTCTTTCGTATTTATTTTTGCACTCAAAGGTAACTCATAGTTCCCTTTTGAATTCACTGATAATTGTGAGATAGATTCTCCCATCTAATCCTGCGACAGTAAAACACACAGCCGGGAGACAACATTGATATGGTCTGCTGGAAGGATCCTACTAATTCAAGTCATGTGGGATCGCATAATGAATGTGTTTCCAAATATTCCAATATTGCACAGTAAAACACATCTGTAATATAAATTTCAAACGTTTATAATAAGCTATACATTGCAAGACCTCTTGATATTTCAAATAAACAAGGGATACATATTTGTCATGATGTTAACAAGTAGACGTTCAAACCATACATTTTCACACATATGCTAATTACTATACTATGAATAGCCAATAATTGATTAAAAGGTATTTTGCAGATGTTACGTCTGTACAAATACATGATCATCAAAAGAATTTTAAAAACCCAATAGCTAAAGGCAGAGATGGAAAAAAATAACCACACTCCAATTACTTTAATATAGGAACAAAAGAAACATATTTCCTACAAAACACGAAAACAAAATGGGTTTATTGCATTTAATGACACCATTGCTGATACTACTGGAGTCATATGTGGGAAAACTGCCTTTTACTCACAAATGTGGGAGCCCTTCTGTTCCTCAAATGGTGTCAAGAAAGGTGAGTTGGTAAGTGCATGTAGCTCCAAAAATAAGATAGTTTTGAAATTTATGAAGTACCTATGGAAATACAGAGTGCTGATCCAACAAGTATAATACCAATGGGAAAATACTGCTGACTGCTTTTAATCTCTCCTTTGATATGTTGACGTATGTTAGGTCCATCCAGCTATAGGATCAGGTGAAGAAAAGGAGAAACTCCTCTTTTGTGCACTCTTTATGCTAAATGTTATCACATAGAAGACTGATCTATCTACTGTCTAGTAATCTATTTATTCATCCATCTAGACACCTATTATCTACCTATCATTTATCTATCTATCCTTTCAAACCTGTAAGATAGTGATTATTCTCCCAATATTACAGATGAAGACAGGGCAGAGAAAGCCCATCATACCTTGCCCACGGCCACCACAGCAAAGTGGGAGCTTGAATCCACATCAGTGTATTCCCGGGCTGATACCACCTGAGGAGTCTTCTGTTTTTGTGTCTGTGTTTGCAGTGGTGACCACGTTGTATCATACTGGGCTTCCTGAGTGCTGTCTTCTCCAATAGCCTATAGGTGGTAACCTAATTATTAATATACCCGTATCCACCAGCAACATGCCTGGAACTTACAGGCCCTCCCCAGATTCATATTGAATCCAACTGAAAGCATACTACCTGTGCTGGTTTAACTACAGTCTAATCCTGGATGTTCCAACAGTCTCAGTCTTGGAAATGAGGACTTGTATGAACTGACCTAACTCCGCTGCCAGCTCTTGTCCAGTGTCCTCGTTGTTAAGTTAAACATCACCTGATATTAAGTCACTTCACAGGAGAACAAAGGAAACTTTCCCCTCATGACTTTTATTTTGGCCAATTCAGTTTCCATTTCCTTTTTTTCCACTCAAATATTTATTTCCCCAACACTCAGGAAAATTTTATTTCTCCTGTTTTTCAAACAATGGCAACCATTGGTTCAGCTTGTACCAATCTCATATCTTCACTGTGGGCGAGCGCGCTTGAAATTCAAGACAAAGTAAATAAATTCTATTAGCACAAGGTTGTTATTTTTATCATTCTAGTCATACATGTAAGGAAATGTTACAATTCACAGTGAATGTTGCTGGCATGAACACAGAGACCACAGTAGAGAGAGATATATTTAAACTGACAGGTGTGTTATGCCCTAAGCTTTATCAGAACATATGGGGGGAAGGTCCTCTTTTCACCAGGGTTCATTGTCCTGACTTGCACAGTAATTATTTTCCCTGTAGCTACCCCTCCCCCCGCAGACTACTAAAGTAAGACTGAAGCTCAGGTAAAAATGATCACCACGGCCTGCCTAGGAACTTGGGAGTGCCATAATCCTGGTTCTTATTGGCCACCAGTCCGTGGCTGGAAAGCATAGCACTTGGAGCCACAGAGAGACACAGAAGAGTAAATAAACACCTTTCTCCTCTGCCCTGTAACTAGCAAACCACACTCTTAGCACAAGGTGAGGGTATTAAGCTGACAGGATATTCCATTGTGTCCATTGGGATTGAAGCCTAGAAAAAATGAGTTTATCTCCAAAGTGAATAAATGGTTAGAGCAGAGGTCACCAAACGATGGCTTCTGCTTCCTTTTGTATGGCTCACAAACAAGAATGTTCTTTTTTCCTTTTCATGTTTAAAGGGTTTGGTAACAATAAACAAACAAACAAACAAACAAACAGGCGTCTTTAAGATTTTTAGATGACTACATTTAATCTGGCTCCAATCTACAGCCTAGACTTTTGACCAAAGATTAGCAAATGTTTTAAGGTTTTGTGAGCCACATACATTTTTTTTGAGTTTTCCCCCCAACCCCTTACAAATGTAAAAATATATTATTGTGGGGCAAAAATAGAAACACACGTGTGGGCCAGATTTGGCCAGCAGGGAGGCCCCTGCCCTCGTGGATGGTTGACTCATACAAGAGAATGGAATCACCACATGGAGAAAAGTACTCTATCAAGCACGAATTCTTCCCAACAGGATCACCTGCTTTGGACTATTATGAGACTGAGAAATAAACATCCATGGTATTCGAGCCAGGGTGCAGACAGTTCCAAGAAGAACATTCCAAGCAGAGGCCCCGGCTCAGGAGCACGTCTCTAGCATTTGTAGAATACATAGGAGGTAAACGTGTCTGCATTAGAATGACCAAGATGGAGAATATGAAGATTTGAGGCCAAAGAAGAAAGAGGCAACTAGATATTCATAGGTTCTCATGGATGATTGTTTGGTTTGTCCTGAGAGCAACCCAAAATGGCAACCCACTGGAGAGTCCTGAGTTGGGTAAGGCACAATGTTACTCTGGCTGCTGCACTGAAAATGCATACATGGAATCAGTGGTGGACGTTTGGCGGGGGGGGGGGGGGGGGAGGTAGAAGACTGTTGCATCACTCAATGGAGCTGGAACCAAATCGCAGCGAAGGATAAGGTGGGGCCCACAGCACTTGCTAATGGATTGACATGGTGCATGAGAATGAGGGAGAAGCTTAAGATGACTTCACATATTTTGTACTGGGTGAGGTTGATACTGAATTGAAGAAAACTGGAGGAGGAATAAGGTTGGAAAACATTACGGGCCCAGTTCTCTGCATCCTAAGTGTGAGATGTATATAGGACCTCAAATGGAGGTGTCATACTAGCAGTTGGATAGAAAAGTCTGGGCCTGAGGGGAGGAGTTAAAAGCCTCCCTCTCTAATCTAGACTTTTTTCTGCAGAACCCCTATTTCACTGCATAGGAATATCATGTTTTGTTTGCATTATTTTTCTCTCTTTCAACTTTACTCGTTGAAGGGAGGACTGGTTTATTTTTAAATAATTGTGTGTCCTCTACAGTACATGGCACAAAGAATGTGTTTCGCATGAACAAACGAGTGTAGATAGGTGACTCTACCAATGCCAGAGACAGTGTGTCCCTAAGTCGAGTTCCCAAGCTTGTGAAATACAGGCATTGGCCACAGAATGCTTCTACTCTGAAACACAAAACATTTTCTTTTTAACGGGGAATAGCTAAGGCCTTCAGAAAATAGTGAAGGCTGTATGTCTAAAATATTCACACGAGTTCTCAGGGCAATTTTAGTGCTAACTAAAGTTTAGGATGATTTCTATGGAATTGTGACTATAAGCATACATTTCTATTATGTGAAAGTATTAATAATGATTACATTCCATACCCGAGTTTCATGGAAAACTACCACCAATAGAGCTTTTATTTTTTTTAATTTTTATTTATTTATTTTTTAATTTGAGCGAGCGAGAGAGAGAGAGCATGCCCAAGAGCCAGGGGGAGGGGCGGGGGAGGGAGAGAGAGAGAGAGAGAGAGAATGAATCTTAAGTGAGCTCCACACTCAGCATGAAGCCTGACGCAGGGCTCCATCCACGACCCTCGGGTCATGACCTGAGCTGAAACCAAGAGTCGGACACCTAATTAACTGAGCCACCCAGGCGTCCCCAACTAAGCATTTTATTCCCGTTCTCACCCTTGAGATTTATTTGCGAACGTTATGTCCACCTAACTGTAGGAAAGTAGCCTGAATGTGTTATTTTCCAAGAAAAATCACAATAGAAAATTGGAAAGGGGACAATCACCATCATGACGTACGATAAACGTCTGAATGTCTGCTGAAATAAGTTTACAAAGTGTGCAGATCACCTGCGGAATCTATTTCTTCTGTCAGAGACCAAATCAATGCTGTATTTCACAAGTGAATTACAGGCTACAGCTTTCCTTAAAAACATAAATTGCACCAGATATTAGATGGTATCTTTGGATTCACAATTGCACCTCAGCATCTTTTTTCTAGCCTCCCAGGGAGCGCTGCCAGGGGCCTTAAAAGCAGCGTGGTGTTTGCCCTCATGCACCTGTGAGTAGGCTGCGGTGGGTGGAAATGGACTTCATGATTTAAACAGATTACCCAGGAAAGGGATCTTCAGCAGGTTGAAGCAATTACTTAGTTTTCCTGGTTGTGACAGATTTTCATTGTTTCCGAACATAGCCCTCCCCACACAAGGGAGGTGCGTGTTGACCTATTTCTCCTCCTCGGCAGCTGACTTCTCTTTCTTCTTCCCACCCCCCATCAGGCATCAGACTTCTGCGCCCATCAGATTCCTGCGCCCACTGCACCCAGCCCCCCTCACATCCCCACATCCACCGCAACGCCAGCCAGCAGGCTTACAAATTAGCAGTGTTTCAAATTCATTTGTAGTTTGTAATTTTAAAATGCTTCTGAAGTTAAAAAAAAAAAAAAGGGTTCAATCATTGACTATCTGTGAACACTCTTCATTTCCAGTTCTAGTCCATTGCGGAGACAGGGGTCTCTCTCAAAGGACGATTTCCCATTACATAGAAATTTTACCCAATCGTTCAGATTCCTGGAGTTTTAAGAGTAAATGACGCCTGTAAGTTTGGCATATGTATTTGCTGTATTTCACTTCTGACATGCGGAAGCGTCAGAGGTCCCCATATGGATGCCTGCTTTTTTTTCCAATTAATAAATAAAGAGGGAGGGAGGGAAATGCAAACTGAATATCAAAATGCAATGAATATGACAGTGGTAACTCAAAACATTGGCCACAATTTTCTCTAAATTGAGTTTCAAAACTTCTTTTTTCTTTATCGCCAGTGGTCTGGGCAGAGCTCAGTGAAAGAATGACATTCCATGCCTCCCGCCGCCCCCCCCCCCCCGGCATTTCCTTGGCCACATTGGTTTGGGACAAGATAGATGGTGGGGGTTCAACGTACAAGAAGCATCCTGCAGCTCCCTGTCAAACTAAAAGGTTTAAAAAAATGGTAAGGGTAAAAGCTTTTAAGGACTGTGACATAAATGACATTTGATGGGGTAGAAGGCCTCACTGTACGTACAGCTTCTATTTAAGACTGGAAGATATTCAGACCAGGTTTTTCTAAAATATGTTTTAGCATCTAAAAAATGACTGATCGGATTAGAAGTTGGGTTAGTTTTGTCTCTTAAGTTCACAATCAGCTTTTTTTCCCCCCAGATACTCAAATGTCATCCATAGTAACTAACTCTGCTCCTTCTTTATTTACATTTTAAATGTGAGTGGCATTAAGGACTTAGAATGGCCTCCGACCTGTGGCACAATCTGTAGGATTTGTCCCCTTGAAGCAATATTCATAAGCTCTAATAGGATAGAACTCTACTTTCTATCAACATCACCTTGACAGATATGGACTCCAACTTCATTTATAATAGAGCATAGAGTATATTTAAGTGCATGAATAAACACTTATAGCTAAAAATCATTTTCTTCACCTATGCTGCAAATGGATCCAGGGATTTAGAAAACAGTCTCTTTAGTCCCTCTCTTCTAGAACTCAGGGGCCAGGAAAAAGAAAACACAAACTGGTATGATTGAGTTTGAGCCACAGAAATTTTGGTCCCTGATTCTTAGCCTATTGTTGAATGCTGCCCTCAATCTGATAGCAATTTAAAAAGCCCAGTCCAGGGGCACCAGGGTGGCTCAGTCGGTTAAGTGTCTGACTTCAAATCAGGTCATGATCTCACGGTTCATGAGTTCGAGCCCTGCATCTGGCTCTGTGTTGACAGCACGGAGCCTAGAGCCTGCTTCGAGTTCAGTGTCTCCATCTCTCTCTGCCCCTCCCACGCCCATGCTCTGTCTCTCTCTTTCTCAAAAACGAATAAACACTTAAAAAATTTTTTTTGAAAAAAGTCAGAAAGCACCAATGCCAATCAGGAGTAGGAAAACTAGAAGTTGTTTTCAGCTCAGCTCATCAAAGAATATGTAAGTATTTTTCAAACATTAATCAGCAAAAAGGGACTTTGATTCACAACAGACATGATCTGTTTAAAATGCAATCAACAAAGACCATGAATAACAGGGGGTCCCCCTCTTTTTCTAATTCAGCGTACAGTGATTGGATTTTAGGGGGATTCACGCTCATCGCACTTAGCTCGGTATGCCTGCATCGCCACGTAGAAAACTCCCATGTCCCCGTGGTGCTCTTCCTGACCCACTCATGCACCTGCTCAAGGCAGTAACAACGATTAATTTCAGTATCCTAACCTCTGTCTCTGTTTTGCTATGTCTCTCCATGTCTCTTACTTCCTACCCTCACCTCCACCCATTAGCAGTAAAAGTTCTGTCTCCTACTTGACTGAGAAAATTTCACTCATCAGATGAAACTTTAAGTTCTCATTTTAAAACTTGTGTGTCTAAGGGTGTTCTATCCTCATTCATCCCAGACTCCTATAATCAACCATCTGACGTTTTTGAATGAGAAAAGCCACCTCACCTCAAAGGTAGTCCTCTTATAATTCTGGACCTTTTCTAGGGGTCTCCTTCTGAGTGAGAATGAAAGAATCACTCACACGGTTATGAAAGCCATATACATGGCTGCCATTATGAAAACCTTCAGTCATGCTCCAGACACCAATACAGAACAAAATCCTTTTGCTTCTATGTCCTCAGTAGAAACCCATCTACTTTCCACTATCCCTGCTACCATCAACATTGTTCATCTGTCACCCAGTATATGATGACAACTTCTCACGTGGTTTGGTTTCTCAGTATCCTGTCTTCTGCCTTCAATTCTTTCTTCACAGTACACTGGGATGATCCTTTCAAAATGTGATGCAGTTAAAACAATTGACTCTTCATTTTGCTCTTGTAGAATATCATTTATCTTGATTTCCTTGCGTGGTATTGGTATAGACCTGTTGTCCCAGCTGTCCCTTGATTTCTGAATGTTTAATAAAGTAGCATTATTAAGAGTTGCATTTTGGGGCACCTGGGTGGCGCAGTCGGTTAAGCGTCCGACTTCAGCCAGGTCACGATCTCGCGGTCCGTGAGTTCGAGCCCCGCGTCGGGCTCTGGGCTGATGGCTCAGAGCCTGGAGCCTGTTTCCGATTCTGTGTCTCCCTCTCTCTCTGCCCCTCCCCCATTCATGCTCTGTCTCTCTCTGTCCCAAAAATAAAATAAAAACGTTGAAAAAAAAAAAAAAAAAAAGAGTTGCATTTTTAAAAATCCAGGGGGAGGAGTGCCTGGGTAGCTCAGCTGGTTAAGCATCAGACTTTTGATTTTGGCTCAGGTCACCATCTCAAGGTTCGTGGGATTGAGCCCCACATCGGGCCCTATGCTGACATCACAGAGCCTGCTTCAGATTCTCTTTCTCCCTGCCTCTCTCTCTCTCTCTCTCTCTCTGTGTGTGTGTGTGTGTGTGTGTGTGTGTGTGTCTCAAAAAGCCAGGGGAAAAATGAGGATGTGTTTGTTTGTACTTGCAGTTTCTGCCAAATGTCCATCTGGTCACGTGTGGCATTCCTGGACAGTAGATAGAGTTCTCGCTCTAAAGTCTATTACATTTGTAATGCAACCAGCAAAAACTCATCTTCCTTTCTCTGACTCAACACAACACCTCTCTTTCAATTACAACGTGGGGCTTTTGCTGTTTAAAAACATGCATTCAGACACAAGCAGCTAGAGACAGATCACCGAGGTCTACGATAAGCGTGAAGCCTCCAGGCTGTCAGTTGGCATCGTCAACAACAAAAATAGGAAACTACAGGTGTTTGTGAAATAAGGATGGGAGCTTAGCATTCATTCTGTAGAGGTTATGAGAGCAGTCTTAACTCCTTTGCTACATATTATTTGTCAGTGTTTGGTGTGTATCTATAATGATGTTACTGACTATAAACTTTTGTGTGATGAATCTTCCATCAACAATTAGATTACAAAATAAAATTGCATCTTTAATGAAAACTTAAAATCCTAACATGGTGTTTCCTGTTCAGGCTGATAACGAATGTGGAACTTACATAAAATGATTTTGTCAACATCTACCATCCAGAATAGGGACAGCAGTGATGTCACAGATAAAATGAAACGAGAAGTCAAAAATCTGCTGAGATAAAAATGATTTATTTTTATAAATTATAATTCATGTTTTAAAATATATTTTTATATTTTTATAATTTTTTATATTTATATATATATTTATTTATTATATATATTTTATATATTTATATTTTTTTCTATATTTTTATATTTTTATAAATATTTTTATAAATTTTTATAAAAATATATTTTTATATATTTTATATATTTTATAAATTTTTATATTTTTTTCTATATTTTTATATTTTTATAAATATTTTTATAAATTTTTATATTTTTTTCTATATTTTTATATTTTTATAAATATTTTTATAAATTTTTATAAAAATATATTTTTATATATTTTATATATTTTATAAATTTTTATAAAAATATATTTTTATAGGGGCGCCTGGGTGGCGCAGTCGGTTAAGCGTCCGACTTCAGCCAGGTCACGATCTCGCAGTCCGTGAGTTCGAGCCCCGCGTCGGGCTCTGGGCTGATGGCTCGGAGCCTGGAGCCTGCTTCCGATTCTGTGTCTCCCTCTCTCTCTGCCCCTCCCCCGTTCATGCTCTGTCTCTCTCTGTCCCAAAAATAAATAAACGTTGAAAAAAATATATATATATTTTTATAAATTTTTATAAAAATATATTTTTAGGGGCGCCTGGGTGGCGCAGTCGGTTAAGCGTCCGACTTCAGCCAGGTCACGATCTCGCGGTCCGTGAGTTCGAGCCCCGCGTCGGGCTCTGGGCTGATGGCTCGGAGCCTGGACCCTGTTTCCGATTCTGTGTCTCCCTCTCTCTCTGCCCCTCCCCCGTTCATGCTCTGTCTCTCTCTGTCCCAAAAATAAATAAACGTTGAAAAAAAAATTAAAAAAATATATATATTTTTATAAATTTTTATAAAAATATATTTTTATAAATTTTTATAAAAATATATTTTTATAAATTATACCTTATTTATAATTTATAAATAAAAAATTATAAATAGTTTATCTGCTAAGATAAAAATAATTTTATTTTTAAAATAAAAATTTTCCATACCTGTAGCTGCAAAAGTTATATTTACCTATAACTGTGTGAACCGTGACTTTTCAATTAGATGGAATGATTATTTTAATACTTAATTTCACTCATCTTCAGTTCCAAATGTTCTTATGAACTAATAAAATCAAAATGATAGAGTCAATTACCTTGGCCCCATTAGCAGAACTTCAAATTATTGAAACAAGGAAATGCTTCAAAGAGAAAATTATTTAGGTGGGTGATAATAAGAATACATATTTTGAGAATCATTCCATTACTGTAAAAAATGCCCTTACTGAGTAAAATTGCAATGGAGAAGAAATTTACTTGGAAAAGAGAAGCTAAAAATGGCTGCAAATTCCTGGCTCCTCCTCTTTTTGAAGGGTAAAGGCTACTTGCCTTCCCCTAGAGTCCGTGCTGGCACGACCAACTTGCTTGGCAACGAAATGCAGCAGAGCTGACATTCTGTCCTTGTGAGGTTAGTTCATAGAAAGCTATCCAGCTTCCACCTTGGCCCCTTCAAAGACACATCCTTGGGGAAGCCAGAAGCTATGTAACAAACTTGGAAATCAACCTTAGCTTCTCCAGCCATCCTCACACAGGCATTACCCATGGAAGCCCCAGTACACAAAATGTGGACAAGAAACAAAAGGGCCCCAGTCAAGCTGTCTGGGACATCTGTAGCCATGTGAGCCACGGCTCTCAAGTTGAGAGCCCAATAATTATAGAGCCAGAAAGGAGTTATGCCCTGCTAAATCTTTATCCAGTCCATTCACCTTCCAACTTCTACCCACCAGCCAGACAGTCCACTGTGACTTCTGACTGAATCAACCAACACTCAAGACGGCCACCAAATGGGAATCCTCGTGCCCATCTTTCTGCCTACATTTATTGTCTGAGATTCTACTGCAAGGAAGGACTTTTCTTTCTCCTCCCAATGTCATACAATTATTCATTTTTTAATATTAGTAGGATTCCAGTTCTGGTCAATAACTTTGGATAGACTCATTATTTCTTTTGATTCTCAAATTTCTTAGATTTGGTCCTTCAAGCTGACTCCTGGGTCTTTCTGATGTACTTCCATTGTTATTTGAGAAATTTCTTGGGCACCTGGTTGGCTCAGTCAGTTAAGCATCTGACTTCGGCTCAGGTCATGATCTCACGGTTCGTGAGTTCGAGTCCCGTGTCCTGGGTCTGTGCTGACAGCTCAGAGCCTGGAGCTTGCTTCAGATTCTGTGTCTCCCTCTCTCTGTACCCCTCCCTAGCTTTCTCTCTCTCTCTCTCTCTCTCTCTCTCTCTCTCTCTCTCAAAAATAAATAAAACATTTAAAAAAAAAGAAATTTCATTCTTTTGAGAAGAGAGACTCCCAGTTCATCTCCTTTCCCTTTCCCAGATATGTCTCAGAGCATTCCTGGTTTTCTTTTTTAGTGAAGAATGGTATTTGGAATACAAATCCCAAATGCTTGGTATGTTCACTGCTACTTGGATATAAGTGCAATTCCAGTCCATCTCACATGGAATTTTTGTAGCCTTCCCAATTACTGTTTGTAAATATTTCTCAGACAGAATAATGACTCCCATTATTAGTCACTTACTTCCTTGCTCAGTCAGTTAACATATTTGTTCAATATAACCAGTCACTTATCCACCTCTCCCACCTATCACTTCTAAGCCCTAATCCTATCATCCAACTTTTGAACACCGATGTCTCTGTTAGGAGAGAGTGAAGGAAGCAATAGAATTCTAAGTCACCATGAGTCAGGGGCACCTGCGTGGCTCAGTCGGTTAAATACCTACTCTTGATTTCAGCTCAGGGCATGATCCCGGGGTCATGGGATCGAGGCCCACATCAGGCTCTGCACTGTTGGTGGGAGTTTCTCTCTCTCCCTTTCTCTCTCTGCCCTACCCTGCTTGTGCACTCTTTGTCTCTCTAAAAATAAATTAATAAACAAATAAATAAATAATATGTTTAAATAACCATGAGCCAAACAAAAAAGAAATCACAAGAGAAATTTAAAATATGTTGAACTGCATGATAATGAAGATATGAAACAACAAGCTTGTGGACACAAGTAAAATATCATGGTCTACAGAAAAAAGGGACAAATGTATCAACTATTTCAATATTATTTGACTACAAAACACAACTTTCCAACAAACTGCAGATGATTTTATGGCAAATATTAAAATAACACTATATTTAAAAAATTCTTCTCTTGACAAAGTACTAGAGACAGACATGGCTGAGAAATGGGTTAAAGAATTTGAAGATGTACCATAAATAATTATCATACATAGGTCATTTTAAGGTTCATGTCGTAATACAAAATGTTTCTGCTTTTAAATTATGCTTTCAATATACACAAATGCTAAAGTTCGTTAGGCGTACTAAATAAGATAATAAAATAAAAAATAAGTAAAAGCTGAGAGACTGGTATTTGGCGGCCAATTCATTAGGTATTCCTTCCAAAGAGCACAGTGCTGTATTTATGGGTGGAAATTATGGTCAAGGTGTATCTCAGCCTTTCCCACCACTTTGATGTGCCTGTGCTCAGTCTCTGGATTTCTTTCAGAGAGAATTGGCCCATCTCAGGGGTGCCTTTACTGTGTCCATAGGAAGAGGTGAATTCAGAAATGATCTATGCAACCACCCTGATTAGAACTATTTTAGGGGTGCCTGAGTGGCTCAGTCGGTTAAGCGTCCGACTTCAGCCAGGTCACGATCTCGCAGTCTGTGAGTTCGAGCCTTGCGTTGGGCTCTGTGCTGACAGCTCAGAGCCTGGAGCCTGTTTCAGATTCTGTGTCTCCCTCTCTCTCTGGCCCTCCCCCGTTCATGCTCTGTCTCTCTCTGTCTCAAAAATAAATAAACGTTAAAAAAAAATAAAAAAAGAACTATTTTAGGGGTGCTTGGGTGGTTTAGTCAGTCAAGTGTTTGACTTTTGATTTCGGTTCAGGTCATGATCTCACCATTTGTGGGATTGAGCCCCATTGTCAGGGTTTGGGACACTCTCTCTGTCTCTCTCAAAATAAAGAAACTTTAAAAAAAAGTTATCTTTAAAAAAAAGAACGATTTTATACACCCACCAATATACTGGTGGAAATTAGTAAGACTAATTTCTCGTTAGCCAATAATATTTCAAAAGTATATTAAAATATCCATTTATTTTATACAATTATATATATTTATTATATACATATACACATATATATTTCCTCTGATCACCTTCCTTACAATAGTCATTGTGTCACTTTGAACAACTCAGGATAATGTGTTTTTTTAAACATCTTTCCTCAGCTTCAACCCTTCGCCTTTATTTTTGGAGGTTTGCAAACTGGCCTTTTTTCATTCCTTCATTTATCAAACTTCATTTGCCAAATTGTCTTCCCCTCAGGGCCTTTGGAAATGCCCCTGCATTTACATGAAATGTTCTTTACTTTGTCTCCATATTGCTAGCTTCTACTTATCTTTCAGGCTTTTGCTAAATAGTTGCTTCTGGGACCCATCCTGAAGAGGGAAATCTCCATTATAAAATCTCTCAAAGACACAAATCCCCCTCTTCTCCCTAGTATTTACCACAGTTAGAATTTTGTAGGTATTTATGTGAGGATATGTCTCACATACCATAAAGTAGCTGAAAAAAGACAAGGAACACATCTGTGTTTTCTCACCGCCGATATTAGCCCAGTACCTGTTATTTAATACATGCTCAATAAATATTTACTTGCTGAATAAATAAAGAAATGAGCGACACTGTAAATTAGCCTGCTCTTCCATTCGGGTCCTTACATATTCAAAAGATCTTGCCCTACTCTCTCCCAGGATTCCTTTGGTTCTTGGAGGCATCACAGACTGCCAGGCACCTTCCTGGATAATCTTTTCTATAAATTGAATTAAATAAATATGTTTTGCTACCAAACAAGGTGTTAAAGAAAATTTCGATAATATCATACTACCTTGGACGATTATATCAGTTATAATTAATCTGTTTTTAATAATGATTTCCACAGAATTTTGCATATCAGGTCTTTTGATCAAGAATGAAACTTCATCACTTAAAACTATTTTAGAAACTCATCTCTTTACATTTACATGACTTTCCAAGGAACCTAACCTGAAGCACTGCTGAAGACAGGTATGCTGGCCTTGAAATAATACATTTAGTTATGAAGGGCTTTTTTCCCCCTTTTAAAAATTTATTTATTTGTTTGGGGGGGCGGGGAGAGAGAGAGAGAGAGAGAGAGAGAGAGAGAGAGAGAGAATCCCAATCAGGCTCCATGCTGTCAGCACAGAGCTTGAGGCAGGGCTTGAACTCAGGAAACATGAGACCGTGGTGACCTGAGCTGAAATCAAGAGTTGGACGCTTCACCAACTGAGCCACCCAGATGCCCCATTTTTTTTTTACATTTTCAAAAATATTTTGGAATTAAATATTTGTTAGAAAAGCTAGTATTTTCAAAACACCTTTTGTAAAGCAAGGCTGCAGTTTGGGATATCTGGAGAGCAGACTCTGAGCCAGAGTTCGGAGTTGGAGCTGTTTATAAGATCAGCTTACCCTCTCTGGAAGGGAGGGAGAGGAAGCAGGTGCCGGTAAAGTGTGACACAGGCAGCCTGACTCAACTCCACTGAGAGCGGCAGAGATGAAATGACCTGTCACAGTCTGTCCTGCTTTGAACCTAAACGGCAAGACTGTTACACCTACACTCTGATCATCAAGGCGCACGTCTTCCCCAAGGGATGCGGTATCTCTCCGCAGCAGGGCAATCCCAGAAGGCACCGCCAGCCAAATGCAGTCTTCTGACCACATTTACAGCAGCGGGGCCTCAGGTCCTTCCTCGAAGGGGATCTGCACCCACATCTCCGTGTCCATTACTAGCAACTTGTTATTTCGTTATCCTTTCCTGATTTTTCAAAAAAAAGAGGAACAGATATTTATTAAATGCCAACTCTGAGCTAGAGACTCTAATAAGCATTCTAAATGCACCATCTCATTTAATGCTTACAAAAACTCCATCATCTCCCAAAATTTTAGCTCCATTTTACAGGTAAGGACACTTGGACACAGCACGTAGATTCCCAAAGGACACACAGATAGAATTTAGACCCAGACACTCTAGCTGCACATGCAGAACATTTTGACCCGACTAATAGGAGTATATAAAGTATGGCTGCTTTCTAAAAGGAATGCAAAAAAACATACAGGCAATAAATCATCTTGAATGTCCCAAATTCATTTTTGGTTCAGTGTACCTGTTTCCATTTAGATTTTATTAAGGTGAGTTACATTTGTATGAAAAAGAAAATTTTCTCTAATTATGCTATTGGACTTAAGAGGGTGACCCTTGTAATGATTAATGTTTGATGTCAGAGAAAGGACAAATACAAATACATACAACCTCGTGTGGAAAAAAAATAAACCAATATCTCCATCTAAAAGTGTTCCATGTGTATCAGAGACATAAGAATGCAGAATGAAGGAGGGTTACAGAAGTAATTTTATTTTTTACATTTATATCTCACTAGGTAACTGGCAGGAGACATGATGCTAAGGTATATATATATCGTATATGGATATATATATATATATATATATATATATATCGTATATGGATATATATATTGTATATGGATATATATATATCGTATATGGATATATATATACGATATATATATATACACACACACATACATATATGTATATATATATATCCATAAGATTGAATTTAAGGGCCTAATTCTCAATGCAATATCATGTTAATGAAATGATTTAAAGCATATTGCCTTGGATTTTGTAGGCATTTACAAATAGCTTATAAATCTGAAAATGCACGGTACACTTATTCCCCTGAGAGTATTCTGTACAAACCTCAACCAACATATTTTGCTATATACATTAAGGACTAATTTTTAATGTTATTAGAAAAGAAAATATCTAAACATTGAAAGCTATCATTGTGTGGATTTCCCACAGGATATGACAGATGAACCAACATTAGAGTTACTGAAACCAAGAATGGACAAAGCATATTTATGGGGTATAGAAAAGGCAGAAAGGTACAAATTGACCTAGTGGTTCTTTTCTATTTATGAATTCCTAGACTGAAAGGTTACAAATTATATTAAATAGATACAGAAAATATTAGACACAGCTTATTAAATCATTACAACCCATCAACAACCACCAAAACACATTTATTTTATTTTAAGGGTTACCCATTTCATTATGAAAGGTTTAAAAAAAACTTATCTAAGGTATTTAATATAATATAATGGGTGGTTTTTACAAATAGAATAAAGCAAATGCATTTGAAATGGCTTGATATGTTGTAATTGCCATATGCCCAAAGAAATTATTTCCAAGACTTTTATATAAACTGGAGTCTACCCACACCATCCTTATAAATATATTAGTACATCTTCTTAATTCATTTATAACAATAAAATAACTACCATGGCTATTTCAAAGAAAATGGAAAATAGAGGTTAAAGGTGGTAGAGACTTAAAGGGGACTCAGACTACAGATACTACCTGTGTGTGTGTTTGTGCGCACATGTGAACACATAAGCATGTGTGTTTGTGCACACATGTGTCTGTATGTATCTCACGTATACTTTTTAGGATGCCTACCAACACTGCTCTTCTGAAAAGACGTATGATATTACAATGCCAATGCCAAGCATACTGAGAAAACAAAAGCAGCCAGGAGATAATGATGACTAAAAGCTACTTTTCCACCCAAGTAACTAAATGACAGTGTGAAACTTTTACCTTTCAGCTGCCCGTTGGGACTTAGCCCAAACTTTTTAACAGATCCCCATGACCACCTTGTACTTCTCCTTAGAACATTTATTACACACACAATAAAAAGCATCATTTTAAGAGAGACAGTGGAGACTGGATGCCATTGTCTTCTATGGGAGCATTTGTTTGCCTCTCCTTCACTCATTTTCCAGCCATTGCAATACATGCTCTGAGCTTCTCCTACATTTTCACCATAATCCTGAAATGCCCCACTCTCCCCTGTGCGTTAAATTCCCAAATTTGTACATGTGGGTATCACCTGAATTACTTCCAAGTCGAACCTTTTCAAGAGGATATTTGGCAATTTCTCGGGAATTCCTTATCTACACCCCTAACTACAATTTGCTGTCTCCCTTGGGTATCTACATGACAGGTGACATTCTATCTTTTGTGTTACTTTTCGTATCAAAGTCCTTCATTCTTCCTGTAAATAATGCAAAGTATACTGAAATTCTATTTCCTAAAGGAACTTAATTTGTGTCTGTTTTGTCAGTGATACATATTTTTAAGAGCAATTGAATAGTGAGCCAAAGAATTCCTTAGTGATCGGGAACATCCTATTTGTCAATTTAGAGTAAAATACCTAAGCTCGTTTTCCCTTATGAGCTCGTATTTTCTGCCACATGGTTTGCCTCCAATTTGCAGCCTGGCCTATGAAAATAATGCATCCGTATTTCTAAACACACCCAAAGATTAGAACAGAATAGATTTGTGGATGACAAAACACTGCTGTCTGGATTAAGCTCTGTGGGCATGACTCTGCATGGAAGCCTGCACAGCCGATAAGGGTGGAAATTTAATTTCTGCCTAAATGGAGCCTTAGTGGGAGAGCATATCTCTGAAGACTTCAGAGGTAAAAATCTAGTGATCATAATTTTACCCAGATGGGCTTTTTTTTTCTTGTATTCTAACTAATATAGAGCAAAATGTCTTTAAGTGGGTTATTCCCATTGCAGGGGTTCAATTCAGGGAGTATCACACTTCTCCAGCATTGATCTGTGTTGTTGAACATGATTTCCAATTTTCTTAGATTTTTTTTTTTTTTTTGCAATTTGGCAACAGGGTGTTATTTAAAAAAGGGAGGTTGTATACAGAAGTATAGAAGTCAGTGAAACTTTGCTCTTCCAAATATCTTCTATCCTATCATCACCGTGAGTGGCTCATTCCCCTAGTCCTGGGTGGCTTTTTTCTTACTCTCTTTAAAGATCCTTTTCCTGCTGACATGGAAGCAACTCACGTAATAAAAACAATTTTATCTCTAACATGCAATGATTCATGCACCAAACAGGCGGTCAAATAGCTGGTTTCCACATCACAGTAAATGAAGCTAAAAGAACAGGTACGTGGATGGGTCTGGAAGCTTTAGAAAGCCTGTGCTGAGCTTAGCTGTTTATTCACATACTCAGTGTGAAATTAATGAAGATACGTTTGGTGGCCAAGATTTCTATTACTTTGAAATACTATAATGTAGGTAAGTACACAAGAGTGTGTTTTAAAACACTATTACTGGAATCCATATCTTGTCTTTTCGGGAAATAAATGCAGATTTATTTCCTTCATTAATGAGAAACCTAATTCCATCTAAGATCGTGCAGAGCACAGTACAACGTTAAGGTGTATAGGCAGTTCTGCTCCGCCCCGTAAATGGAACACTACTTAAAATGCAATTTTAATTCCGGTTTAATTCCGCCCCGTAAATGGAACAATACTTAAAATGCAATTGTTACTAAAATTTCTTGGCAAACAGTTTCCCTAAGCGTTGGCCCAGTTTCTTCATCACTGCATTTAAGTAAGTTCCCAACTTTATTAAGACTTCAGGCTCTTTGTTGCCAAGAAGAAAACCCACTGAAAAAGTAAACAATGGGAGTTGGGTTTTCAAATAAATTTGGGTTTGCTTAGGCTGTTTAAAATTTGGTTTGGAAGAAATCAAACATTATTCAAGCTTTCAGAGAGATGAATTGTGTCAGATCCCCCATTTTTATGAGCTTTTCAACTGAACTGTTGCCTTTGGACTGGAAAAATTTATTTTCATAATCATTGCATTTACCATTCCTTTTATTTTAAGTAGGCTTTAATAAGTAAAAAAAAAAACAAAAACAAACAAACAAACAAACAAAAATGTGGAACTTGCCTTGATTGCTTCAGGGTTTTTTTCCTTTACCAAAACTATTTGGCGATACTAAATGTAGGCTAAATTGTAATCCCCCAGGAAGTAATTTTTATTGCCAATCTGGCTTCATCTGCCAGAAGACTATACATCATCTACCAATGAAATATGAAATACTTCCTAAAGAAAACAAACAACGCGTTCCTTTGTGTTATTTTGGTGTGCCTGATTATAAGAGGATACAAAATACCGAGAATTTAAAATTTCAATCCATAGGGGCGCCTGGGTGGCGCAGTCGGTTAAGCGTCCGACTTCAGCCAGGTCACGATCTCGCGGTCCGTGAGTTCGAGCCCCGCGTCAGGCTCTGGGCTGATGGCTCAGCTGATGGCTCAGAGCCTGGAGCCTGTTTCCGATTCTGTGTCTCCCTCTCTCTCTGCCCCTCCCCTGTTCATACTCTGTCTCTCTCTGTCCCAAAAATAAATGTTGAAAAAAAAAAAATTAAAAAAAAAAAAAAAATTTCAATCCATAGAGATAATTGGTGTTACATCAGAAAGGAAGATGATAGGAAAGGCTGCATGCTTTTCCAGTCAAAATTGGCATGAAGCCTAGGGTCAAACCTGGCAAATGCTCAATAAAGTCCAAGGGTCACACACATGGAAGATATTTTGCAAAGTCATCTACTGCTATAGCCTTTAAAAGTGACTTGCTCTCACTCTCTGCCTTTCAACATCAGTTATCTGAATCTCTTCTCTATTTTTAAAGATTAAATAAAGCGAAAAGAAACAGTATTGTGCTTTGACCATCCATTCCTATCTTTAATCTCTGACAACTCTCCCTTAGTGGCATACTTAATCAAATCTCTCAGGTAGCATTTTGTTGTCCGCTTCTTCTCATCCTGGGGAAAAGCTAGCCACCATTATCAATTAGCTAACACTGGGTACTTCTAAAGCTATTTGGAAACCACTTCTTAATCACCTCGCTTCCAAACTAAATAATCCCAATTCCTTTATCCTACCCTCAGAGGCCCCATTTTACACTCTTTAATCATCTCTGTGGCTCTTCTCTGGAATCCCTGCAAGTTCCCAGTGTCCCTAAAAGGCTTTGAAACCCAAAACTCAGTAATAATTTGTCTCCCTTTCATCTGTTGTCATGCGGTGAGAGCTGAGGGTTTGGCTTCTCCTATGACCTAGATTGTAGACAACTTCAGGGTAAACATTATGTTTCTTTGCATAAGAAGCATTTTTGTTGATAGTAATTTCCTATAGAATCATGTACATCATGGATGCTTTCCATTAGGTTCCTTTGTTTTGTCTTGTTTTGCTTATTGCCCTAGCCTCATTATCATTGAGAAGAACACAATGATTCTCGTGTTATATAAACTTATGTAGGTGCTCTGGTCCCTTTTCCTATTTTGACCTGCCACCTAAAAGTGAAAGGTTGTATGTACTCTGTTGAGAAGGCTCTTAACACAAGTCTTATACAACGTAACAATTGTTAAGTGTGACTTTGAGTTTTATATGTGTCTTTAAACGTATTAAAAAGGAAACAGGTATTTGTTAGGAAATATTCATCAACTTCGTTTCAAAATGCAAATGAATAATCTTGTCAACCCAAGCTATAATAAAGACACTTGAATGCGGGCATGGGGAAGACCCCAAACATTGATGTCTCTTTGAATTAAGTGCACTTGTACTAAAACTGGCTAGTTGGAATACATGGAAAAACTAACACACGCCAGAAGTAGCATTCATTACTTCTTGGCAAAAAACTAAAAATGAGGGGCGCCTGGGTGGCTCAGTTAGTTGAGGGTCCGACTTTGGCTCAGGTCATGATCTCATAGTTCATGAGCTCGAGCCCTGCGTCGGACTCTGTGCTAACAGCTCAGAGCCAGGAGCCTGCTTCACGTTCTATGTCTCCCTTTCTCTCTGCCCTTCCCCATTCATGCTGCCTGTCTCTATCTCTCAAAAATACATAAACACTAAACAAATAAAAAACTAAAGATGAAATAGCCTATTGAACATGGAATCTAGATTCTCAATGTAATGATAAATCATAGAAGATAAAATGATGAACAAGGCATTATGGAGTGTCTTGAAGAATTTACCCTAGAAAGAACTGGAAGAATGGACTGAGGGTTGGCTCATGTTAAAGACATGAAAGGAATACTAGTAATACTTATACAACCTAAATTATTTACTAAAAGTACTTTCCAAAGGTATATTCATAAAAATCAGAGTTTTGTTGATTTATTAAGTCTATTCATAGATTCTGAATTGCACATCAAGGCCATGACTTTATTAAATCCATTCGTCAAACATTTATGTATTAAGTACCTATGATATGGCAGGGGCTGTTCTAGATTGAGCAATAAACAGAAAAATGGGCAAACTCTCTGTCCTTATTAAAGTTACATTATATTTATGGAATAGCTTAATAAAAGATGTATATAATTCATCAGTAGGTTGTATATACCAAAAAGAAAGAAAAAGATATAGCAGGTAGGAGGAGTTGGGAACACCAGGAATGGGTAGGTTGCTTTCATTTAGGGTGGTCAGGAAAGGTCTCTGATATGAGGCCAGATTAGCAGAGACTTGGAGGAAGTGAAGGAGAGAACTTTTCAGAGTTCTGGGAAAAGAAAATTTGGGCACAAGAATTATCAAGTGCAAAGACTACAAGGGTTGTGTATACTTAGCCTGTTCAAGATATATCAAGGAAGTCAGTGTGACAGCAGAAGAGTCAAAGAGAGGCAAAGACAGAGACGGAGAGAGAATTCGAAAGCAGAGGGATGCTAAAGAGGCCAGATCAGGTCATGCACAACCTTTTAATCCCATGGTCATGACTTTGGTTTATACTCTCAGTAAGATGAGGAGCCATTTGAAGCTTCTGAGTCAAAGATTGGTATCACCAACCTTAACTCTTACAATAAGTCCTTTGGCAACTCTATGGATGACAGACTATAGAACAGGAAAGTGTAGATGTATCAAGACCAATTAAAAGTCTGTTAATAGTTTGGATAATAAGTGGATGGTGGTGATAAAAGTAGAGGAGGTGAGAAATAGTCAGATTCTGGATACCCTTTGAAGGAAGAGTGGACATGATTTTCCAACAGATTAAGCATAGGTGTGAGAGAAAGAGCAGAGTCAAGGGTGACTCTAGTGTTGGGCTTCCCAATGTTGTGTCAGCCCCAGTGTATTGAAGGTAACACTCTCAGCTAGGAATACCTGAAGCCCTCATCCAACTTGAATTACTGATGAAGAGCCCCCATAGACATTAATCCTACCAGGGCGAAGCCCTTGTAGTTCTTATTACAATCACAGGATGAAGTTCACCAAGAAACCATCAGGGAGCTTTGAGGAACGCGATGTATTACTTACAAGTCCTGTGGGGTACATTTCCTGCCTGAGGGCCACATAGTGACTTCACGGGGAGAGACAAATTGAGAGACTGGACTTGGTACCCTGCCTTGATTAGGGTGCAAGGGTGAGAAGTTTGGGGTTTCTGGGGTCACTCATCACTCGTTCATTTGAAGCATAAGAGCAAGAATTAGGGCGTGGGAGAGTGGAGACAGGGTCGCTCAAGCAGTCAATTATTTAGGTCACCCAGGGTTTTCTGAAAGAGGCACGTCTTGGGTGGCACAGCTGGTGGTATATTAATTCAAGAAGAATGTCTCTCGAAACAGATGCCTCAGCACTGAGAAGTTTAATGTCAGGCACTTAGACCACAACCAAATAAAAGGATGAAGATTCAATGAACTGTCATAGGGAAGCCTGGGTGAAGATCAGACCTTCCTTTGTTGAAAAACAGTTGTGCTAATCTGTATTAATTTGTCCTGTTCTATTGAGTGATGTGTCTATCCCTTTGCCAGGACCACACTGTTTTGATAACTGTAACTGTAAAATAAGCCTGTATATTGAGTATTATAATTTCTCCGACCTTATTTTCTTTTTACAAAATTGTTTTACCGATTCTATTTCTTTTGCCTCTCCATATTAATTTTAAACAAATTTCTTAGTGTTTATTTACTTTTGAGAGAGATAGAAAGAGCGAGCAAGGGAGGGTTAGAGAGAGAGGGAGACACAGAATCTGAAACAGACTCCAGGCTCTGGGCTGTCAGCCCAGAGCCTGACACGGGGCTTGAACCCATGAACTGCGAGATCATGACCTGAGATAAAGTTGGATGCTCAACTGACTGAGCCACCCAGTCACCCCTCTCCATATTCATTTTAGAATCAGCATGTCTGTATCTTCAAAAAATACTGTTAGGATTCTGATAGCAATTACATTAAACCTACAGATCTATTTGGAAAGTATTACCATCTTTGTTATGTTGACTATTGCAGTCCCTGACCATAATCTGTCCCTCCATTTATTCAGGTCTTTGACTTTTTTCATTATCATCGTGTAGTTTCCTATTCAGATTTTATACATGTTTTGTTAGGTTTGTACCTAAGGTTTTAACTTTTGGGGAACTATCCTAAATGATATTTATTTTTAGTACCAGTTTATATTTATTCATTGCTCAAATGCACACGTATGATTATCATCTTCAGATAGTGACAGAAAAGTTTCCTTTCTTTCTTATCTGTATGCATTTAATTTTCTTTTCTTGCTGTATTGTACAGGGTAGCATTCTAGTACTATGATGAATACGAATGGTAAGAATGGACATTCTTGACTTGTTTCCCATCTGAGAAAGAAAGCATTCGGTCTTCTATCAATGTTAATGGTAAGTTTTCTAGTATATGCTTTGTATCAGGGTGAGGATGTTCCATTCCACTCTGAATTTACTGAGATCCTATACCATGAGTGGTTGTTAAATTCTGTCAAATGCTAGTTCTGCATCAATGGGCATGATCACGTGCTTTCACTTCTTTGGGATCTTAATTTGCAGTTTACTTTGAATAATCTTTAGAATATTACTCCATTCTTGCAGTCCTGGAATAAATTCTGCTTGACATTAGTGTATTGTTCTTTTTATGTGTTATCAGATTCCATGTGCTAATATTTTGTTGATAATTTTGGGGTCTATGCTCATGTGTTCACGAGGGATGTTGTTCTGTAGTTTTCTGATGTTTATTCTCCTGGTTTTTCTATCAAAGGAATCCTGACTTTATAACATGAATTGGGAGCTCCCATATTCTGAAAGAGGTCGTACAGAATTAGTGTTATTCTTTCTTTAAATATTTGGCATTGTTATATTTTAAAAGATTGCTCTGGCAGAATGCGTTGAGGAGATGTGCAAACAAAACAGGATCAGGAAGGAGTCTACTGAAGTTATTTTCCTGAGAGATAAAGCTGTCCTGGATGTATGACAAAGAAGAGGGATGGAAATAAGTATATATCACACCTAGAACTCATGTTGGCCCATAGTAGGTAGTCAGCCACTTTTTAAGTTTCTTCTCTGTTTCCCCTTAGCTTTATTTTTGTGGAAGAAGTATAAATAAATCAGATGAATCTCTAGAATAAAGGTCAGCAAACTATAGCCTGTGGCCTGCTTGCATGTTTTAGTAAATGAAGTTTTAGTGGGTCATAGCCATGCCCATTTTATACAAATGGCCTATGGCTGCTTTTGCACTACAATATTGGAGTTGCCTTTGTTGCAACAGTTGCCATGTTGCTCATGAGCCTAAAATATTTATTATCCAGCTCTTTATGAAAAAGAGGACCAATCCTACTGTAGACAAGTCTAAAGATATGAATAAAATTGGTAACTTATACGCAGAGGTTTCCAGTAAACATTTTCACTCAGAATAAAAGCCAACATCCTTACAATTTCTCACAACGACCTACACCAACCTGCTACCTGCCTTGCACACTTGCCCTTATCCCTCTCTGACCCCAGTACTTACTACCTTTGCATTATTCACTTCATACCAGCCTGCTTACTCTTCTCCAAACATTCAGACAATTTTCCTTCTTGGGCTCTTTCTCTGGAGATTTCCTCTGGCTGGAATTTTCTTCCCTCAAAATCCCCCACGACTCGTCCCTCATTTCCTTCCATTCTCTGCTCCAGTCACCTTCTTCATTTCTTCATGAGGCCCACTCTGACCATCCTATTGTCATTAGACTTAACGAACTCTAAACTAATGTCTAAAACTTTGACAGTCCCCAAATCTATAGAACATTTAAGTTCTCATAAGCCCTTTAACATGGATGCCTAGATTTTATCATCCCCCAGTACAAATCTAGCCATTTCAAGTTGTTTAAAAATCCCCTTTGGTGCACAAAACCTAAATTCTGCCAATAGTATGGAACCACTCAAATATGATTTGAGATTGGTGAGCAAATACTTTGGTAGTGGTCTTGAACATTTCCTAGTTGCCTCTTCTGAAATTCTTCTACTGGATTGAACTAGTAGAGAAGGAAAGCATGGGATAAAAAGGCCAACGGGGTCAGTGATATATTTTTTTGTACCAAGGGACTATTCTTTTATGAGATGCTTGACATATAATTGGCTCAGCCTAGCAATTAGCTTTCCTTCACAGAAGTCATCCCGTTAGGAAAAGCATCATCCCTGAATTGTACACACGCACCACCTCTTAGATAAACGTCATTCTTATCCTGGGAAGTGTAGAAATGACCATGCTGTTTCTATCTGAGAATGCCAGCTGCGGAATGCAAGAAAGGAGGATGGGAGTTTCGAGAAAAATAAATCATAATTTCATTATCTCAGTTTGGACTTAAAGTTCAGGAGAGCAAACCATCTATTACAATGTCAGTTTCCAAAAAAGATGGTAGACTGAAATGCTTTGACTTCACGATGGCATCACTTTTTCTGCCACCTATTCTGTCTTCTTTAAATTGTGTCTTCAAATATTCAGAAAATCATAAAAGAGTCTGACCCATTTAAGAAAGAGGAGCACTGGGATATCGTTCGAGGAGCCAAACTGTCAAATGCAGAATACAGTGAATAGATTTGTTTCAGTTCGTCTTTTAAACTAACTTGCACTTCATGGGAGAGAAAATGAAGGAAAAAAGAAAAGAGAGAAAGGGAGAGAGAGAAGCTGGTTGCTAGGGTAACTGTGTCCTGATTGGAACAGAGAGGGTCGCGGGATTTGATGTCACTGAAACAAGCCTGTCCATGGCTGTGTTTTCTCTCATCTGCTTGGGAACAAGAAGACAAAAATCAGAGAAGGCCTGGAAGAATATTATTTAAAGCAGACCACAGAGCAGAGGATAAGACGTGGCAGGAACTCAAGTATTCTCTCAGAGAATTGCGTAGATAGGTAAGATAACGATGTTGTGCACTCTTTTCTTTTTTTAATTAAAAAAATTTTTTAATGTTTGTATTTTTATTTTTTTGAGACAGAAAGAGACAGAGCATGAGCAGGGGAGGGGCAGAGAGACAGGGAGACACAGAATCCAAAGTAGGCTCCAGGCTCTGAGCTGTCAGCACAGAGCCCCACGCGGGGCTCAAGCTCACGGACTGTGAGATCATGACCTGAGCTGAAGTTGGACACTTAACCGACTGAGCCACCCAGGCGCTCCACAATGTTGTACACTCTTAAGTACATTGCAGTTCGCAAACATTTTGGTGCCTCTCATATTCCTGCAGTCCACCAACGTTACTCCATTCACAAACATCTTCCAGTGTTCCCTAAGAGCTCTCCTGCTGGTGTCTTTCAAAACGAGATCATTCCTCCCTTCCTAACATTTTTCACATCTTCCTCCTTCCTTTCCATCCCCATCTCTATTTATCATACACCAGAGCTTTGTCAATTGGCAATTTGGGATTTTGGCAACAGACTGCTAACTGGGTTCCCTGATGGCGGTCTGCTTTCCACCCCTCGCTGTAATCTCTCTCTCCCATTTCCATTAGATTTAAATTATATTGGATAGCATACACAAGGTGCTCAGCGCCGTGCCTGGGTTTGAATAAATGTTCGTTGTTATTTTTATTGTTCAGCTTAGCAAACATCTCAGACAACATTTCCTACAATAGGACCAATCACCATTTTGGCCATATGTATATGTGTACACATACTAGTCCTATGTATATGTTTACATATATACACACATATATACAGAGAGAGAACGGGGGGCTCTTAAAGAGTAACCCATTGATTAGCTGCAGGGAGTCTGGATCCTCTGAAATGTACTCACCTGTACACACAATACATTTTCACTTTTATCCACGACTGGCCCCCAAACCTACCACAACCACAGCTGCAGTTTCAAAGCCTAACTAGAACTTCAAACTTAGTGCCAGAGTCCACCCTACATCTAGCACCAACCCTGACTCTCAGACCCCAGGTGGCTTCCTGCTGTAGTTCAACAGGATTCCATCCAGCATTGAAGGGTCAGCACGATCAGCCTTGCCTACACATCCAACCCGATCCACTCAAGGCACTTCTTCCTACACCAGCGATGCTGGCTGCCTCCTTGTTCTGTGCACATTTTCTTCCTCTGCCCCATTACTTCGCTCATGCTCTCCCACCCACCCTGCATGGAACCGCTTCCTGCTCCCCTTTGTTCAAACCCAAACTATCCTGTGAGACTGACCCCAACTGCCCCCCTCCCGTGGGCACCTGTCTTACTTCAGTGGATACTTTCTTGCTTTTTCTTCTTTCTTTGATGGAAATATACCACCTCTGTTAGGAATATGATATTGTTGTCATTTACACACTGGTGAGAGGACTTGGGATATATTCTAAACAACCAGAATCGGACTAAATAACTAGAAGTGATGTGTGAATATAGAAAGAGAAGACGAGGACCCAGAGTGACCACTTGCTTAAAGCCTTATGAACCCACTCCCGACTTAATGGGTAGCTAGTCTGGCCAAAGAGAATTATTATTCTATCGCCTACCATACACAAGGGATTCCATATGGAATCAAATAGCTAAGAAACATAGAAAGTTCTCTATGTGCCCGGAATTAAGATAAGCATTTTACCTACATCATACCATTTAAATCTAATGGTAGCCCCACATTTTTTATTATATTATATTGTTATATTATTCCTATACCAACTTAGCAGATGAGAAAATTAAGTCCTAAAGATGAATGTATGCCATGTCATACACTTAGTGTAGAAACTTCGGTTTCCTGACTTCAAAATCCACGCTTCTAATCACAGATCCTATTTCCATATATCCCGGATGTACAAATGATAGCAACCCCGATTTCCATTCATACATTGGTTTTACTGTGAATTCAATCATTGATTTTTTAAACTGGCCTGGAAACACCTTGATGCAGAGGTGTTTAATCAAAACAGAGATGTCCTGAGATGCTCACTTAGGGGCTGTCCTGATTCACATTGACTTTGATGACAAGTTCTTCCCAGTTATTCTCCTGCAGAAGGTTCTTTTGCCACCTTTTATTATCCCAAATTCCATTACCTAGTAAATATGGATGTTTCTTTCTGAATGCTTTGATTTTACAGTATTTTGTTAATATAAAGGATAGATGTTATATTGCCTGATTTTAGGTCTACTGATCCTGGATGTAGGGAAAGATAGAAAGGAATGTATGTGGTTCCAAGATTTTGAGGAAAGCCCAGATTGATCCATAAATGTTCCAGTATTCATGAAAAATGCTAATTGCCACAAAATTCTCCATGCTCACAAAAATAATATGTGAAACCCTCAAATAAAAATTGAAGGAAGTAGAGGAGATTACAACTGGGGGAAATTATTAACAAGTGGAATGAGAGAACTCCTATATTTTATTTTATTTAATTTTTTACACTTACGCCTAAATAGAAAATATAGCCCCTTGGAGCTAGTATCATGGCCTCAAGAACCTTCCCTTTTACAGCAGCCCTCAGAGGAAGACAGAGAGTAAGAAGGATGTGCTCGGTGTGGAGACCTATTTTATTACTGACATTGTTTAGAATTGCTGGTGCACAATGATAATAAAAACCGGAGTAATTTTCGTAAAGTTTACTATTGTTTTTAAATTCTCAGCAGACGATGCACTTCCTTATTGCCTGTTCAGGGGCAACCCACTCTCCCTAATCTCCCCACCATATGTCAGTGCCTGTTTAATGCTAGGAGAGGTCAGGACCCCAATTTCATGTCCCAAGGTTCTTTGAACAAGCAGGTTTACATCTTCCGTATTATACAAGAGAACCCAAGGGAACCACAAACAACAAAAGGGCCCAGTATGGGTAACAACTTAAAGGCATGGAATTCTATAATATTTAATATATATATCGATTTTGAAAAGTATTCAGAAATAATTTGCCATTGAAAATTCTAGGGTAAATGTCCTAGAGTTCTAGTATCTTCTTTTTATTTTAAGTATATGTGCTGTTGAAGTGAGCACTCCAGTATTTTCTCATAAGTCACATTATTATTGAGTCTGCTTTTGGACACTGGAATAGATGGAAACATCATTGGCAAAGGATAGAAGGCAAGAAGGAATTGATAGAAGAAAAGGTTAATTGCATATTTCTCTTAATGGAATGATTCATAAAATTTAGGGAGAGAAAGTGAACACAGCAACACCTCATAACCCAGTGGATTGTTTCTGATCAAAATTAATGAGTTGTGATCAAGTTGGATAAATGAGTAGCTAGCTAATTAAGAAAAAAAAAAAGTTTTGACTGTTCCTTCCAAGTTGGAAAATACATCTACTTAACGTACACCAAGTCTATCCAAGAAACTGTCAGCTGGGATTATCAGGATGGCCTCTCAAGACTTGACCCATCGCCCGGGAGGCCAACGCATGACCTTGATCTCCGTGGTAAAACAATATCTATAAATAATGCATTAAGCATTTTCACATGCAGGCTGAGTAACATTCTTCATATTTGCTCACGAATTCACGCCGCTTATGATGCTGCTTCAGTTTTCTGTATAGTAACCTTTAAAACGTGATTACATGCTTTCCTTTAAAATGAGAGGCTAGTGCCTGTGAATTCCAACATAAAGCCTAAAGCTGTGAACTGTGTAAGGGGAAAAAAAAACATTCCTGTAACATCAAATTAAATGTTTGACAAATTTTTCTTGATAAAAACATTTTACCTTTTTACTACTTTATATGCAAAATGAATTAGTGCCAGTCCAAGTAAGCCTTTGTTTTTGTTTTTGTTTTTTCTTGCATATTTCTCTCAGATGGTTCCCACCTAGTAGGGCATTCTGGGGCTCTGGATTAGCTGACCAAGAATATTTTACAGAAACTGATTTTGTCTCCCTCTAAATCCTCAGCAGATTCTGCAGATTTACACAAACACAATGAAAAGGGGTCCTCATTATATCAGGAGCTTTTGATTTGGTTTGGTTTTCCTTCCAATCATCCTACTCACTGTTAATGGGCAATACACATAAGGCTCTGAGTTTGCATCTGACCATCTCTGTCTAGAAAATCCAGGTTAATGTTGCATAAAGGCATCGCCAATCTGCTGGAAGAAGCATAGAATTTGAAAAACACAGAAGCGACTTCCTTTCTTTCTCAGAAATCCACGTTTACCTTCTCACTTAAGCTAAGATTTCTGGCCCAACAAATTTCCTTTTGTAATTAAACTATATCTGAAAAACAGTAACAAACAAAGAAACAAACCAGAAGACCATCCCCCTCCCCCCAAAATCCCCACAATGCCTGAATTTTCAATATTGTTTAACATATATTTTTTTTCCTTACCAGCTTTAATTGTATATCAGCTTTTCTGAATGAATCTTATACAAAATGAACGGATTTTATTTGCATGCTTTATTCCATATTATCTTGGACAAGAAAAGGTTGTGTGTGGGGGTAGGGGAGACAGTAAATGGACGCCCAAACTGGGGTATTACTGCCATCTAGTGTGATGTGCCGTAACCCAGAGGGGGAAAAAGAAAGAGTATCTAGGAGACAATTCTATTTGAGATTGTAGAGGTTTTGAGGGAGGAAAGAGCACAACTCTGAAGAAAGAGCCACCAGACCAGTGCCTTCACCATGTGACGATTCCTTCGCTACAAAAGCTTTTGTATATGTGGTCAAACAATACAAAGGAGTCTATTTCTTTCAGCAAGATGGAAAAACTCTGGTCAACTCTAAAAGCAAGTTCTTTATGAGAAGGCACGTCCCAACTGTAAAGGTTGTTAAACAGCAGGCGTGATTTATTCAAGGGAGGAATGTCCATATCCTCTGAAAACAGTACAGATCCTCATATGTCCACAGCTTTCTGTAAGGATGGTCACGTTTGCACACAGCCAGGCAGACAGTTTTAATGGCCATCTTAGTTTCTTTTCAAGCCTTCAGATTCCATGAAATGAAAACAATATTTGTCATTCAAGCAAGCCCATAAGCGGTTCACAATATTTTTGTTGCTGATAGATATAGGAGGTTGACAAAGACTCACTTACAGGATTTTCACAGTTCAACGTAAGCACAAAACATGGCACACGATACACGGCACTCTGGCCAAATATTTTAATTTATTTTTGCTTCACATGGTACACACGTATACATAAAAAGTCAAGAGGGAAGAAACACTGTCTTTCTATAATCTTCCGTAATTCTCCCTTTCCATGGTTTTTTGTTTTGTTTTGTTTTTCCAGATCTGGTACAGATTCAAGCGGGTATTAGCTGGTACCTTTGAGGCTGACATCCAGCACCATGTCTTCTATTCATCATAGGACAATTCTTCACGTCTTTATTTCACCAACTACAACTTCCCCCACCCCTGCTAACATACACACGCATCCCTCCCACCCCATCCTACAGCGATTTGTGACGATATACGAGGACTTTGGGGCCCTGGTTATAGTAGACACTTTCGACTCTAAAAGCCCAAAAGGCAGAAACTCACAGGGAAAACAAGAGCTAATTTGGAGAATTGTAAGTGTAAAATCTAAGCTCAGAGGAATTGTACGTCATTACCAATGTCAAAGTAACCTAGAACTGCAAGGTGTTTTTGCTGGTTTAAACGGTGACCTGTAACCCCAGGTATCTCATTTGAAAAGAGCACTGCTGACCCATGTGAGCCCCGGACATGCTGAATGAGGAAACATCAGCAGCCATGCTCTTGTTAGAGAAAATGTATGTAGGAGGATGAGTTGACCTCATAGCCCGAACTGGCACAATCCCCAGCTTCTCGGGCACCCTTTGGGTTGAAAAATATAGATGGGATTGTGTGTAGAATGCTTCTCAGGTTTTAGGAGGGGAATTCAGGTAAGTGTTCTTCTGGTGCCCTCCTTATCTGTGAGTTAGGAAAGCAAGAGAAGGAGGAAGAGTCCCCTAGAGAAAGGAGACACATGAAGAGGGGGGTCTCAGGTTGATGCGAGTTTCATAACATGCATAGCATGGGGGAATATTATTTACAGAAATAGTATAGAGTTTAAGCAATCTTTCATCAGCCAAGGAGAAGCACAGATAGAACTATAAGTCTTGGTTCACATACCCCAACAATCTGCCCTTTATAGAAAACTATATTATATAGTTGAATATAAAAGTAAATCTGTTCATTTATCATGAAATGTAGATCAGAAATAAATAACATCTTAATCTTGGTTACCATAGAATTCAAGTTGACCTGCTTCATCAGAGACCCTTGAGTTGAAAATTGAGCTCCCCTGGAAAAAAAAATGTTCCCCTTAGCCTCTGGTGCCAAAGCCCAGATCTCCCTATTTCCTCACTACATTTTTCCTGCCGCTCTGTATTTGTAGGTTTGCATCTGACATGAATAATGTTGCAACCTGGAGAAAACATAGCCCTCTGGTAAGGCACTCACCCAGCTTTTCTAGGATTAATCACAGACTAAAACCCTAAACAATATACTGATATATTAACTCCATTAAAATCTAATTCAGTGGCAATAACTTTTAGAAAGCCAACAAAAGGCTTATGAAGAACAAAGTGAGAAAACACTAAAAAAAAAAAAAAAAAAAAGATAAATCAGTGCTTTGACTGAAAGTAAATCAGAATTAAAGACAAGAGTATGAATTAAAAGAAACCAGTCTCAAGTCCCAATCCTTACCACAAACTCATATATTCTTTTGAGGCTTATCCTTGAATCTACATATAAATTTAAGCAAGTAATATTGATGAGCTTTTAGCTGATGAAAGGCTTGCACATGTTAGGACGCCCCACTCAAAATTTAGGAAATATAATATCGCCAAATGGATTCCAGTCCCACTTTTAAAGACCTCTACCTAGGAGTTTCCTTGAATTAATTTTTGAAGGCTTCTACATGGAGGACGCTCTTCTCAATTGGGGCACAAAGGAGTGAAGGAAATCGAGTATGCCTCAGCTCTCATAGAAGTTGCTAGAATGAAGAAGACATGGAATAGCATTGGAAAAATCCTGAGAGGACAGAGAACAAGATGTCCATTTGAGAAGGTACAGAGGGAAGATATGAGGACATGGGGAGAGTTCAGCCATCTACTAGACAGGCAGAGAAATCTAGAACATGTTCTCCCTCACAGCCCTCAGAAGGGACTAACCCTGCTGATATCTTGGAATTTGGACTTCTAGCCTCCAGAGCTGAAACAAGAAATTTGTGCTGTCTGAGCCATGCATCTTGTAGAATTTTGTGATGGTAGCCCTAGAAGAAGAATACAAATTCTGGATCTGTATTATTGACTGTATTCAATATCTGATGCATAAAATACAGACAAGGATTACACCAGGGACCAGGAGAAAGACATTCCAGGAGGCTGGGCCAGGTTGAGCCAGGGCACCAGGTGGGAAGTCACAATGCACTTCTGAGTCCTGACTCAGCGTGACCAGAGGTGCCACTCACATCATTCCTATGTCTCAGAAGTTGCCATTCTTGTGATTTCAATCCTGATTTTATAGGAGAGGAAAATCCTGGTATTCCACCAGAAATGCTGTTCGTCCAAATCTGATATTTAAAAGAGTTTTGGACACAGACAAAAAAATATAGGAAAAAAAAGAAATGGGTGAGATAAGATATTTCTGAACACCTTTTCCCCATTGTATATAGTACTGGGCTAGATCTAGTTAACATCAAGCTTCTAGACAAAAAATGGGAAATTCTGTAAGATAGACAGTATTTGGTTTCATTTAACTGCTGCCTCTGTTTTAGCACTTCACCAAGAAACAAAAAATTAACATAAATATTAAAAATAGCAAAACTGAAAGACTAGAAGAAAATGACAATTTTTGGTCCCACAAATTGCCTGTGTGTGTGTGTGTGTGTGTGTGTGCGTGTGTGTGTGTGTGCAAACCTGCACTAATTTTCCCTGGTCTGATTAATGTGGTCTGTGAGGCTACCAAATGCTAGTTTGTAAATCTGCTGCACAGAGCAATGAAAGAGTATTTGTGTAAGACTCACACATGGTGATTCAAGTTCTCACTGCAACCATTCACATTGTGGCTCTGGGTCAGCTCTTCCTTCTGAGCCTCAGTCACTTCATCTGTACAAGTGTGAATTTAAAAGACCCATCTGGCTTATCTTAAAAGGTTACTGTGAGATCCAGGTGGCATTCTGCAATTGAAAGTGTTTGGCAATAGCAATAGTATGATATTGATAGCAGGTCCCTGGGTCACTATCCTTTAGAAGCATATTAAAAATGCTACCAGTTGTAGCATTCAAGGAGCAGTACATTTCAATATCCTTCTTGCTGATGGCATCAGAACCATTGCTTGTACTGAGCGTTGTGTTTTTCAAGGAATGTCATGACGTAAAATCAAAGGCGTGATCTTGATACCTGAGGTTCTCAGTGCTATTCAGGAGTGGATCGGTAGCTTCAGGTAAATACCAGAAAGCTTCATGCTTATTAAAAACAAAACCGAAGCCAAAGCCAAAGCCAAAGCCAAATAACAACTCATCAATGTTTTATATACTCAGTAATACCAGTTACCTAATATCACTCAGCTAAGGGCCAGGTAATTAGCAGATTGAAGGGGAAAATCTAGAATCTAAGACTTTAATCCACAAAAATAACTTAAATGTACTTTTGGGGGGGTCCATGGAGACCTTGCTGAAGTTCTAAAGAAGTAAAGAAACAGACTACCTGTTTACCTTGGCCTCTGTGTTACTCTCCACTCACACTCTCCTTTAGACGGCTGGTGCCTTGGCGATGTGCATCAGGTTTCATACCATCATAAACTCCCTTAGACTACTCTTAGTTTTTTAATCTGACAACTGCTATTTGAGAATGACTCTTACAAAGCACCATGGTAATAACAATTATAAATGTAGAGTTGGAGGTCAGTGGAAGCTGTGGATAGGCATACAATTTTCTATGAAATTCTCAGTGTGTTTATTGAGATGTAGATCATATTTTAATACTACACTTGAGGAGTGAAATGATCTCCATCTAGGGATATCAACAGGAAAAGATTTCACTTCACTGGTGTCACTGAGGCTGGATTTCACAGAACGGAAAGAATTGGGCCTTGCAGAAATGTCAGAAGCTTTCAGGCTCAGGGAACAGCATGAATCATCCACGGAGACCAGATAATACAAAGTGGTTATTGAGGAGTGGAGACACTTCTCCTACTACTATGAATTGGGCAAGAATTACCTGGGACCAAACTGTAAATGATCTAAGGGAGTCTGACATCCTTTTCTTACCCAAATTATTAAAAGTTATTGATACAAAATGTTCATTTAACAAGGCGAACATAGGGAGAGGCTGTAGGTTGGTAGTCAAGGTTTCAGTGAGGATTTGTACCTGGAGAATAACAGGAAAAAGGGGATACAAAAGAGCTGTAACAGATGTAACTGGTGTGGCTCATTCATGGAATGTACGTTGACATCATGGCCACTGAATGAATGTGACAATGGACTTGAGTGGCCCCAGAAATTCCAGGCTGTTAGCCCGAGCGAAGGCCAATCTCAGGGAGAAAAGATGGTGGAAAAGGCAGAACTCAAAACTCCCCCTTCTTGCTCATAAACGTACGAAGGAGAGAATTCACTACTCCTCCCAGGGTAGGGCTGAGTCCTAGAGGGGCAGAGAGAAGTCAGTAGGATGTGTCTGACTGGGAGCACCACCACTTGATAACAGGAAAGAGAAGGTGTTTCCTGCTGCCCCCATCTGAAATGAATACACGGAAAAGAAGATGGCCAAAGACCAATCCTTCATTAACACTCAGACCTGCTCCTCTCCCAGCAGTCCCCATGTCAGTCATTGTCACATCTTCAGGCTCAACTACTCATGTCAGATATTTAGAAGCCATTATTAGCACTCTCGACTCCTTCGCTTGACAAGTTCAGTCTATCTCCAAATCTACTGGTTTAATCTCAGAATTGTGTCTCCTTCTGTCCATCTCCATGCCACCATATGGACCAGGTCTGGGCCACCATCATGAAGCTGACGTGGTGTCCTTCCTGGCCTTCTGGCTTCTACTCCTGTCTCTCTACCATCAGTTCACTACACAAGAGCAAGGATGAGTTCTTTTACAATATAGGTTGGATTCTGTCACCTTATGCTTCCAATCCTCAAAAGCAGCCTCCAAATTCTAACCACAGCTTGCCAGGCCCTCAGTATGCTCACAGTACGGCCCTGCCCACATCTGTTTGAGTCTCCCACCACACTCCTTATCACTCTCGACCACATAACCTCACTGGCCTCCTTTCTCTTCTCAGGGTCGAGCTCCTGCTGGCCTTACGGGTCTGGCCCTTTCCACTGCTTTTGTCTTGAATGCTTTGTTAATGATCCTTGTGACACTGGATCTTTCCCGCAATTTCCAGTTTCAGCTCAGATACCATTTCCTCAGAGAGACCTCCTTCCTCCTGAAGGAAGACCTACTTCATCATTTCAAGTAGCCCCATGTCCTACCCCTCAGTCACTGTCTACCAGGTCACCTAATTTTATTGTCTTTACAGTACTTACTGGTACGTTTGTTACGGGGCATCATCAAAAAGACTTGTCTGCCAACTGACCCTTAGCTGAGCCTGGGCCCTGGGAGACGCCTTACCCCTTCCCTGTCCTGGGAATGTAGGCTCCCGCTCCCAGAAACCACACAAGTAGAGGTGACTGAGCCCAGTTAGGGCTCCTTTATAAACCCTCAAGATTTGGCAAGTAGGTGCAGGGATCCATTCATCTTGCAAGTTCCCCTTGCTTCTTAAAACTGCAACCTAGAGTGGTCTGTCTCTTTCTTGGGTCTCTATCTGCCCTCCCCATAAGGGGGCAAGTTTCAGATCCCTCCCGGGAAGCTTCCAAGAGGGCTGTGAGCCAAAACTGTTCAAGTATCTTGTTTATGTGCGTGTTAATCATGTGTTATTCTCCCACTGTACCCCCACCCCACAGCATACTGGAGATTAAACTGCATGAGAGCAAGGGCCTTTGCTGTCCTGGCTGGAGTCTTGCTCCTAAAATATTGATGCTTAAGTGAAAAGAACAACATAAGACGGGGAGATCTGAGTAGAGCTATCTGGACAAAGGTGTCGCCAAGGGAGACTTGGCCGGGCACACAGACTGGTGGGGAGGAACCCTGTGGAGAAGAAGGCAACGGAGATACGTTGCTGGAATGAGGCTTCATATGCATAAGGACGTAAAACACTTAATATGAGGACTGATTTATCTGGAGGACAAGACCCAGTTCTTTCTCACAGGTACAAGACTTCCGTGTCTCCCCTCAGGAATGCTCCCCATTAGCAAAAGGGATGGGCTAATTGTGCCGGACTTGCAAACAACACCTTGGCCAAAAGGAAGTTTCCTGTTTTCTGTTGACTGGCTGTATATGTCAGATGCCCTGAGCACTGGCCCCCGAACTCCCAACATCTGGTTAAGAATTACTGGAGGGCGCCTGGGTGGCTCAGTTCGCTAAGCGTCCGGCTTTGGCTCAGGTCGTGATCTCACAGTTTGTGAGTTCAAGCCCCATGTCGGGCTTGTTTCGGATTCTGTGTCTCCCTCTGTCTCTGCCCTTCCCCCCACACACACTCTGTTTCTGTCTCTCTCAAAAAAAGTAAACGTTAAAAATTTTTTTTTTACTTTTAAAAAAATTAAAAAAATTTTTTTCTAATTTTTAAAAAATTTAAAAAAATTTTTTTTTTAATTTTTAAAAAATTTAAAAAAATTTTTTTAAATTTTTTAAAAAATTAAAAAATTTAAAAAATTGTTTTTAAATTTAAAAAAAAATTAAAAATTAAAAAATTAAAAAAAATTTTTTTAATGTTTATTTATTTTTGAGACGGAGCATGAACAGGGGAGGGTCAGAGAGAGAGAGGGAGACACAGAATCTGAAGCAGGCTCCAGGCTCTGAGCTGTCAGCACAGAGCCCAACGCGGGGCTTGAACTCACGAACCACGAGATCATGACCTGAGCCGAAGTCGGACGCTTAACCGACCGAGCCACCCAGGCGCCCCTAACAAAATTTTTTTCAAGAGCTAATCGTAGCAGAGATAACTGTACCTTTTCCTTAATAGCGCCTTTTAGATGGGACACATGCATAGTTCACCCCGTAATCCAGTTGTTATAGCCAGTCATGTGGGTTTAATAAGTGAATGTCAGGACTGCATTTTAGAAGGAACCTTAAAAATCATGTGGGCCAGCCGCAACCCATATCACAAACGACCCACCCAGCCTGTATTAAAAATGAAGAAAACAACCCCAAGCGTTTGACTAAAACTCTCCTTCCTGATTCCTAATGGAAGACTGTTCCCATGCTTCGTGCCATGAAGATAAAGCCAAAAAATCTTTGCTGTTATCAGTTCCTCTTCCTTCTCTGCCCCAGGAAGGTCCCAAAGTGCCATGTAAGCTGGCACAAACAAAGCATGGTGGGAATCCTTCCTGTGGACGTCGGCCAAACGACTTGAGTGTTTCACTTCAAATTCAGCCAACCCCAAGGAAATTCTTTTCCAAGTTTCTCAGGCCTCGGTCCTTTTTCTTGGTGCACTGAGCCCCACTCTTTCCAAGGCTGCTCAGAATACATCCCCCAGTGAAGGCACAACACATCGGCAGGCTGGTGTAGACAATCCACCCGTGCATATAGTGCATTCTTCATATAGTGTTCATTCTTCCTGCTAAATCCAGCTTTTAGGTTTTCAGACGTGACAACCCCCTGTGTTCTCAGCACTTGTGGTTGTGGGACTATGATAGACACGGCATTAAGAAACATCACCCGCACGCTTCCTTGGTCACCTGCGCAGAATCTTCGGGAGATCGAGGCTTCTCTCTGAGCTCCGGGAAGTGTCTCCTTTCTCCAAGGAAACCCATCAAAGACGAAAGTCCCTCCTCCACAGGTCACCCAAGAAATACGAAGAGAGGCAGGAAAGGAGACGGGAAAGGGAGTCACTGCCGAGTGCATTAGCCACGTGTGTGTTTTCCGAGTGCCCCGCTCCCCGGTGGCCACGTGCCATGACGCTAACACTGAAGGGTGACACTGGAGTGTGTGATGTGCTGGGCTGTCCGATTTGTCAACTCGAAATTATCTGGTGGAAAGGCAGTTGTCTGTCCCTGCCGCCGTCCTCCCCTCCCCTGTACTCAGAACACAGGGATTTCTTATTATCTTCGAGGTCCTTGCTGACTCTTTCTCGTGGTGTTTTGTCTGCTAGAATCTGATTGAAGAGTGTTTCTGTTCCTCCCCCCACAGCACACCGGCAGTCCTGACGCTTTCCTGACATTTCTAAACAACCCAGCCTCTTCTTGCCAACTCCCAGTTGCTCCCTAAACCTTTTTAATCCTGGAGAATGCAAACTAATCTCCAGAGAGGAAGGCGCCAGGCCTGGTCTGGCAGCCAAGCTAGGAATGTCAGAGTGGGGAAAATGATAAATACACCTGCCACAGAGAAAGAGAGAGACACGGCCAGACTCCACACCGCAATAAGGTTATTTAATGTACGGAGATAGGCAGGACACTCTCCAGTACCCTCGAGTGCAAACTGCATGGAGGAGATTTGTTCAGGAAGAAAAATGACAGCTATTAATAATGTGCACAGTCTGGAGGCGGCCATGTTGAGGAAGACAGGCAGATAAGGAGCAGGAATGTTCCTGCGTCCCCTCAGACCACTCTCAGGGTTTCTCTCTTTGATTCGGGGTCGCAGAAATCACTCGTGCCTTGTGAATCACCTCTGCACTGTGGAAGGAGAGGAGTGGCTGCCTCCTTCATAGAAGCAGCTGGATTACGTTCGTATCAGGATGGCCCAGAAGCAAAAGCGTGTCTGTACTCTGTATTTTCATCCCTCCCAGAAGCGGTGTGGGGGGCAAAGCACTGAGTTTTGAGTTACATTTGAATTGGAAAATTGTGAGAATGCTTCCACCATCTTTATTTTTTTTTTGTAATGTTTATTTATTTTTGAGAGAGTGCAAGCAGGGTAGGGGCAGAGAGAGGGGGACAGAGGATCCAAAGCAGGTGTTCTGCACTGTCAGCAGTGAGCCAGGGGCTTGAACTCATGAACCTCGAGATCATGACCTGAGCTGAAGTTGGACGCTCAAACAACCGAGCCATTCCGACGCCCCAGCTGTCTTTCTTTCTTAACTCAATCCATCGTGCCACGACTATGGCCTGATTACATGTTTCCACGTAATTAAGATACAGGCACATGACTTTATGTGTACTTGTGCGAACACACACACACACACACACACACACACACCAATGCAACCTTCTGCTCTTTCAATCAAAGGCAGTATATCTGGGAATAGAGACTTGGAAGGGGGCTCAGGAAACAATCACAGCCTAAATCGCAGAAAAAAAAAAAAATGAAAGATGGAGGTCTGCAAGACTGCCTTCACCAAATCTTTCTAAGATTATAAACTCCTAGAGGGCAGAGACCATATCACTTCCCTCAATTTTAAACCTGAAGATAAGGAGCCATATGTAGTTAGAGAGTTGGGGGAAATTATTTGGATGACAATAACATTGACAAGACAGTTGCAACTGTTAAATGAAATTATGACATAGGCAATTTAGTCAGTTTCTTAGAGCAAAATGAGATTGGTGGATACATAAATGAATAATGACAGACTGAATACTGAGAACTAGACACTTAGGCACCACAGGAATATTGAACTTAAATCAAAAGCCATTCTTTCCTTTTCTATGAATACAGAAAAATCAACTAGAAACTAGACCTTCATATAGAATCAGAGATTCCAGATAGTCTTCTTCTTCTTCTTCTTTTATTTTTATAAAGGAAATATGGCCACAATTCTATCAAATTTACCTGGATTGAAAACAATGTAGCCTAATGAATAATATGTATCCATTCTTTCAAAATGCTGGTCTTACAGCAATATCATAAAAAACAAAATAACCTGATTTCCTATAATCCTTTTTTTAAAAATTTTTTTATGTTTATTTTTTTTTATAATTTTTTTTCAACGTTTATTTATTTTTGGGACAGAGAGAGAGCATGAACGGGGGAGGGGCAGAGAGAGAGGGAGACACAGAATTGGAAACAGGCTCCAGGCTCTGAGCCATCGCCCAGAGCCCGACGCGGGGCTCGAACTCACGGACCGCGAGATCGTGACCTGGCTGAAGTCGGACGCTTAACCGACTGCACCACCCAGGCGCCCCTATGTTTATTTATTTTTGAGAGAGAGAGAGAGAGAGAGAGAGAGAGAGAGAGAGAGAGAGAACAAGCAGGGGAGGGGCAGAGAGAGAGGGAGACACAGAATCCGAAGCAGGCTCCAGGCTCTGAGCTGTCAGCACAGAGTATGACGTGGGGCTCCAACCCACGAACTGTGAGATCATGTCCTGAGCTGAAGTCAGATGCTTAACCAACTGAGCCACCCAGGCACCCCTTCTATAGTAATTTTTATATGGAAAAATCAAAGTATGTCTTAGGTCCCCAAAATTAATTGTGAGTTATTCTGAAGCATACACTATAGCTTTAAGAAATAGATTTTAGGGGTGTCTGGGTGGCTAGGTTGGTTAAGCATCCTACTCTCGATTTCGGCTCAGGTCATGGTCTCACAATTCATGAGTTCAAACCCCATATCGGGCTCCCAGCTGACAGTGTGGAGCCTGCTTGGGATTCTCTCTGTCCCTCTCTCTCTCTGCCCCTTCCCTGCTTGCACGAGCTCTAGCTGTCTCAAAGTAGTTAAATAAACTTAAGAAAAAGAGATAGATTTTATAAAACATTTTGTAATAATATAAATACTAGCCACAGATAAATTTTTCATTTAAAAATTATTTTTCTTTGACATTGAGGCCAATATTTTTCAATGTTATAGCCATAAACCTCAAAGAAAATGTGTGTTACTTTATATTTCTGTTCTAAAGCTAATGGAAGCAGCCACTTGGCCACTGAAATCAACAAACACCAATACCTGATGCAGTATTTTTACAGTTCTTACAAATTCTAGAACCAGACGTTGGGGAGTTTTGATCAATGCTAGACAACAGGAAATTGAACTCTTTCCAGAACTTTCCATCTTTGAACTCTTTCTGAATAGCTTTTACTGAGAAAAAAACAAATCATACTGACTTCATGTAAGAGGAAGGGAAAATCTTGGGAAAATGTATTTAAAATTATAACATTTTCTAAATACATAAAAATTATATTATTCATTATTGTATACAATTACATATCTGTGTATTCAATATGCATTATAGATAAATATATGATAAATAAACATTATGTATATCATATACAATTACTTTGGATAAGATTCATTGTGCTCCCAAGTCAGGCTCAGTGTCTTGTGAGTTTCTGAAAAAGGGAAATAGATCTTGAAAATTATCCAAGAAATGCTATCTTATCATAATAACATTTTATTCCCCATGATCCAGAAAAGATGAAATTCATCACACAGTATGCAGGGCTCTACCTTCGAAAAGTCAGTGAAGATGCTCATGATAACTCTATCTCCTAAGGTGAACCCATGAGATTTCCAAGGCATTGTGTCAGACTTCTGCATTTGTTAAAGAAATATCGGGGCGCCTGGGTGGCGCAGTCGGTTAAGCGTCCGACTTCAGCCAGGTCACGATCTCGCGGTCCGTGAGTTCGAGCCCCGCATCGGGCTCTGGGCTGAGGCTCTGGGCTGATGGCTCAGAGCCTGGAGCCTGTTTCCGATTCTGTGTCTCCCTCTTTCTCTGACCCTCCCCTGTTCATGCTCTGTCTCTCTCTCTGTCCCAAAAATAAATAAACGTTGAAAAAAAAAAAAAAAGAAATATCATGAAGTTCATCAAACTCAACACAGAGTTATTGAGCACTTATGAAACACCCAACCTGAGTACTCAGAACACTCAAAAAAGCCTTAAAAACAAAATTACTCCCCAAATGCTTCAGAATCATCATGATACCTCAGGTATATGTCTAGTGAGACAATATTTAAATGCCCAAACAATATATACTCACCTTACATAAATCTATCTCAGCAATTTAAAAATTAATCAGAAAAAAAAATGTATTTCATTTTTGGTCAACTGAACAGTTCAGTGGCCTTCTGTCTACTGAGACAAAATTTTTTTATAGTCTTTTAATAAAAATATCTTATCCAAGTAAGAGGGACATGGGGTTCACTGCAGGAATGACAGTGCTTCAGGAACTCAGAGCAGATATTAGGAGATCAAATAACTTGTTTTTGATTGATGAAGAATAATGTATTTCAAAAGAATGTGTTAGAATCCCCCTTCCTGTTTTTTCTGTTTCAAATCTGCATACTCCTTAAATCTCCACTGTACTTCTACTAAAGGAATTCTGATCAATGAAATCTTGTGAAAAATAGCACAGCAAATAATATTAAGACAAAATATTTTAACTGAGTCAATGCTTTCTTCTAATAACAAATTTGAATATAAACTTACTTATTCATGTTAAAAATAAAACAAATAATTCTTCATGTATGAAAACATAAGGTTTAAGTAGAAGCCACAACAATCCATACAAACTGTTTGAAACTGACAAAATTTGATCTCACATTGCCCACTACAATAAGCAAGCATTATATGGTTTGGGTTGAAGTTGGTTCCAATTCAATAAAACATCGTTCTATGAAACTTGAGATTATACTGAAATAGTTTATTCAATCCTATATCAAGGTAGAATTATCCTTACTACCATGTTACAGAAGGCAAGAATAAGGATCTGTATGAAATTCATAATTTTATATGACCAGGAACATAATTATAATTATTTTCTATTAAAGGCACAGGTCAACAATTTGAAGACCATTTTTCATATCCAGGTAATACTACAATAACAGCAATTATTTGCCTTGGCCATTACTTGACTCCGACCTGGGGTTATTAATCGCATATTTACTCTCCACTCTCCCTTATGTAAATGTGTTATTTTAAAAGTACAAAAGACCATGTTCAAGCATTTAATTAGAACACAGGCAAATGTTACTTCTCAAGAGTTGCTCCACATTCATAGCTACGTAATCACTTATTTCTGCTACCTTGTTATTGAAGCAGAATGAGTTTGGAATGACAACTGAGAGATTAGGAAAATCTAAGAGAAAACAATAACATAGGAAGGGTCTTTGATGTAACACCCAGAGAAAGAGGCGGGCTATACCACATAAAAATTATTACTTTAACTAAGTCGACATCCTAGGCAAGGAAAATACCCCAGAATCACCTCAATTGGTGTGCTGAGTTGGTAAAACTCTATAATTCCCATTTTATTCATGCTGCTTTTCAATATTGCCAATTTTTCGTAGTATCTATTACTTTATATATTTAGTCCTTTTCTGAAAAAGCGAAAGTATATCTTATATTAAGGATTTTAATCATTTGTATTAGTATAGTACAGACAGCAGCATATATTTGTATATGTGTGTGCATATATATATATATATATATATGTATGTATTTATAAGCATGTGTGTTTATAAGCATAAATCGGTGCTAATGTGTTTCAGTTTTACTAAGTTTCTGAATGGTTTTATTTTCATTCTTATAAAAAGCTCCCTTGGGTGCCTGGGTGGCTCAGTCTGCTAAGCATCCAACTTTGGCTCAGGTCATGATCTCACATTTCGTGAGCTCAAGCCCTGCATCGGGCTCTGACCTGTAAGGGCAGAGCCTGCTTCAGATCCTCTGGTCTCCCTCTCTCTCTGCCCCTCCCCCACTCACGTTTGCTTTCTCTCTCAAAAAGAAATAAACATTAATAAATAAATAAATAAATAAAAGCAAAAAAGCCCCCTTAAAGTAACTGTCTAAGTAGTTGGTTTTAAACATCTACTTAAACTGGAAGAACAACAAAACATTTCACAGGATTTCACAAATGAGAAGTACTTAAATGTCCCAAACATCGGAACCAAATGGCAAGAATCAAAATGTCTAAATGTGTTCTTGAAACCAAAGGGCGAAGTGATAAAGAAAGAACATTAGCCTGTTTATAAGATACCTAGAATCGTTGGATCTTGAGACAGACAGTCCATTTTGCCATAGGAACACTTAAAGAATAAACAAGCAATCACAGAAGCATTATGGAGAGTCAGTTATGTGTTTTAAAATCTATGGTGTAATAACGCTAATTCAATATGAAAATCATCCCAATTAGCCATTTCAGGAAAATGGCAAATTAACCAATCTCTTATTATAGAAAGTGCCATTTTCACAATTTAATAAAACACAAATCCATTATGGCAAATAAGGTTAATGTGGAAAAATGCCATAGAAAGTTTAAAAATGAGACTTTGTAATGTGCTAATGAGTTCTCCTAAAAAACAAAAACAAAAACAAAAACAGTAAGCCATTCTGGCTCTCCTGTGCCATTGTTCTGAAACTAGTCTAGGAAGAAATATAGAGTAATAACATCAAAACAGAAACAAACACTAATTATGAATTCATTTAGACTCATAAACCTCTTTGTGTATTCCTATAAAATATTTCTTTCATCAACAACAAAAATGTGTTGCTCACAGCCCAGGACTTAGAAAGAGGAAGAATAGAAAGATCGTCATGTCTCCTCTGCAGGTGATTACACAGGAAGTATCCTCATACTTGCTATCTTGTTATCTGTTAACTATAATCTCCTAATACACTTTTATGACATGCCCATAGAGCAAAACATATTTCCAGGGCGCCAGCAACGCCGGGATTAACAAAAATAAAAAATAAAAATAAAAACACAGAGGTTAAATTTTAGCTTGGATTAACTTACCAAGATTTTTGCAATCTGAAATAAAGCTATTTTTATGTTGCACCATAAACGTTGTGCTTTATAGTTTAGTGTTGTTTCAAGTTAGAAGAAAGAGGGAAGAATGTCATTTCTCATTGTACTTTGACTCTAAGGTGGAAGTAACTGAATGGAGGAACAGGAGAGATTCAGAGATGTTTGGACAGAAGTTATAACATGGCTTTGTGATAGAATAATTCAAAGGGTAGAGAATGCAAACTCAAAGACAGTTCTAAGGATTTTAGCTGGGAAAACAGGGGAATTGTCTCCAGAACTGAGACGGAAGAAGCAGATGAGAATAAAGATATGTTACCTTTGATCTTCCTGTTTAGTTTGAAGAAACCACTAAGTAGCATCAAACAATTTGGTCCCAAAGACTACACATAAGACTCTCCAAATCATATCTGGGTCTGATGATGAGGGAGAGGTGGTCATTATTAGGTGGAGGTGGCCAACTAAAAAATACATTTATGACTTGTCCATGAGTAACTCAAACCTTTCTTAGCCCCCACGCCTAAGGATTTGATCAGATAATATTAAATAAAATGATCATGTATAACAGTAGGCATTATTTTGTTTATGATGGTGCCGCCTGGTTTTGTTTTCATCGTCCTAGGGTTATTAATCTCCAATCTTAGAAACATATGACAATGGAAGATAATCTAAAGTAATCATACCAAGTTACTGGACCCTTCTGCCATGCAAATAAACAAAGTAAAACTTATTTGGCTTTTGGGGGGACTTTTTTTTCAGTCACTTAGATCATTTTTATCATGATGGTAGCACAATCTTCTAACTAGTTGAATGTACCATACTGGTTGGGAGTGAGGAGGTAATAAAGAAAGAGGGAATTCATGGGTTAGTGGTATATTTTAATTGTTGGAGTCAGCTCTCACCTTCTGTTTTGAATTCTAACTATTTTATCAGGAGATTGCGGGCCTCTAGTAGGTAAAGTACGAGGAAAAGAATATTTGGGAGTGAGTGACATTTTGATATGGATGGTGGATTACCAATGTTAAGTTAGATCTCTGTGTCCCCTCTGGGGCTTTAAAATACCTGTGTTGCTAAGGCCATTCTCCACGTTCCATGTCCATGAATCCTTCAGAGAGCCCCACTATGTTTGCTTGAAAGGGGATTTAGAATCCATAATCTGCTCTTTTTAAGAGATGATGAAACTATGCTCAAAGGCCATATAATAAGTCCAGGATGATTTGGCAAAGTAAAAGCATGGGCCAGGGTCTTTGGTTAAACTCCAGAATATACAGAACTTGTACACTGCCACTTCCAAACTTACCACAAGAAAATAAGCTGAACTAACTGAATATCAGTGACTTTTCTTGAATAACCTGAGACCCGTGGTCTTAGGACAAAATACCAGCCTAGAATCTAAAGAGTCATGCATCTAGAGAGATACAGCTTCTGAGGTGTGTTTACTTGGAACAGAAGCCACTAGAATCTATAGCCATTGGGAACAGTTGAATGACTGTTTCAATAAAAAGGGATTGAGTTCAAAATAGTGTGAAAGTGAGTGATTGTTGGGGGTATCGGTCTAAGGGAGGTCCCACACTCCCCTAAGCTTCCCACTGCAAAACCCCCACCAAGTTCTCATGGTGAGGATTGGAGAATGATCCCGTCACGGCCCAGGCTGGGGGAAGGAAAGAGCAGTAATCTTACAGCCCACACAGATTCGGTGCCCTAACAAAAGGCTAGACCCCAGAAGAAAGGGATTCACCAAGAGCAAACTTGAAACCTTATCCCAGTTCAGGAAGGAATCCTGCCCCCAACTCCTGCCTCCATGTCTTACTTAGGAAACAAAATATATCAGGTAAATAGATTAGGAATGTTGCAATCAGAGAAGGGAGCAGGAGAATGGGGATAAAAATCTACACTCCCCGAGGAGGAACAGAAGCACTGTCGGTCTTCACATCTGAGACTCAGATGTGATGAGGAAATTACAGAATGTCCCTCACTCCTCCAATCCTGCAATGCCAACAAGTATCCAATAAAATAGCGGTGGATGATAACTGAAAGACACTAGTTGAAGGCTTCAACATCCCTGTCAGTAATTGAAAGATCAAGCAGGCAGAAAATCAGTAAGATTATAGATAACCTGAATGACACTATCAATCAACTTGATCTAATTGACATTTATAAAATATTCTATTCAATAGTAGAATACACATTATTCTCAAGCTCCCATGGGATGTTTACCAGGATAGACCATATTCTGTTCCATAAAATGTACCTTAATGAGTTTAAAATGATAGAAATCATACAGAATACGTTCTTAGACCACAATAGAATTAAACTGGAAGTTAAGAAGAGAAAAAGAGCTGGAAACTCCCCATATATCTGGAAATTAAACAACACATGCTGGGGGGAGCCTCAAAGGGATGTAAAAAGTATTTAGAACTAAATGAATGTGGAGACGTACCTTCAAAATTTTTGGAATGCAGCTAATCATATTTAATAATAATATATTTTAGAAAAGAAGATATATCTACAATCAGTAATTTCAGCTTCCACCTTAGTAAACTAGAGAAAGGAGAGCAAATCAAACCTAAGAAAAGCAGGAGAAAGAAAATGAAATTTGGAGCAGAAATCGATAAAATTAAAAGGGGAAAAGAAATTTAAAAGTCAATGAACCCAAATGCTGGCTCTTTGAAAATGGTAAATCTCTGGTTAGGCTAACCAGAAAAAGAGAGAGGGAAAGAGAGAGACAGAGAGAAAAGAGCACTTTCCCATGTCAAGAATTAAGGAAGGGTGGGGGGCGCCTGGGTGGCCCAGTTGGTTGAGCATTCGACTTCGACTCAGGTCATGATCTCATGGCCCGTGGGTTCGAGCCCTGTGTCGGGCTCTGTGTTGACAGCTCGGAGCCTGGAGCCTGCTTTAGATTCTGTGTCTCCCTCTCTGTCTGACCCTCCCCCATTAATGTTTAATGGATAAACATTAAAACATTTTTTAAAATAAAAATGAATTAATAAAAAAGAATTAAGGAAGGGATAGTCACAACTGAGCCAGGATCATAAGGGCATACCACAAACAATTTTATAAATACAAATTTGAGAACTTAGATAAAATGGACTTATTATCTGATGAACCAAAATACGTAAGCAAGGCAGAGACAGGTAACCCGAATAGTTTTATAATATTTATTGAGGATGTTGAAGTAGCAGTTAAAAATCTTCCAAAAAAAGACAACAGTTGGCCCAGATGGTTTCATCAGTTAATTTTTCCAAACACATACATACGAAATAAACTAATTCTACACAACCTTCCCCCCCGCCCCCAGAATAAATGAGGGAGCACCTTACGACTTGCTTTATGAAGACTACATTACCCTAATAACAAAATCAAATAGAGCTATGGCAAGAAAAGAAAGTACAGACCGATTTCTGATGAAGATAGAGACAAAAATCATGGACAAAATATGAGCTAATCTAATCTCACATAACAAAATAAGTCATCACAACCAAGTTGATTTCATTCCTGGAACACAGAGATGGCTCATTATTCAAAATTAAACCAACATAATTCATCAGACTAACAGACAAAACAAGAAAAACAATACGATCGTATCAACATATTCAGAAAGATCATTTGACAAAATTACTTATTGATAATAAAACTGTTAAAAAAACAGGATGAGACGGGACTATCTATAACCTCATAAAAATACAAAAAATACAAAAATCTACAGCTAACAGAATCCTTAAATACAAATGACTGAACACTTTCATGCTAATAGCAGGCCAAAGCAGGGGAGTTGTCTCTTACCACGGCTATTCAACTTCACACTAGAAGTCATAGGTCGTACAAAAAGACAAAAAGAGGTAATAAAACTGTCTTCTGTTGCAGGCAGCATGGTTGTCTATGTAACAAACCCAAGGAACCTGATTTTTTAAAAAAAATTCCTGATAACCTAAGTTCAAACATGTACTAAAGCTCTGTATCTTTACTCTCCCTCCCCACAACATCTTATGTTTGATTTCACAATTTACATTTTACCTTGTGTTAACAAATTTTGTAGTTCAAGTTATTTCAACTTTTGTCTTTTAAATTTCAATAAAAGTTTTCAAGGGCATACAATAGTTCCTCTCCCTGCCCCCCTTCCCACCCCACCCCCCAGGTCTTTTGTCTTCTGAAAAAGCATGAATTTGGAGGATTTTGCATCACCCAATTTCATGACTTATTATAAAGCTACCAGAATCAAGATAGGGTGGTATTGGAAAAAGAAAAGACATTGACAAAGGGAACAGAAGAGAGAGCCCAGAAATGGACCTACACCAATGGAGGCAACTGATTTTCGACAGAGGCACCAGGAGGATGCAATGAAGAGAGGCATCTTTTCAACACATGGGACTAGAACATTCAGATGTCCATATGCAAAAAAAAAAAAAAAAAAATGAGCATAAACACAACTCACTCACAACTTACACGAAAATTAACTAAAAACATGTCTATGATTTAAAGCGTACGATATCAAAAGTCCAGAAGAAAACCTAGGAGAAAAATCTATGTCACCTTTCGCTTAGTGATGAGTTTTCAGATACAACATCAAAGCATGATCCATGAACCACATTGTGAAGATGGACTTCATTATAATTAAAAACGTGTGCTCTGTGGAAATCACTGCCAAAGGACAAGTCGCAGACCAAGAGGATACGTTTGCAAATCGCATATGGGATAAAGAACTCGTATCTGGAATATACACAGCACCTAAAATTCGGCAATAAATAAAATCCATTTGAAAAATGGGCAAATAATCTGAACAGAAAACTCACCATAGAAGATATACAGGTGGTAAGTGAGCCTATGGAAAGATGCTCAACACCATTTGTCATCAGGGAAATGCAAATTAAAACATCGAGATACCATTCCACACCTAGTAAAATGGCTAAAAGAGGGAGGGAGGGAAAATGACAATACCAATTGCTGATGAAAATGAAGAGCAGGAAATCTCATTCATTGCTGGTGGAAATTCAAAACGGTACAGTTCCTTTGGAAAACAGTTTTAGCTTCTTACCAATCTAAATAGAGCCTTACCATACAACCCAGCCATCACTCTTGTAAATATTTATTCAAATTCTTTGAAAACTTATGTCCACAGAGAAAACCTGCACGTAAATGTTTCTTGCAGCTTTATTCATAATTGTCAAACACTGGAATGTAACCATGTAACCAACATGTCTTTCAATAGGTGAATGCAGAGACAAAGTGTGGTGCATTCATTCAATCGGATAACACTCAGCAATAAAGAGGAGTCAGCTACCAAGCCATGTAAAGACAGGGATGGCTGTAACCTGAGTGTTATTAAATGAATAAAGCCAGTTTGAAGAGGCCATCTCATGTAGGATTCCAAGTCGGAACTCTAGAGATGGAAAACAGATCAGTGGTTGCCAAGGTTTGAGGAGGGTTATGGCTAAAGAGGTAAAACACAAAGCATTTTTAGGGCAGCGAAACTATTCTATATGATGCTACCATGGTGGACACACAGTAGCACTCATTTGTTAAAACCCATAGAACTTTTCAGTACAAAGAGTGTATCAGTCAAAGGAATGAGGGCCTCTTGCAGCAAGGGATGGTTCTAGGGTTGGAGCAGAGAATATGGAAGCTGAAGCTGAAGCTTCATGCAGTGCTAGAAATCAAGAGGTGCTAAACACACACGCACGCACATGTACACACACACACACACACACACACACACACCCTGATGACAGTATGTCCAAAGGACACAGGAGCCCACTGAAAAATCTCTTAATGACTAAATCTGGAACAATTTGAGCAACAAAATAAATACTACAGTATTCACTTATAACCCCAAATACAGGGGCGCCTGGGTGGCGCAGTCGGTTAAGCGTCCGACTTCAGCCAGGTCACGATCTCGCGGTCCGCGAGTTCGAGCCCCGCGTCAGGCTCTGGGCTGATGGCTCAGAGCCTGGAGCCTGTTTCCGATTCTGTGTCTCCCTCTCTCTCTGCCCCTCCCCCGTTCATGCTCTGTCTCTCTCTGTCCCAAAAATAAATAAACGTTGAAAAAAAAAATTTTTTTAATAAAAATAAAAAAAAAAAAAACCCAAATACATAGTTAATACCCAGGAGCCCATACTGATATAAGTCCAGGGTAGAATAAATAAATGGAACATAAACACATCTCCCATACAGAAAACTTTGAAATAGTTTTGGTAAATGCTCACCCCATAATTCTCCACCCTTTAGTGTGACCTAGAGCCAACTTTCTCCCAAAGAGGGCATTACGAACAGCAAGCAAGGAGGGGCTTTACAGGGAGGAACCTGGCCAACACTAATTCAGACAAGCGATCAAGATTAATAACCACAGCGTTAAGTCATGCTTTTAACAGGTGCCATGTATCTATCCTCAACGAAAGTTGGTGTAGACCCTCTGTGGTCTTTCTTCCCCAAACCCGCAAACCTTATTTAGCCATGAGAAAAACCAACAGAAAAAAGATAAATTGGGGGACATTCCACAAAGCACCTGCCCAGTAATTCTCAAAACTGTTTAAAGTCTTCAAAAGCAAGGTAAATTTCATAAACTTTCATTCCCAAGGAGCCTATGGAGCACGCTAAACAAATGTAATGTGGGATCCCATATAGGATCCTGGGACAGTAAAAGAACATTCAGGAACAAATAGTGATATTGGAATAAAGTATGAGGTTGGGTTGTAATAATATATCAACACTGGTTCGTTAGTTGCACCAAATGTACCACGGGAAGATTAACAACAGAGGAAACTTGCTGCTGTGTGTAAAGGGACTCTGAAATAGTTTTGCAACTTCACTAAAGTTAAAAAAAAAAAAAGTATAGCATACCACATACCCTGCTAGCTGCCTCAAATCATCTAGGTACTTTTTAAAATATAGCAATGTAACAATCTATAGCTGTTTAGTGTTACGTCGTATTCTTTCCCCCAGTGCTTGGTACATAGCAGTCACTCAATAAATATTTCCTGAATGCGAGCAGAGTGTCCTTTCTTAAGTTCCTGGGCAAAAATATTATTGTAAAGGGGAAAAATGGTACAGACACCAACAATATGGAAACTCTTCATCACTGCATTGCTTGAAAAGCATTCTTTCCAATTCTAACTATTTGAAAACAGAGGAAGAACCAAATTGATCTCTAATAGACGACAGCATGGAAGCCAGAAACCAAGTTCTTTCACAAAACTTTTCTTTTTGGTCCTACGAGAACCACAATAAAAGGCCTGGGACATTTTTAAATGGGAGAAGGCAAAAGAAAAATACACGTGAGCTTACACAATTACACCGTGGAGGGGCTCATGAAGGCTCTTCAATTACAGAATTTATCCTGATCGCTGCTCGGTCTTTTGGCTAAGATCAAGTGTAGAATTCATCCTGGAGTAGAAGAGAATTCCAGATTCTAGAGCTCATGTCTGAGAAACTCTTTCCCCCTCCACTGGAGCTTTTAACACTGCTTTTAACAGGCAGCTGTTTTAACCAAGTGGCTTCAAGTGGCTGAGGTAAATACAGGGGTTATAGGTCTCACCTGCCTCAACAAAGTCCCAATTCACAAGGGTCTAAAAGAATTATCACAGAATCACTGAAAAATTCAAGGCAATAATTCTCACTATGGAGATACATTTCAGGAACATTTGTCCCCAGATTTCTTGTAGACAACAGAATAGTAGCATACTGTTAAGTCTTGCTTAACAATGGCAAATTCATTAAGGGTCTCTATTTTGCCCATCTAGAAAAGATAAGAAAAGGAAAAAGAAAATGACCTACCATATCTTTTCTCCACAATAACATGTGGGAATATTGCCCTTTGGAAGGGGCAGAAGTGGTGAATCTCTTTGTGTTACTAATATATTAGAACAGCTTGCTTCTATTTTAAAATTGGAGATCTCGCTGGGATCTTTTCTCCCATAGTCACCTCCTTTTATCACCCTTCCCTTTATGAGACCAGGATGCAGACAGAATGGAAACAAGCATGAAAGAGAAGAAGAAGAAGAAGAAAAAAAAGAAGAGTTTCCACAATGAGTTAGAAAATCCCCAGTTAATACGGTGTGCTGTATTTTTATTTCCTAGTTATACACTTAAGATGCTCCTGTTTAAACATTTTATGGCTTCCTTTTATAAAGCCCTCTCTCTTTTAGTGGTTAAGTACCTTGAAGCCAAGATCTTACATTAAAGTAGAATCTAATTAGACCTTTCAATTCAGACAAGCTACTGGATTCTTTTAGCTCCATTATAGAAATGTACAGTAAAACCCTTTTTCCTCTCTGTGGTGAAAATAGCAGTTATCTTCAAGGAAAAAAAAAAAAAGAAGGAAAAGACATGAATTAGCCCACCTCAATTTAAGCACAAGGCACAGGTGGGTGACCCTGCCTCTTTGTCCTTCTACATAAGAAGGTTTTCAAATTTTGCTGGAGCCACTGGAAGCAGAGGTGTGGAAAGTGGGTTGTTGCTGCTTTTAAACCCTTAAATGCACCACATTGAAAATGCCTTCACATTGAAAGCATGAAAATTGCAGTAACTACTTCAATAAGCAAGTAGTTTAAATATAATTTCTGGCAGCACATATATATTCACAGGGAAAATGAGTTAAGAAAGACAGTATGCAGTTTCATAAAAAGGAAAACATAGAGTTCTACGTCATCTTGCCAGTGTGCACCCATGAAAGTAATGTCATTTACAAAAAAAAAAAAAAGAGGAAGAATGGGTTATTCACTCGGATTCGTATTACTCATGCCACATGTCCCTTGCTGTCATATAGCCTATGGAACAAGGTGCAGTGACAGGAAGATACCAAGTATGTCCCAATGTATCCTGTTGTGTTGTTAAAAGATGCTGAAATCCTAAAACAAGTTTCTTCCAACAGCACTGCACCAATGTAGATAATCAGACACGCCCGATGTCTATAGCCAACCTCTCGCCAAGCTCTGAAATCCGCAATTAACACAAGGTTTGAACTCAGTGGTAAATATTTGGGCTGGGAAAGTTAGACAGAAAGAAAAAAGAAAAAAAAAACAGGAGGCAAAGGTCCTTTTCACTGTTTGAGGTGGGCTAAAAAAAGTGATACTTTTTTTTAAGATGTCAGGATGCAAAGAGGGAGACTTGGGGATTTAGCAAAAGCACCTTGGGGCGCCTGGGTGGCGCAGTCGGTTAAGCGTCCGACTTCAGCCAGGTCATGATCTCGCGGTCCGTGAGTTCGAGCCCCGCGTCGGGCTCTGGGCTGATGGCTCAGAGCCTGGAGCCTGTTTCCGATTCTGTGTCTCCCTCTCTCTCTGCCCCTCCCCCGTTCATGCTCTGTCTCTCTCTGTCCCAAAAATAAATAAACGTTGAAAAAAAAAATTTTTTTTTAAAAAAAAAGCACCTTTGAGTCCTGATGTGGGGTACACAGTGGCTGAGTGGTATTTACCTCATTTATTCGCTCTGAATTTCAGAGTCCTTATCCACGAGGTGAAAACAAGCATCGCTTGGGGGTTAGCATCCTGGGTACAGCGTTCCATGCAAGATAAGGATTCCTGCGGACCTCACATCCTTCATGTCTCGGGTCACATGATACTGACAGACGTGGTCTCTTTTGGGGGTTGCCTGCTGATGTATCGACCCGGTGCGGAAACAGTATAAATCACATCTTAACAATTCACTTGATCCAAAGATTTGGAGTTTCCTGATATGTACTCAAGGCTTGACTTGGAGCTCAATTTCGCACCTTTTATGTAAGACTTAACTCGTATTATTAATATTGTTATAAGAGTGTCATTTTTTTCACAAAATTCAGCCACACCGCACCTCCTCCTGCTTTTTTCATTGTGATTGCCCCCATCACTATCAATAGAGTGACAAGTTCAGGTGAACGAATGCTATTTTCACCCACTCATTTTCCTGTACTCTCAACATGGGACTGTTTCTAATATTACGTGCAAAGAGAACTGTGTTACATGAGGCTGGTGTAGTGACAAACACTATCATTGTGGATATAGCATTTCTTGGGTTAAGCCAACCTGTTTTCTTTTTCACGTGTTCAGAGGCAGCCCTGTGTGTGCATCACACAAAGCAAGCGACCGAGTGCCTTCGGAGATGTGACAGGATAAGAGAGCACGCACACGTGAGTCTTCTCCACCATGTGTCACAGCAATGCCACCTCTGTGCGTCTGCTAAAGCTGTGGATTCAGAAGGCCACCTGCAGAAAACCCTGCCTTCAGCATGGAATCTTTAAAAGAATCATAAAAAAGCGTGCTTGAGTTTTCATTTATTTGTTTTTCTTGTTATGTCTCCTCCACAGCTACAAATGGCCTTATAAGACACCTCCAGAATGAAAGGGAGTATACAGATGAATATAAACGAAAAAGAACATCATGGAAATCATTTTGTGATGATTTTGTGAAACATCACGGAAATCATTTTGTGATGTATAAAAATATCAAATCACTGTGGTGCACACCTGAAACTAATAGGATATCACGTGCCAATTATACTTAAATTAAAAAAAAGGATTTGCGGTTTTCAGAAGCAAGAAATTAAATTGCAATCTTTGTCATATGGCCATAATTAAAACACCACAAAACCTGTTCTATGTAGCAATCTATTTGGCAACGATCAGAAACTTAGAAAGAGGTCTAGGTAGAGGGAAACTACTAGAAATGCAATGCTCAGGTGTACCATGAAATTATTTTCAATGTGTCATCCATTTTCAGGAGGTCAGAGACAAAAACCCTTACATTCGTTCACGTAACACAATGTATTGTGTCAAAAATGTTCATCTGATCCTTGGAAATAAATTATCACTGCGTTCATCCAAATACCAACGTTGCCATTTTGTCCATAAAAAAAAGGATATTTCAGCAGAATCTGGGCGTGTTCGATTTTTTTCTTTCAAATGAGGATTGATTATTTACCCTAGAAAGCCGAGATTAGCAATGATTCGTGAGGGCTATGATTCAATCAGAAGGGATGGTAAAAATGAGGGGAAATAGGTAAAAGATGAATATACTGCGGTTAATATCAATAGAAACAATATGCATTTTTCTTCCAGTTTCCCAATTTTGCACAAGTGTCCATTTCCCACCCCCAACCCCCCCAGGTCTCCATTGCAAGGCCAGCTCTAAGGAGGATGATTACATCCTCCAAGGGTTTACCTTAAAAATGACCGAAATAGGGGGCACCTGGTTGGCTCAGTCTGCTAAGCGTCCAACTTCGGCTCACGTCATGATCTCGATGGGTTTCGAGCCCTGGGTCAGGCTCTGAGCTGTCAGAGCAGAGCCTGGAGCCTGCTTCAGATTCTGTGTCTCCCTCTCTCCCTGCCCCTCCCCTGCTCTCTCTCTCTCAAAAATAAACATTAAAAAATTTAAAGAGTAATAAAAAAAAAAGACTGCAATGAGACCCATTAGAACACTAGTAATGGAGGAGATCCGTGACCTACACCCTGGAAGAGGCCCTCCTCCACCACTGTCCCCCCTCCTCCTGATATTCTGGTTCCTCCCTCACTCTCCAGCCATACTGGCCTCCTTGCTTTTACTCAACACTCCTGTTCTGTGTCATGTTAGAGCCTTTGTGTTGACTTCTTTCTGGAAATTTCTTTCCCCAGAAAGTTAGGCCTAACTCTAACTCTGTCACTTCCTTCAAGTCTTCCTGAACATAGCTTTTCAATGTTGCCTACACTGAGAACCCCATTGCATTTTGCAACCCCATCCCAAGGACCACACTCCAGTCAATTCTAACCAACGTCTACGTTCTTCTTCATAGCACTTCTAACCTTCTGACGTATAATTTATTGTGCATTGTGTTTATTGTAAATTGTCTCATTCTTCATTTAGGGCGAAAGGTCTATTTATTATCTTAAATAAATGATTTTAGCTTCCACCCTAAGAAACCAGAAAAACTGGGGCACCTGAGTGGCTCAGTTGGATAAGCATCTGACTTGGGCTCAGGTCATGATCTCACAGTTCGTGGGTTCAAGCCCTGCATCGGGCTCTGTGCTGACAGCTCAGATCCTGAACCCACTTCAGATTCTGTGTCTCCCTCTCTCTCTGCCCCTCCCCTGCTCACGCTCTGTCTCTGTCTCTCTCTCAAAAATAAACACCAAAAAAATCAAAGAAACTAGAAAAATTAGAGCAAATCAAACCCAAAATAAGTAGAAAAGATAAAATAATAAGCATTCGAACAGACATCCATATATTAGGAAAGAAAAAATAAAGTAAATGAAAATTTAAAAAGCTGGTTATTTGAGAAAATCAATAAACCTCTAGAAAGACAGATAGGGAAAAGAGGAAATAAACAAATCACAAATAGCAGGATTGAGGCTCCCCATTACAGAGTGTAGGGATTTGAAAGGCTAATAAAAGAATACTATGAACAACTTTGAATTTGTAATTGACATATTAAATGAAATTAACAAATTCCTTAAAAGAAGTAAATTACCAGAGCTCAGTCAAGAAGCAACAGATCAAATGAATATCCCTGTATATTTTTTGAAAAACTTAATGCATATTTAAAATCCTTTCCATGAAGAAAGCCTCAAGCTCACATTTTCCAAGAAGCCACATGCTAAAGGGAGAAAACTCACCATTACAAATAAAGTCCAAAAAACTGAAGAAGTTATTCTTCCCAACTCATTCTATGATGGTTGCCTTACCCACAGACAAAAATCAGACAAAGACATTGTAAGAAAAGTAAACTACTGACTAATATCCCTCATAAATAGAGATGTAAAAATTCTAAACAAATTTTAGCAAATCTAATCTAAAAATACTTAAAAGCATTAATAGGCCATGACTAAGTGGAGTTTATATTAGAGATACAAGAGTCTTCTAGTATGAGGAAAGCAATCATTATAATTCACCATACTAACAATCTAAAGAAAAAGAGACATATGATTACTGAAATAGAAGCCAAAAAACTATTTAACAAAATCCAGCATAAATACTAAAAAATAAAACAAAACAAAGAAAGCCCTCAGCAAAATACTGAGAGGACCATCCTCAACTTAATAAAGGACATCTACGAGAAACCTATGACTAACATAATATTTGATGACAAAGACCTAATTTTCTACCTTTCATCAGGAAAACCCAAGAATATCCACTCTCACCACTTCTATTCAACCTTGTACTGAAGGTTCTAGGCACTTCAATAAAGTAAGGAAAAAAAAAAAAACCAGAAGACCTCTATATTAGAAAGGAAGTTGGAAAAAATTGAAGAAAAAAAAAAGGATCTCAGGGTCTCATAAGGTAATAGCAAAACATCTAATGTTTTAGTAAATGGAGTCCCAAGAATAGCAAAGAGAAACACGAGCAGAAAAATATTTAAAGTAATAATGGCCCCAAACTCGCAAATTTCGGGAGAGACCTAGATTTCCACTTGTGAGATGCCTACCAAATTCCAGACAGAACAAATAAAATGAAAACCCCCACTCTTGCAACCAAAATACAAAGATAGTAAAGTCCCCAGAAACACATACTAACAGGTGACCGCCGATGTTAGTAATCACAGACGTCTTCACTAAAACATCAGAGACCAGGCAGGCATCTGCGAAGGGCCAAAAGACAAAATAACCCCTGACAATCCAGAATTCTCCACCAAGACAAAAATAGTCCTCAAACATTAAGATCAAATAAAGACATTTTCGGATAGTAGAAGAACTCATTGCCAGTCGATCTGCATCACCAGATAAAGGATGTTCTGAGGCTGCAGCAAAGTAATAAATAGCAAGCCCCCTGGAAAGAACGACAGCTCTGGAAACGATAAATATTTGGAAAACCATAAGACATTTTGTTCTCAAGTTAGCAAATATGTATTTGTAGATTCCAAGATGGCTCTTCCACACACCTGCGCAGCCGTGCGCCCAGGAGAAGCAGGTGTCTGCACTTGAAACACCTGTTCTTATCTTTATTACGTAGAAAGCTCATTCCTGGACCTGGGTCACACTAATGTTTGCCGGAGGGTAATTCCCAATAAAACAAACAAGCAGGCGCGCACACAGAGAGAACCTCTGGGCAGAGGTATCTATGTTTGTTTATTTAAGTCTCTAGCAACACAGCTTTCCCAGGCATGTTTCGAATCTTGTTATTTATGGACCTTCAAAGAAAGGAAACAGGTAAAAAAAGGCGCAGAGGTGTATGTCTGCGGTCTCTGGTGGGTTTTAATGCTGGCTACTGTAATACCTAAGCCCTTAAATCTCCACGCCTTCGCCCAATAACTAGTCGTCGGAAGTCCATTTGGTCGGGATAGGGAAGTCCTACCCCATCATTCAGGAAAGCAGACATGACAGGGCTCTTTCACCTTCAGCTGGAAGCTTCCAAGGCTACCCCGGCTTTTACATCCAGCTAGGAAATAACATGATGGAATCTGGTTATTCTTCCTCTAATGTCTCCATAGAGTCATGATATTTTTAGGAGACAAAAAAAAAGTAATGAGGAAAGTTTATTTCAAACGATGGAGAATGCTGAACTTTATAAGCTGCTCTAGGCCAGAATTTCCCTCATAACCCTCTCGTGTATACCCTTCGTTAACACCGACAATGCTTTCTCAATCCAATGAGGCAACCTGATGGGAAGTGCTCATCTCTATTAGGCGAGCAGAGAGCTGGCAGACGGGGGTTGGGAGGCCACAATGATCAGAATGAAGGGAGTAACAGAAACTCAGCAATCAATGAGACACACAGGGAACCAGGTTTCAGCTATGAAGACAGAGAGTAAAATGACAAAGGAGGAAATAAAGCTTGAATATGTTAAAAGAGCAGTGAGCTTTTAGAGGATGGGGACTCTTTAACTCAGGCATAGATCAGCTAGACCCATGAAACTCAAGAGTCAGTAGATGATGTTTTGAAACGTGAACCGGTTGGCCTGCATCAGCTCTGTTCGTTCTGCACACTCCTATCACCTCTGTCCCTTCAGACAACAAACGGCCCTTCCAAGCTCCTGGAGTCCTCAGAGAAAGTCTAGGCCTCCAAGCGTTCTCTTGAAAACCCACCAGCTGGTATATAACCTGAGGTCATCACAATGTCCACTGCTATCACTCATCATTTCATCTTGGGCAAAATCCTACACGTTTCACAGCGACCAGTTCCTACCTCACTGTCTGTCCCTGTCCCAAAACCCAAGAACAATCCACCCCTCTTCTTCTGGACCCTACTCATCACAGCCGACTCACCAGGAAGATTGCTTGGTGTTTCTGCCGATCGTCCAACACACCATTAGCCCCAACAGCAACGTTATTCCCCGGTGACAGGTAAGGAGCCCCGTCTGCAGTGCGGGCTCCGCCAGTGAGGGACCTCACGCCCCAAAGTGAACAGAAGCCATCTGAATGGTCCTGAGCTGCACAGAGCAGAGCTGAGCTGACTGAATGAAAGGCAGAGTTGCACGGGGGTAGGTTTCTGGGTTTCTGGAAGAATCAGTCATGAGGACTCAGAGGTCAAGAGAAAATGGAAAGAACTTCCAAACACCACAAATCCCAACTTGTGCCTGACTGGATTCAATGTTCATAGTCTGAGCCCATGGTTGGATATTTGCCTGTAATTTTTACGCAACAGAATACCCCACAGTGAGGACTGAAGTAGATTCTGTGCTTTGGCAATCATGGATCTCAGGATGTGTTAAGATTGCTGACTTAGGATTTGGCAGAGTGGGAGGGTCATGAGAATATTGTATCAAAATGCAGAAAAGACCATATATCCAATACAGGAATGTGAAGAAGAAGGAACACTCCAGACCATGTATTATTTTTTTTTAAGTTTACTTGTTTACATTGAGAGAGGGAGGGGCAGAAAGATTGGGAGAGAGAGAATTCCAAATAGGCTGTGCGTTGTTAGCGCAGAGCCCAACATGGGGCTCAGTCCCACAAACCGTGACATTATGACCTGAGATGAAATCAAGAGTCGGAAGCTTAACCTACTGAGCCACCCAAGCACCCCCAGAACATGTATTGTCTCAAGAAAAATTACAGGAAAGGAAAATGGTAAATTCAAGAACATTTTTGAACACACACCACGCCAAGCACTCTTGGTAGGTAATTTCCTTTAAATTCTTTTTTTTTAAGTTTATTTATTTTTTTGAGACGGGGGAGGGGGGGATAAAGAGGGAGAGAGAGGAGAACACGAGTGGGGGAGGGGCAGAGAGAGAGGGAGAGACAGAATCCCAGGCAGGTTCCACGCTCTCAGTGCAGAGCCCAATGTGGGGCTTAAAGTCAGGAACCCTGAGATCATGACCTGAACCGAAGTCAAGAGTCAGACGCTCAACCGACTGAGCCACCCAGGCAGCCAAGATAATTTTAACACATGATATGCTCATCTCTCCCAACACCCTGGAGATTTTGTAGAGGACTCCTCTACAAAGATGACACATAGGAAAGTTAAGGAACTTGTTCAGGACTGTGCATCGGCCATCCACACAGAGAGATGTTCAGTTTCAAAACACGTGCCCTCACCAGGAAATCAAACCTCAGTGTGCATGTCCTCTCATCTTTCTGTTACGGGGACAAAAGCCCTGCCTGGTGTCACACACTAGGATCTCAGAGACAGTTCCCAGCTAGCTTTGGGTACTTCAGGTTAACAATTCTTGATATTTTTGACGTTATTGGTTAGCTTCCATGTCACCTGGGAACAGATAACCCCACTGTGAAGGATGACAAATAGAATTGGAACCTTAAGGGCGACAGCCAGGGGACTTCCAGGGAGCTGTGCAACAGAAGGTGTATAATGAACAACTTCCCAAATCTCCTCCCCAGCAACATGAAACAGTTCCACGTCGATGAAAACTCAAAGCACAACCACAGGCTCAAAATTACTTGAAGACATGGGGCACCTGGGGGCTCAGTCGGTTAAGCCTCTGACTTCAGCTCAGGTCATGATATCGCTGTTCATGGGTTCAAGCCCTGCATCGGGCTCTGTGCTGACAGCTCCGAACCTGGAACCTGCTTTGGACTCTGTGTCTCCCTGTGTCTCTCTGCCCCTCCCTCACTCAAGCTCTGTCTCTGACTCTCCCTCAAAAATAAATAAACATTAAAAACAATTACTTGAAGACATAGCAAAACTAATTGCCTGTACAAAGAGAAAAATTAAGACAAGCAATCTCTAGTCTCGCACGGTACCCATGCCCTTGGTATGGCCAGCAGCAGAGATTGAGAAACAAGAAAAAAAGAAACAGAAAAAGACCTCCAGACCAATATTACTTCTTCAATAAAGTCAGAATTCTAAAGAAAATATTAGCAAACTGAGTCAATACCTTAATAATACATTAATCAATACATTAATAATAATAATAATAATAATAATAATAATAATAAACTATGACAATTGGCATTTATGCAAAAATACAAAGTTGGTTTGATAGGTCAGACTTTTGTCTCTAGAACTTTGAAAGGAGACATTTCTGTTACATTAAATTGCCAGACTGGGGAACCTGGGTGGCTCAGTTTGTTAAGTGTCTGACTTGGGCTCAGGTCATGATCTAAGGGTTCGTGGGTTCGCCCAACATCAGGCTCTGTGCTGACAGCTCGGAGCCTGGGACCTGCTTCAGATTCTGTGTCTCCCTCTCTTTCTGCCCCTCCCCTGCTCACACTCTGTCTCTGTCTCTCTCTCAAAAATAAATAAACATTAATTTTTTTAAAAACAATTGCCAGACTTGGATTAATGTTGTGGCAACCTCTGAAAAGTAATTCAGACGTATATTTCTTAGTTTTGCTTTCTATAAGGGTCTAGAAACACTACCATGAGTTCTAGGTTTCTAAGTCCTATTCTCCACAGTGAAGGAACCAGGATTTCTTGGGAGAAATTACTGACTCCAGGGCAAAGGCAGAGAATACGCAAGATAAGTCTGGGACATCTAGTGGTATCAGAAAGGAAAAATGTACTCAGGAAAGATGAGGGCTTGTCAAAGGAAAGGGAGCCAACCTGAGGCTACTCCCAATAGACAGGGCTGGAATAATCTAAATGATAAAATAAATAGTAGGACAGTTAGATTTTAATCTAACACAGACAAACAGACTAAATTTAAAATATATAAAAAACAAATAATTAGGAAAGAAGGGAAACTTCTTCCTTACAGTAGAATTCCAAGTAATAACTACAGAAACAAAGATGAAACATCAAACACCACTATGCCAACACTAGGATGGTAACTGTTGCAGACAAGCTAAATTCAGTGAGCAGAAGTTTGAGGAGTCACACAGTCTCAAAGAATCTTCCCTGAGTTATTTATTAACCACAGAGGTAGGATAGTAACTTCATAGTGGGAAAATCAACAGAAACCGTCTTAACCAAGTAATCAAAGTCAGTGTCACTGGTAATAAGATATCTGAACATTATGAGCCCTGTGATAAGATGCTCCGAAAAGGACACATCATTTCTTTGATATTCTTGCCAAAGGTGTATAATAACCTCAGCACGGTGATTAGGAAACATTGAACAAGCCCACATTAGGAAAAAGGGGGGAAAGGATATTTATATTTCAGTCAAGAGTTAGAAAACATGTTTAAATTAATTTAACCCCACTTAAGGGACATTGGAAAACGAACTGATCAATAACCTTTAAAAGTGTCAAGGTCTTGAAAGAAGGGAAAAGTGAGGTATTCTTGCAGACTGCCTGGGAGTTAGGAGAAATAACAACTAACCACAAGGTAAAAACCTAGACAGGCTATTGGAACAGAAAAAAAGGACATTACCAGAAAAATTGGTGACATGAAAATACAGGGATTACTTTGGTTACTAGTAATGTACCAACGTTAATTTCCTGGTTCCGATCCTTGTGCCCTGGTTATGTAAGATGTTAGCCTTAGAAGAAGCTGGGTGAGGGAAGCTGTACTGTTTTTGTGACTTTTCTGTAAATCTCAGTTTAGTTCAAAATTTTAAAAAGTGACTGAACACACACAATAGATGCGAGTAATACAGTTTATTGAACAGTTTGTTTAAAAAAATAACTTTCGGGGCGCTTCAGCCAGGTCACGATCTCGCGGTCCGTGAGTTCGAGCCCCGCGTCAGGCTCTGGGCTGATGGCTCAGAGCCTGGAGCCTGTTTCCGATTCTGTGTCTCCCTCTCTCTCTGCCCCTCCCCCATTCATGCTCTGTCTCTCTCTGTTCCAAAAATAAATAAACGTTGAAAAAAAAATTTAAAAAAATAACTTTCACAAAATTAAATACTATTATTAATTTTTTCCTTCCCTCCCTTGCTCACTCCTTTCCTTTTCTTCCCTTTTTTTTACTTCCTTTCTTTCTTCCTCCTCTCCTTCCTCCCTCCCTCCCTTCTTTCCTTCTTTCTTTCCATCCTTCCATCTTTCCTTTTATGCTTGATGAGGAAACACATCCCACAGCAGAACATTTGTTCAATCTTGTTATAGTTTTGGGAGACTTTCAAAAGCCTCATTAGAGGGACTCAAGATACAATTATTTGATTAAAGTCAAGCCTGGAAGTAATTTGTTTCCATGTGACAAACAATGGAACCAGGTTTTACCTCCACTTTGAACGAGGTTTACCTCCACTACTCAGACTGTTTGGGGCAACTATAATCAAGAGCTATTTACTCCCACTAAGCCAAGGAAAATAGGAAGGGATCATAAAAATGAGAGCATGTTGGAATGGGAACAGGTTTTCAAGAAAAAAAAAAAAAAGGAAAAAGACAAAGCCAGTAAAATTTCTTTTCAGAAAGCTCTTTTTATTTCATATTAGCGCAAAATGGGCAGCTTGCAATAACTATTACAGATTAGGTGGGTTTTTTTATTTGAGGGAGGATCTTAAAAATGTACAATCTGTGAAATAAATATCACAAGTTTTTGCCTTATTTAAATTACAAGATATAGGACAAAATCCGTTATTCCTTTTTTGCCTGTGGGGGCATTTGTGTTATGTGGGAACCAGAGGTCAATTACCTGTCTATTCATACCTTTTGTAAAATTTTCCAATCCCTTCATCATCACTATCATCTTAAAAAAAAAATTCTGTATGTCATTACCTCACTGCCCATGCTGCCCTGACCACAACCATAAGCTGACAATGCCATGGTCTTTTTAAAAAAGGGGGGGAAGAGAGGGCTGTTTTTCGTCCTGAAGAAAAGAGGAATCTATTGTCAAATGGAATATTAATCTCTCATATCATATAATTATAATAATGTCAGACATTTTTCATGAAGGGGAGAAAACCAGATAAAATAATTAACAGAAAATTCGAAGGCCATGTGCCACGTAGTAGAGGGAAAGCTTTGTGCAAATAACCAGAACACCTGGGGTCGTGGGTCCTTAGGCAAGTTAACTTTTTCAAATTTCATTTCCCCCTCTAAAATTAGGAAGCATAATTATATTGCTAAATGCTGCCCAGACCTCTAAATTTGTGCAATTTCAGTAAGTCTGTTGAATTTGACTTCAAGTTTAGTGATAATTTCGCTCAGACACTTGATTCTTTCCCAAAAGCCTTTTTTAAGTCTCTGCTTTCACTCATATATTTTTCTTCTGTCTCTAATCATCACCCTGCAGTTGAGAAATTTTGATTCTAAATATACAGAGGGAGGGCACATATTATATGTACTGCACTTACCTAATTCTCCCAAAGAGTGCAAATGACAGTTTAGACCTCTGTTCTTTTTTTTTTTTTAATTTTTTTTTCAACGTTTATTTATTTTTGAGACAGAGAGAGACAGAGCATGAACGGGGAAGGGGCAGAGAGAGAGAGGGAGACACAGAATCGGAAACAGGCTCCAGGCTCTGAGCCGTCAGCCCAGAGCCCGACGCGGGGCTCGAACTCACGGACCGTGAGATCGTGACCTGAGCTGAAGTCGGAGGCTTAACCGACTGAGCCACCCAGGCGCCCCTAGACTTCTGTTCTTAAAGACCAGAAATCACAGCTTTGGGGGAGTTTTATATGAGATGATCAGGGAAAGCTAATATCTACATAAATCTCTCATCAGGCATTGGGTCCCCCCGTACCCATGAAATACTGGTTCATGGCGTTAGTGAGAACTTTACTTTGTAAACCAGTGGATACTTTTTCAGTCCTTATTTTTACTGATGTGGTTACCAAGTATCTTTATTTGAAAATAAAAAACAATACTACTAATCAGGCTTAGCTCTTCGGGACCTCCTCGTATTCATTCGGCTTCTTTTTTTTTTTTTTAATTTTTTTTCAACGTTTATTTATTTTTGGGACAGAGAGAGACAGAGCATGAACGGGGGAGGGGGCAGAGAGAGAGGGAGACACAGAATCGGAAACAGGCTCCAGGCTCTGAGCCATCAGCCCAGAGCCTGACGCGGGGCTCGAACTCACGGACCGCGAGATCGTGACCTGGCTGAAGTCGGACGCTTAACCGACTGTGCCACCCAGGCGCCCCGTATTCATTCGGCTTCTAATGCCCTGATATACACTATGTTCCTCAGCCTTCCATCTTTGACCCACACTTCCTTCTCACCTTCTCACTGACTGCTTGTTTCAACATTTATTCTCAGGATTTGTTTTCACCAGCAAGGTAACAGACATGAGACAATGCCTTTGAAAGAAGAATTTGTGACTTACATTTCCGGAGAGAACGGGGGCATGGCATACCGCACCACCCCCCCCCCCACCCCCACCCCGCCAGGCCACATGGGAAGCACCTCATTTTGCCGGGAAGCATGAGGAGGTGATTAGATTAGGTTACAACTTCCTTTGGGGTTACCTATGGGATAAACAATTTAGGATGGGCTAGTTTCAATGACTCTGGCGGGCCTTCCAACATGGGGCTATTCCCATTGTCTACTACAGGGTCTTGGGTAGATTTGGGGCAGGAGAAATATGGGCTTGGTGTGTTAGAAAAGGTGCAGAACATAAGTTCTAGACTGCAGGAGAGGTAAACATCCCTGGTCATTAGTTTGACCCGGTAATCAATGGATGCCTGATAGACAAATACAGAATCCGAGAAAACACAGCCAGAGTTTACTGTCTACTTGTGGATTTTTTTTTAACAACACTTACATTCATCTCTTAAATCTAGACCTCACTAGAGTCTGCAAACTTCATATATAAGTGTGTGTACATATGTATGTATATGTATACACATCTGTCTACTAGACAGTTCTTTCTGAATATAAGTGAATATCTCAATCCCAAGAACTCAAAATTGGTATCCATGCCTAGTAAACTTGATCTTTGTCCTCTTTTCCCTACCTTGTTGCCATTCACTCAAATCACTCAAATCAGAAATGATTTGAGTGTCAATCACTCAAATCATAAATCTGAAAGACAAGGTTGCCTTTTTAATTATCCTTATACCTATGACCAGTTGTCACTCCCTTCTGTCCTGATCTCTTAGATAATTTTATTAATTCTGCACACTACTTTCAATTCATGATCCCTTAATTTATCAGAGTGTTGTTGCACAACATTGCTTGCCAAATGTCTCTCTCTTTCTCATTCTACAAATTAGGGACTTTGTGTTTTCCATACAAAGCAAAAGGGAAGTTAGTTGAAAATGAGATTGGGGAAAAAATTAAATGTGTTGACACCAAAGGCTTGGGTGCTAACTTCTCTTTTGTGCATTATGCTAGTATTAAAATAACTGTGATTCCTCTAAAAAATAATCCGTTATTTCACACCTCTCTACAGCTCTCTAATATGTCCCCAGTATTAGAGATGTCCTCTGCTCCCACCCACGAATTTGGCAAGTTCTTTATTGAAATGTCCCTCAGAACCTGTGAGGGCTTTCATTCATTTTGAGAAACTTCCCTAACCCATCTTTTTTCTCCATACTGCCTTCCCACTCCATGCTTTTCGTTGCAGTTTTCCTAATGTATGGAAAACGTGGAAACCCCCTGCTTCAAGTTTTTAAAGGGCGGGGTTATCTTACACATCTGTATCTCACTGACTCCTGTCCACAGTCTGTTTCTTGAATCACCCTGAGCTAAATTTGAAAGATTCCAGAACACTCGTCTGATGGAGGCTCCCCAAATTAAAAGTTATGGAGTAATTTTGCTCCCAATAGAGAAGCAGCGTTTCCTGGTAAGTCTATTGCTAGAACTCTTGTTCAAACATTTTTCTTTTTGGGTTCCCTATTAGGCAGCTGTGGGACAATGCACAGTTTGCATACATCAAACAAAGCCTTCATTATTGATACATAGTGTATTCTATGCCAAACGAGCTGTACCCAAAGATGCCCCTTTTAGAGAATATGTAGAGGGGAACATGCTGGGCAGACAGTTTATGTGAATATACAAACAATGATCGAAGAGCAGGGTGTTGTAACAGAGTTTAAAACCCTCTGAAAACATAATTTTCTTTAGGACAAAAAGGAAAATTTCTCCATGCAAAAAGTATCAGGTTTGAAAGATATCTGACAATAGTGTATTTTTTTAAATTTATTAAATACATTCAATCATGTATTTTAAGCTACAGGCATCAGTTACTAGATATTCAATTCTTTGGAGTAGAACCAAATTTTCTTTTTATCTCAAGCTATATCACTAGGTAAACAAGTCAAATATACTTACTTGCCAGCAATAAATTTTTTAAGTCAGTATTCCAAATGGTGCCTTCCCCTCTTGCTGGATATGTTTAAAATAGACTCACTGTAGGGAGCAATATGCTTTTAAAAATGTGTGTATAAGGCAAAATCAAGACAGATAAGTTGATATGTGATAGTGAAAATAAAATTAAATAGTCTTAATATCAAGGCTTTCTTAATATTACACAGAAAACATGGTAGGAAATCATGTTCCCTAGATTCAAAATTCTACTAGTACTAAAAAATAGAGAATCAGAGTTCAATATTTATACTATAAAAAGAAATGGAGAAAAAAATATTTCTAATTTTTATTTAAAGACATTTTCTCTATATATTAAACCATTTTGATTCTGGAGTAAGGTAGTCTTATTTTGTTCGTTAAAATACTATTTTAAAATATATCCATTTTACTAAAAATTAAATGAACAATTGAAATTACTTTAAAATTGTTAATAGACTTCTTGAGAGTAAGAAAAGTCAACGTTCAGTCGTACAGCTACACAAAGACTTTTATTCTGCAAAATTAGGGGGAAAAAAGTCCTTAGATATTGGTAATAAGTCAAAATCAGCAAATAATACTGCATTTACCTACTAATTCCATAATTTATTAAGTAAAAATGTCAGTGTAGTTGAGGTCTTTTCAAATATATAATCTATCACTCTTTCTTTTCTACTTGTCCTTTTTTGTGTAGAATAGCAACCTGAGGAATTTCTGACCCAGTAGTTAGGGTCACATAAACAAATATATGAGGTCTTTTGATGAGAGGTAAGGGATATACAAGAATGTAATATATTTGCAAAATGTCTAACCTGACTCACACTGATCCAGGATGTTGGTTTGTTTGTTTGTTTTTTTAATGTATATTTTTGAGTGGGGGGGTGCAGAAGGGGGGCGGCCGAGGATCTGAAGCGGGTGCTGACAGCAGACAGCCCAATGTGGGGCTTGAACTCACAAGCTATGAGATCATGACCCAAGACCGAGTCGGACCTTTCACTGACTGAGCCACCCATGCCACCCCAGGGTGTTGCATTTTTATGGTAGTTTAATATATAGCAACATGAGTCAATAGTTTAGAAATATTTTTCCCACCGACCAACTAATTTGAGTTCTAGAATGTAATATGTGTTAAAAAATATCCCCACTATTACTAACAATAATAAACATTTATTTTTTAATTAGTTTATTTTTTAATATGAAATTTATTGTCAAATTGGTTTCCATACAACACCCAGTGCTCATCCCAACAGGTGCCCTTTTAAAACCTAATTGTGAAACCACAGGGAGATGATTATGTGTTCTGCATTGATCGGAAAGCATGCAGCTATTTTGAAAAAACAAATTTTTTTTCAAAAAATATTTAGAAAGTTGAATAGGGCAATAAAATATTCTTGACATAATACTTTGTGAACAAACCGCCATATAAAAGTGCATATACATCATAAATATAACTGAATTCATGTATCCAGGCAAGAAGAAAAGTGTTATCAAAATGGTCAAAAACGAAATGCTTACAACTTAATGGTGGAATTATCTCCTCCACATTGCTCTTTAGAATTTTCTAATGTTTTAAATAAATTCATGCAATCCTTGCAAGTAAAATTATATTTAAAGAGAAAATTTTAGCAATAGCATTTGGGTTCAATCAATCAGTATATTAATTAAAAGCAAGGGATATCTGTATGGTGACAAAATTATAATATTCCTTAGAATTAATAATCTCTCTGTTATGTATTTCATAGCGTGTTTGATGTTCTTGAATGCAACGGAAGTACATGCAGTCATGAATGTTCTGCAAACCATCTTCTTTGAATTGGAATGAACTTACTACCAACTGATGATACGATATAGCACCAAATCTCTAAATTTTGAAGCCTGTAATGTGCCACAAGTAGATTCACCAGTACAAATACCGTGAGTGACAAGTAAGAGGCATATTACAAAACATATTACAGTGACAAATAAGACAAAGTGAGGTCCAGAGAAGAGAAACAGACTTTTAACTGTCTACCACCCAGTAGTATAGTACCATAAAAAAACAAAACAAACAAAAAACAACAAACAAACAAACAAAAAACAAAACAAAAAAAACCCAAAAACAGAAAGCAAAAACCAAAAAGCCACCTGCTGGGTGACTGAGCTGGCTGAGCTTCAGACTCTTGATTCTGGCTCAGGTCATGAGATCGAGCTTCGTGTCGGGCTCTTCATTGGGTGTGGAGCTTGCTTGGGATTCTCTCTCTCTCCCTCTCTCCCTGCCCCTCCCCTGCTTAATCTCTCTCTCTCTCTCTCTCTCTCTCTCTCTCTCTCTCTGTCTCTCAAAATAGTAAATAAACATTAAGAAAACCCCAAACCAGAAAATAACAAGTTTTGGCAAAGATGTGGAGAAATTGGAACCCTTATGTACCACTGGTGGGAATTTAAATTGATTCAGGCATCATGAAAAACAGTATGGTAGTCCCACAAAAAACTGAAATAGAACTACCATGTGATCTTACAATGCCACTTCTAGGTATATTCCTAAAAGAATTGATAGCAGTGAATTAAAGAGATATTTGTAGACCCTTAAGGTTTATGGTAGCATTATTCACAATTTCCAAAAGGTAAAAGCAACCCAAATGCCCATGATAGATGAATGGGTAGACAAAATGCGATGTATACATACAATGGAATACTATTCAGTCTTTTCCTTAATTTAAATTCAAGTTAGTTAACATACAGTGTGGTATTCATTTCAGGAGTAGAACCCAGTGATTCATCACTTGCATATAACGCCCCAGTACTCATCCCAACAAGTGTCCTCCTTAGTACTCATCACCCATCTAGCCCATCCCCCACCCAGCAATCCTCCAGCAGTCCTCAGTTCGTTCTCTGTATTTAAGAGTCTCTTATGGTTTTTATCTTATTTTTCCTTCCCTTCCGCTATGTTCATCTGTTGTGTTTCTTAAATTCCACATATGAGTGAAATCATATGATATTTGTCTTTCTCTGTCCAGCTCATTTTGCTTAGCATAATACATTGTATTTCCACCCACATTGTTGCAAGTGGCAAGATTTTATTCCTTTTGCTTGCCAAGTAATATTCCGTTGTGTGTGTGTGTGTGTGTGTGTGTGTGTGTGTGTGTATGTGTGTGTATGACAACTTCTTTATCCATTATTCAGTTGATGGACATTTGGGCTTCCTCCATAGTCTGGTTATTGTTGATAGTGTTGCTATAAACATTGAGGTGCATGTGCTCCTTCAAATCAGCACTTTTGTATAAATACTACTGGTGAAATTGCGGGGTTGTAGGGTAGTATCCCTTAATTTTTTGAGGAACCTCCATACTGTTTTCCAGAGTGGCTGCAGCAGTTTGCATTCCCACAAACAGTGCAAAAGTGTTCCCCTTTCTCTGCATTCTCATCAGCATCTGTTGTTTGCTGAGTTGTTAATTTTAGTGATTCTGACAAGTGTCAGGTGGTATCTCATTGTGGCTTTGATTTGTATTTCTCTGATGATGAGTGATGGTGAGCATCTTTTCATGTGTCTGTTAGCCACCTGGATGTCTTCTCGAAAAGTGTCTATTCTTGTCTTCTGCCCATTTTTTTCAGGTTTATTTCTAGGTATCTTATGGTTTTCAGTGAAATTATAAATGGTTATCAATTCCTTGGTTCCTCTTTCTGTTCCATTGATCTCTGTGTCTGTGTTTGTGACAGAGATCTTGATGATAACAGCTTTGTAATACTGCTTGAAATTTGGAATTGCGATGCCTCCAGTTTTGTTTTTCTTTTTCAGAATTACTTTGGCTATTCAGCGTCTTCATGGCTCCATATAAGTTTTAGGATTGTTTGTTCTAGCTTTGTGAAGAATGCTGGTGTTATTTTGATAGGGATTGCATTGAATGTGTAGATTGTGTTGTGTACTATAGACATTTTAACAATATTTGTTCTTCCGATTCATGAGCATGGGATGTTTTCCATTCTTTGTGTCCTCTTCAAGGTCTTCCATAAACTTTCTATAATTTTCAGCATACAGGTCTGTATTCTCTGGTTAGGTTTATTTCTAGGTATCTTATGGTTTTCAATGCAATTAGAAATGGGATCTATTCCTTGATTTCTCTTTCTGCTGGGTCATTATTAGTGTATAGAAATGTTACTGATTTATGTATGTTGATTTTACATCTTGTGACTTTGCTGAATTCAGGTAATCAGTTCTAGCAGCTTTTTGGTGGAGTCTTTCAGATTTTCCACATAGAGCATCATGCTGCCTGTGAAGAGTGAAGTTTTGATTTCTTTCTTGCCAAATTTGTGTGCCTTTATTTCTTTTTTGTTGTTTGATTGCTGAGGCTAGGACTTCCAGTACTATGTTGAACAACAGTGGTGAGAGTGGACACCCCTGTTGTGTTCCTGACCTTAACTGGAAAGTTCTCAGATTTTCCCCATTGCAGTTGGTATTAGCTGTGGGCCTTTCATATATGGCATTTATGATGTTGATGTATGTTCCTTCTATCCTTACTTTCTTGAGGGTTTTTACCAAGAAAGGATGCTGTATTTTCTCAAATGCTTTTTCCGCATCTATTCAGAGGATCATGTGATTCTTATCCTTTCTTTTATTAATGTGATGTATGATGTTGATTGATTTGTGGATATTGAACCACCCCTGCAGCCCAGGAATAAATCCCACTTGATCATGATGAATAATTTTTTTAATGTATTCGATTTGCTAATACCTTGTTGAGAATTTTTGCATCCATGTTCATCAGGGAACTTAGTCTATAAATCTCCTTTTTCATGGGGTCTTTGTTTGGTTTTGGAATCAAGGTAATGATGGCCTCGTAGAATGAGTTTGGATGTTTTCCTTCCATTTCTACTTTTTGGAACAGCTTCAAAATAATAGGTATTAACTCTTCTTTAAATGTTTGGCAAAATTTCTCTGGGAAGCTATCCAACCCTGGACTCCTGCTTGTTGGGGAGATTTTTGATGACTGATTCAATTTCTTTACTGGTTATGGATCTGTTCAAATTTTCTGTTTCTTCCTGTTTCAGTTTTGGTAGTTTATACATTTCTAGGAATTTATCCATTTCTTCCAGATTCCCCAATTTGTTGGCATATAATTGCTCATAATATTCTCTTATTATTGTTTGTATTGGAATACTACTCAGTCTTAAAAAGGAAGGACATTCTAACATATGCTAAAACATGGATGAACTTTAAGGATATTATGTTAAGTGAAATAAGCTCATTACAAAAGTAGAAATACTACACGAATCCATTTTTTAAAATATTCACAGGAGTCAAGTACATCCAAAAAATAGAATGCTGGTTCCTAGGGTCTGGAGGGAGGAGGCAATGGGGAGTTACCGTAAGTATAGAGTTTCAGTTTTGAAACATGAAAAGAGTTCTGTGAACAGATGGTAGTCCTGGTAGAAGATGAATGTGATTACACTTAATGCCATTAAAGGGTACACTTAAATATGGTTAATATGGTAAATTTTACGTAATGTGTCCTTTCCCACAATTAAAAAAAAGAAATAGGCTATTAAAACAAACAAATAAATAAAGTACCTGAGTAGCTACGGTGACAAAAACCGATGTAATATAATGCCTAGTTACATTCCTTAAAATATATCTTCCCTGACATGATAAAGACCTAATTAACAAAACCATGTAAATTCCTAATAAATAAGACAAAGCAGAGTCTAGATATCATTGACTTGTCTTTAAAATTTAGTAAGTATTGACTGAAGGAAATAGATGTATCTAAGGATAGCAGGCTTCAAGACAATATTTAGAAATGCATGAATGAGAGATAAAAGTCAGGTGTTTTCCTTTCATATCTATTTTACAGTGTTATTTAGGAGATCAGAAACTATTGAATATTTCTCTTTTATTTTATTTCTTTTTAATGTTGAAAGGAAGTCTAAAAACCCTAAGATGGAAGAATAATGTTGGCAAACTCATTTCTTTATTAAAGTGTTTTATATGAGTGCAATTCTTTTTTAGCATAATGCCTCCATTTAGCATAATGCCAGTATAGGGGAAAGGATATATATATGAACTCCTAAGAAAAAAAGACTTGCTTTAAAATTTTTCACTCAATTCCAGGGCAGCTGGGTGGCTTAGTCAGTTAAGCATCTGACTTTAGCTTAGATCATGATCTCACAATTTGTGAGTTCAAGCCCCTATCGGGCTCTGTGCTGACAGCTCAGAGCCTGGAGCCTGCTTTGGATTTTGTGTCTCCCTCTCTCTCTGCCCCTCCCTCACTTGTGCTCTGTCTCTGTCTGCCAAAAATGATTAACTGTTTAAAAAATTAAAAACTTCACTCAATTCCTTATCAACAACAACAGCAACTTAGGTATGAGGCTTTCTTCTCTGAGTCTCAAAATTTTCTGCTTAAAACGGGGAAAAAAACTGGCCTCCTGGGTTATTAAGACCACTCAAGCCACATTTAAAAGGCACAGGCTTGGCAATTAAGAGAGCTAGTTTTCCAAATAGCACTCAGTGTCACTAAAAACTAACAATTGGATATCTCAGAATCATTCAGCAAATGGTGATGACCACATATTTGAATACTGAGAGAACCAAGTTTTAGTGGATGCATGATTCAAAGGAGATTACAACCTATATGGATACTGAATAAATTTTCTGCAAAACAATATAACGAGTTACTTACTCTATGCATACTTTGAGTACAGGAAAGAATAATTAAAAACAATGACTTCCAGAGTTAAAGAGAAAAGATGCTCATATTTTTGATGCCTGTCTTAGCAATGTTTCCTTTCAGTGAATGGGGAAAATTGCAAGATATTCCAAGTCAACCAAGACAGCAACAGGGGAGGGTCCTGAGGCCCTCTCCTCCTGTGGACTCACTGAACGTACAGCTACACATGGGGTAATTCCTTCTAAAAGAGATTTAGAAACTAGATGAGTCACTCCTACACATTAGATGAATAAGAAAATGCCCACATCAAAATGGGTAAGAAAAATTGAGGTGCACTTTGCCATAAACCCCACCCCTAACACAGTGCCATACAGTCAGAAAGGGACCCCCCAACTCCTAGTTTCTTCCTGAGAAGTGAGGGGTTTGAACACCAGTCTGACTTTTGAGATGCCCAAGGAAGAGATGGTATCCTAAAACACCTAGCTCTGAAAGTCAATAGGACTTGTATCCCTGAGACTGGCAGGCTATAGCAACCAAAGAAGCAACTCTTAACAGGTGCATGAGAATTCACAGTCCCCAGGACTCAGCAGGTAAAATCTCCAGTCTCTCAACTTTCACTAAAAGAGGCTTATCTGCATACTTTAAAGTTTCTGCATGAGGTCCAGCCTTCTAATCTAACAAGCCTCTAAGGGCAGCTGTGATTTTTCCTGGAGACTAAGGAAACTGGCAGATGCCTTTCATGCTTTCTCCCTCTAGTCTACTCCAATAATAAAACCAAGTCACCAGTAACTCCATAGAAGGAGCCAGTATACACATGTGGAGCCTTTTGTGTCACAGCTTTTGTGTCAGTCACCTAAGAGAGGCAGACCTGTACTGATAGGTTCTAATAGCCAATGGGACTTGCATTCACAAGTCCTACCGGACTGGAGCAAACAAACACAGTTCTTAATGGGTGCTCTAAGAGCACCTCTGCAACTATAAACTTGGGCCAACACAGAGGGAACATGCAAAAACAAAAAAAACAAAACAACAAACAAACAAAAAAAACATCTATCAGTTTCTCACTAGGAGAGACTTAATTACATACTTTTCCAGCTACTGCCTTGGGGTCCAGCTTCTAATCAGCCTGCATCTAGGGTCTGACTGCAATGCTCCCCTTTTGGACACTGATGAGTTTTGGCACACTCTCAACTATAGGGAGACACTAAGAACAAAGAAGGAAGCTTGGACAAGCACAAAAGTTTGAGAGACAACTAGGAGCTTTGTCTGACTGAGTGATGGGGCTTGTCTCCTACAAGAGATCTCTATTAAGACTGGGCGAAGTATCTCTTTTATCTAATGCACAGAAACTAATACAGTTGAAAAGAAAATGAAGAAACAGAGGAATATGTTCCAAAAGGAAAAAATGAAATTCTAGGAATAGATCTTAATGCAAAGAAGACAAGTTATTTATCTCAAAGAGTTCAAAACAATGGCCATGAAGATGCTCACCAAGGCCATGAAAGCGATACATGAACAAAGTGAGAATTTCAGTAGGAGATAGAAATTTAGTTTTTTAAAGTTCCAAACAAAAATTGGAGCTGAATCAGAATATAATAACTAAGCTGTAAAATTCAATGTAGGAATCATCAACAAACTAGATCAAAGAAAGGATCAGAGAACTCAAAGATGATGGAGTAAGATTCATTCAGGGATGCAAAAAGAAAAAAAAATAATAGAAAAATAGTGAAGACAGCTTATTGGACTAATCAGACACCATTCAGTGAATCAATATATGCATTATAGGGAGTCCCAGAAGGCAAAGAAAAAGGGGTAGAAAGCTTATTCAAAGAAATAATGACTGAAAATTCCCTAACCTGAGGAAAGAAACAGACACCCAGATCCAGGAAGCATACCAGACACCAAATACAGGAATACAAAGAGACCCACACTGAGACACATTGTAATTAAATTGTCAAAAATTAAGGGAAAAAACAAGGAGACAGTTTTAATTGCAGCAAGAGAATAACTTGTTATATACAAGGGTATCACCATAAGACTGTCAGAAGATTTACTGTCAGACACCTTGCAGACCAGAAGGGATTGGGGTGATATAATTAGAGTGCTAAAAGAAAAAAAAAAGCCGTGCAAAATAAGAATAATATACCCAGCAAAGTTGTCCTTCAGAATTGAAGTAGAGATAAAGAGTATTTCAGACAAGCAAGCTGAGGCACTAGAGTAATCTCACAAGAAATGTTAAAGGAAGGTCTTCAAGCTGAAATGAAAAGGCACTGATTAGTAACACAAGTAGAGATAAAAGTATAAAGCTCAGTGAGAAAGGTAAATATATAGTTAAATTCATAATATGCTAATGTTGTATTGATGATGGATAAATCACTTACAAATCTAGTATGAAGATAAAAACAAAAATATTAAAAATAATCATAACTACAGTAATTTGTTAATGGATACACAATGTAAAAAGATGCAAATTTCAACATAAAAAATATAAAATGTGGGGATGGGGAAGCTTTTTTATGTGTTCAAAATTAAGTTATTATCAACTTAAAATGGACGTCAAAAATATAAGATGTTTTATGTAAGTTCATGCGACCTCAAAACAAAAGCCTAAATAGATACACAAAAGACAAAGGAATTAATGCATGCCACTATTGAAAATCATTAAATTACAAAGATTGAGACTAAAAGAAACAGAAATGAGCAAAGGAACTACAGAACACACACACAGACACATACAAAATGGGGTTCCTGGGTAGCTCAGTTGGCTGAGCATCTGATTCTTGATTTTGGCTCAGGTCATGATCCCAGATTCGTGGGATTGAGTCCTACTCCATGTTCAGCTAGGAGCCTGCTTAAGATTCTCTCTCTTTCTCTTTTTCTCTCTCCCTCTGCCCCTCCCCACCCTGCTCTTGCACACATGCAGGCTCTCTCTCTCTAAAACAAAACAAAAACAAAGAAACCTACAAGACAATTAGAAAAATGACCATAGAAAGTCCCAACCTACCAATAACAACTTCAAATATAAATGGACTAAATTCTTCAATCAAAAAAACATAGAATGGCTGAATGTGTTACAACAAAACAAAACAAAACAAAACAAAAAATAAGAGTTTCATATTGCCTACAAGGCAATCAGCTCAGCCTTAAGGACACAGATAGACTGAAAGTGAATGGATATAAAAAGATGTGCCATGCAAAAGGAAATCAAAAGAAAGCAAGAATAGCTATTCTTGTATCAGACGAAATAAACTTTAAGACAAAGATTGTAACAAAAGACAAAAAAGGTTACTCAATTATGATAAAAGAGTCAATCATAAGAAGATGAGACAATTGTAAGTATTTGTGCACCCCACATAGAAACACCTAAATATATAAAGCAAATATCAACTGATCTGAAAGAAGAAACAGCCAACAATACAATAATAGCAGGGGACTTCAATGCCCTACTTCCAACAATGGATAGATCTTCCAGACAGAAAATCAATAAGGAAACAGTGGATTTTAACAATAGTATACACCAATTGACCTAACAGTCATATACAGAACATTCCATCTAACAGCAGCAGAATATACATTTTTCTTAAGTGCACATGGGACATTTTCTAGGATAAATCACGTGAGGTCACAAAAAAAAACTCAATAAATTTATGAAGACTGAAATCATAGCAAGTATCTTTTGCAAGCCCAATGATATGAAACTAGAAATCAATTACAAGAAGATAACCACATATCCAATAAGGTGTTAATATCCAAAATATATAAAAAACCTATACAACTCAATAGTAGAAAAACAAATAACCCAATTTAAAAAATGAGCAAAGGACATACATTGACACTTTTCCAAAGAAGACATACAAATGGTCAACAGACACATGAAAAGGTGCTCAACATTTCTAATCATCAGGGAGATGTAAACCAAAAGCACAATGCGATAGCACCTCACACCTGTTAGAATGAGTATTATCAAAAAGACAAGAGATAATAAACACTGGCAATCATAGGGAGAAAAGAGAACTTTTGTGCACTGTTGGTGGGAATGTAAATTGGTTTGGCCACTATGGAAAACAATATAGAAATTCCTTAAAAAATATTAAAAATAGAACTACCATGTAATCCAGCAATCCCACTTCTGGGTATATATTCAAAAGGAATGAAATAATTATCTCAAAGAGATATTTATACTTCCATGTTCATAGAAGCATTTATTCACAATTGCTAAGGTATAGAATTGTCCAAGGTATGGAAGTGTCCATCAATGGATGAAGGATAAAGAAAATACTTTTTTTTTCCTGTTCTCTATTTCCCTTACCCCCCAGAAGGAACAAAACTTTACCCTATCCATTTACACTGAGATCATCTCTAATCTCTGTTTTTTCAAAATAAGGTTGACTTTCTGGGGGCACCTCGGTGGCTCAGTTGGTTAAATGTCCGACTTCGGCTCAGGTCATGATCTCATGGTTCATTGGTTCAAGCCCCGCATCGGACCCTGCGCTGACAGCTCCGAGCCTGGAGCCTGCTTTGGATTCTGTGTCTCCCTGTCTCTCTGACCCTCCCCTGCTCACTGTCTGTCTCTGTCTCTCTCAAAAATAAATAAACATTAAGGTTGATTTTCTCATCTCTATTTCTGATGGATTTTGAAGGTGAGTACCAATTATCATTAAAATGAAGTAGTGGAGAGAAACTGGATTACAGAACACCTCTGCCCCACTCTATAATTAAATAATTAAAAATGCTTTTTTTAAAAGCCCACCAGAAGTTTACTAGCTTACCTACTAAGAAAATAGCTGATAGTCTCCAGCTATCATTGTAGCTTACAATGATCATGTCCCTAACTAGAAAGAGATGTGTTTGTGGCTAAAGTTCTAATCTCTCCATCTTGACTCTATATAATTTCTACCCCAGTGAAGGTGCAGAGAAAGAATCTAGGCAGACAACATCCTGAGAATTCATAAACATTCTGCAAATGAAATGCTGTCTGAGGCAGTATGTTTACGACAGCTTTGGGCATGGTTGCATTAAACTGCTATTTTTAGAAGTCCATCAAACCCCTTTAGGACTTTAGCACAGACAAGGGCCTCAAAGGATCTTCCAGGGTATAGTGTTGCCCGGAGGACCAAGTTGAAGGACTTTATAGGTATATCAGGCAGTGATGCAGTTCACTTAAAAAGTAGCTAAGAACATAAAAACTCACTCAAGTCTCCCATCAAGGAATCTTTATACTGATTAAAGGCAACTCAAGGAGAAGCATTACCCATCTCTTAAATGGTAGTTCAAAGACACAGACACAATATTCCAGCTGAGGATAAACGAATATCTATTAAGTGTCACCCACACAATATCAGAGCTATTAACTTTGCTTACATTAAGCATGGGTGTACTGGGTGGCGGGGGGGAGGTTATGTTAATTTTAAAAAATACTATTTGGAAGTAGTAATGATGACTGAAGTGGCACAGCTTGCTATGAAGTGAAAACACCTGATATGAAAGCCAGTGAAAGCAATAACAGAAGACAGTGTCCCAGCAGTGTTTTATAGTATCGAAGACTGTCATAAGAATAAAAGTTCAATGAAAGCAGATTTGAATAATAAAATTATAAAATTATAGAATGGGAATTTTTATTATAAATTATAGAATGGGAATTTTCCTTATATATAAGGAAGCATAATAATATCACAGAGCTAGAATATTATAGTGGTTATTAGCACATGTATGGAATAACACTTCCTGAACTTGAAGCCTAACCCCTCTCTGTACTAACTGTGCAATACTGGGAAAATTACACAACCTCCGGGTGATTTCATTTCTCATCTTTGGAATGAGAGTAAAAATACTATCTTCTGCATTTGGTCTGATGTGCTAAATAATGTGGCTATTGTTAAATAAATTGCCAAGAACACGGAATAAAATGGACCCAACTGAAAATTAATTTAGCACAACTAGGAAATGACTTGAGATAATTTCAGCAAGCTTAAAGAAAAAAGGGAAATCGGTAACATTAAAATAATATGATAGACTTCAAGGGTAAGATATTAGGTTGAATATATACAAATAAGTTCACTCCATTCTAAAAATCATTACAACCTGATGAAGATATTCCTTTAACATGAAGGCATGTGAGAACACAGGAAGTGGCAATAGTAATAATTATTGGAAACTAGAAAACATATCAATGTGCACTAAATATCCAAGAATATTAAAAAGTGTAGTTCATACTCTAAAATCCTCAAAAGGCTCAGAAACCTAGAGGAATTCATTGTGTCCCACTACCCTAGAGCCAGACACTCACTTTCTAGACAGGAGACTGGATGAGTGCTCTTTTTTTTTAAGCCTTTTTTAAAAAATTAATTAATTTTTAGTTTTAACTAGGCTCCATGCCCAATGTGGGGCTTGACTTCATGTCCTTGAGATCACCAATTAAGCCAGCCAGTTAACCCTGAAATAATCCTTTCTAAGGATGCCAATCAGCCCTACAGAAAAGATCTAAAGATTCTGAACTGGGGTTCAACAAATAGCCTAACAGATTACCATATAGTAAAGCACAGTTTGACAAGCCCCACTATGTCCTGAAAACTTCTAACTAGCCTTTAACCACACCCCCCCAACACACACACATACAGACACACACACACACACACACACACACACACACACACACCTTAATCATGAGCCTCAAATCTGAGAATTTCACAACTCTCATATATAGCATAGAGACTCAAACAAGAAAACAGAAGAAAAAAGTGATTTGTAGAGAGAAGACAAATATAGAAAGAAAAGAATTTTTAAATCTATCATTTGTATTATTGGAGAGGTAAGAAAAAAGAATTCATTCATGAAACAAGAACAGAATGAAATGAAATAGGAATAAGAGGTAAATAAAGACTCAGAAATTTAAACATGTCAGTACTTATTTTAAAAATACTTTCAATTACAAAAAGCTTTCAGTGTAGGATTGAGAAACTCTTCCCAAAATAGAGCAAAAGGAGAAAAAAGAGGAGAAAAATAAGAAAACTGGATAGCTAGTCCAGAAGGTCTAATATCTGAATAATAATAATAATTCTCCAGATAGAACAACAGGAAAAAAATAAAGATGAAAAATCATTCAAGAGCTTTTTGCACCAATAGCACATTATTGTGAAATTTCATAATTCCAGGAATCAAGGGACTAGATCCCATAACGTTTTAAAGAAGACTTCACAAATTAATAATCAAGAATCAGAATAACTGGATCTTATTGCCAATATTAAAAAGCAAGAAAACTCTATCAAAATTATGGAGTAAACCAAGAACTTTTGTAAAATAGAAAAATAACAACTAGAAGAGAGAGAATAAAATAAGAAAAAGGGGAAGAAGATATCAAGAGCAGTAATGATAGGCGAGCTTAGAAAGACCATTGTGCAGGTATAGGAGACAACTAGTTGAAATGGAACACTGTGACCTGAGAGATAGGCCCCATGGTGTTCTCTGCTTACTGTAGAATCTATATAACCTCACCATACAACTGCAGAATGGGATGTGCCAATATACAGGATTAAAACAAAAAGAGGACGATAGGAGAGTCATTAATTAGGGACACTGACATGGAATTATGGTGAAGGATGACAGTAGTCCTGGAGAGCAACCAACCCACATCAAAAGGATAACTGATGTTTCCGGGAAAGATATTTTCAATAAAAATATAAAACATGTTCAGCTGATATGATTAATATTGTGGGAAATCATAGTGAAAGGCTAAGCTGTGAGAGAACATATACAGCCACACTTAACCTTGGAAGACAAGGGTTTAGTGTCTACCAAGCCATGGATCTAACAGTCATCACTGCAAGTATAGAAAGGCAATAGGCAAACTTTCTCAAATGATAAAAATCAAGGCAAACAGCAAATAGGAGTCCTTTGCAGACAGTTGGAAAAGCAGAGGTGATGACATTCATCCAAGCAATTGCTAAATCAGAAACCGCACAAAAATCAAGAAGGGGGAGGGAACATTAATCCTTCAAACCATAGAATCTGCACTAAACAAGTATAGGAATTATAATTATAGAATACAATGTCATTTTTACACATACAAATAGAAAAGTAATTTAAAAATAATTCGTGGGAAAGTGTTGTCTTATTCTTTATTTCCTTTTATTTCTATTAATTGAAACTGAAGAATGCAGTTAAAAAAATAACATGGCTTCAATTTCTCAATATTTTTCATGGTCATTTACCTTGAGAATCCATATAAATAGTATCTCTTGCAGCAAAAGGAAATGGAAAAAATGTTTATCGGGGATTTGGGGATTACAGCCCTTTTATTATAACTCTTTTTTCTTTTGTTTAATGCATGTAATATGACACATCGTATTTATCATCTTTTTGTAGAACTTTTTTTTTAAAGCACATGTAGCATCATTTCTTTTTATAAAGTTATTTCTATTTTTCTGTCCACCCATCTATTTGGGAAGCAAAACTCTCTGTCTGGAGTCATGTGTTAACAAGTGGTTACTACTAGAAATTTGGGGAAATTTATTGTTTTCTTTGTGCTTTTATATATTGGCTAACAAAGGGTTCATGGATCATTGTCCTTAAAATTTAACAAAAGTTCAAGTTTTGTTTTAAAATCTCTGCATGCATAATATAGAATAAAAAGTAAACTCTTAAAAATTAAAACAGAAAATTCATATACTCCATTCTTGGAAAACTGATACAAGTTAAGTGGACAATACAAAGTTTCAATGAAAAGCATTACTTTGGAAAAGAAGTCCTTGTAATGAGATAGGACTTGAGAACAGGTCTACAGCATTGGTTAGAATATTAGCTCTTCTCTGAGCATGCTTCTCTGGGGTACGTAGAGTGTCCACCTTGAGTTATGTTTTGAAATATTCAGAGTTTGATAGAAACTAATTTAATAGATCCCCACTGGCATCAGGAGCTGTCAACACAAAACCTACTCGCTAGTGAGGGGAGAATATTTTTGACCTCCTCTCTAGAGAGTGAAGTGTTTCTGGAAAGGCAAAAGGGTACCTATTCTTAGAAATGTCATGTCAATTAGAGAGTCTTCCTCAGACAGTACACAGGATGTGTGAAATTCAACAAAGTTTGTCAGGTCTTTATTCTGAGTAAGTGTGTCCATATGGTGAGGTCATATCTGCTGCATAGATAAGAGACACTGTTCCTCATTCCCATATGTTCTCTCAGAAGGAGAGATAAAGCTGACCAACAAAGCACTGAAATCTCTACATATCATTAATTTGAAACAAATTCCACTTGAGTTAATAAGTAATGGGAGAGTTTACACAGAATCACAGATCCCTAAGCAGAAGTGCATAGGTATTTCTGATAAGGCATTGCTTCCAGTTATCAATGCACTATTTATATAGTTGAGATAGCTTATTTGCCTTCCCCAGAGTCGGTTATATTGGACTGGCCTTTACACTCCTTGTTCCCCCTGTATTATCATGTTTCTTAGGTGGTAATCACTCCATCCTCCCAACATGGAATCAATTCCTCTCTGTTGCTTACCTAAATCCACCATTTTTAAAACTGAGATGCCATTGACAAATAACATTGTATAAATTTCTGATGTACAGTCAGTTGATTTGATAGGTACACGTATTGCAATATAATTACCACTGAAGAGTTAGCTAACATCTCTATCATGTCACTTGTCATTTTGTTTTGTTTTGTTTTGTTTTGTTTTTTGTGGTGAGAACAATTAAGATCTAGTTTCTTAGCAACTTCTATAATAGTATTGTTAATTATAATCACTGCTGTACATTAGATCTCCAGAACTTATTTATCTACTAGCCTCAGCCCCTGGTAACCTCTATTTTCTATTTCTAAGAGTCTGGGCTTTTTAGATTCCACATATAAGTAATATTATATAGTATTTGTCTTTCTCAGTCTAACTTATCTCACTTAGCATACTGCCCTCAAGGTCCATTCATGTTGCAAATGGCAGTATTTCCTTCTTTCTTATGGCTGAACTATATTCCATTGTGTGTGTATGTATATGTGTGTGTGTGTGTGTGTGTGTGCGCGCAAAATGGCAGTATTTCCTTCTTTCTTATGGGCACGCGTGTGGGCATTTAGGTTGTTTCCACATCTTGGCTATTATATATAATGCCATACGAAACACGGGAGTACAGAGAGCTTAATCAACATTCTGCTTGTATTTCCTTTGGATATATGCTCAGAAGTGGAACTGCTAGATCATTTAGTTCTATTTTTAATTTTTTGAGGAAACTCCATATTCTTTTCCATAGTGACTGTACCAGATGCTAACAGTGCACAAGGCTCCCTTTCCTCCACATCCTCACCAACCCTGTATCTCTTGTTCTCTTTGATGACAGCCATTCTCATAGGTATGAGGTGATATCTCACTGTGGCTTTGATGTGCATTTCCCTGATGGTTGGTGATGTTGAGAATAATTTTATGTGTCCTAGCTTAGTTATCCAGAGAATTGCAAACTTCTGGTGTCAAAGTCATTTCTGATGTAATGGTACAATGAGAGGCACTGAGCAGATATTAAATACATCCTGGTTGATTGCTTTCAGCCCAAGGTTGCAAAAAAATACTGGACCAGAAAAGAAGAAAATAAGGTTTATTTTTCCACTAGATCACCATCAAGGATCAGAGAACTTGAAAGAGTCACTACCTTTCTGGGCTTCAATGTTCTCATTGATAAAAGTAAAGTAAGTCTAAATTTCTAAGACGATACACACAAGTCATTTATATGAACCATATGGATGATGGCTTATATATGAAGGGAAGATTCCAGAGCGAAGTCCTTTTACTTTATGTTTTGTCTAAATTTAAACGTATGGCTTTCTTTTTCACAGTAAAAAAAAAAAAAAAAAGTAAACATCTTTTACCTACCTAATAACAAAGGAAAACCTACCTCCCCCACCACCCCCAAAGTCAGCTCTTTCTCATCAAGTAGAGCTGGGTGTAAAAAATTTGACCTATGTCAAAACACATCTTGGAGACTGTCCAGAGCAGTCTTTAAAGTTCTGTGAGGTTCAGGCTCCAGGCAGCAGCTTCTAACATGGTATGTTCTGGCTATGTGCATCTCATGCATTTTTTAAAGCTCTGCTTTAAATGCAGGTTTATCAATAAAAATGCCACCAGAAAACAGCTTTGAAATTTTAATCTCTTCCTGAAATAAAAGGTTTCCTCAAGGCAGGACTGGAATTGGTTGTGTCTGAACGCCATCCACTTTCATTATACAAGAAATTTTCTTAACAGCTGCTAAATCCTAATTTTGCAAAAGTTAAAAAAAATGCAGCTCTGTATCTCTCATCATCAAAAGCAGCATAATTTAAGCCTTTATTGTGTCAGTCATGAATTGTCTCTCCTGTAAGCTCACAATGTCATAATATTCTGTTAGATTAATGAGGATCCCTACAATTACAGAGTGGGAACCGACATGGCACACAGCAGGCCTGTCTAATGGCCGAAATTACTGTGAATGCTAATGCATTAGCCAAGAATTACAAGGAGAATTACTCCTGCCACCAATCTAAAGGGCCTACCATGGAAAGACGGTCAGCTTTACCATCCTTCAGGGCCTACTATGGAAAGATGGTCAGTTTTACCATCCTTCAGGGCCTACTATAGAAAGATGGTCGGTTTTACCAGCCTTCAAAGTGATTCTGGGTAGAAGGTGAACTACCACAGGGGATCTGTTTATTCCTTTTTTACATACTGCATGTAATGCCTCCACTGCCTTGGAGATTAGAAAAGAGATTTTTAAGCTTTTTACATTTATTCATTTATTTTGAGAGAGTGGGAACAGGGGAGGGACAGAGATAGAGGAAGAGAATCCCAAGCAGGCTCCGAGCTGTCAGTGCAGAGCCCGACGTGGGGCTCGAACACACGAACCCTGAGATCATGACCTAAGAGTTGGATGCTTAACCAACTGAGCCACCCAGACCCCCCAGCAAAGAGATTTTTTTAAAAAGCTTTCATGCTGTAAGGAATGCAGTGCCTTTACTAACTAGTTTGCACAAATAGAATTGAAACATGTGCATCATTCTCGTACATAAACTGCACATTTTCCTCAACTCTCAAATCTGGGTTACTGTTTGGCACGTACCATATATATATTAATGGAACACTAGAATAGGAAACTTTGTTCAGGGCTCTCCCTGCTCCAACTCAATTTCCATTCTGCCTCCAGGTAACGTTATGTTTTAAAAATATGATCTCCCTTACATGTGGAATCTAAAAAAGTCATACTCATAAAAACAAAAAGTAGAATGGTGGGTTCCAGGGGCTGGGGATGGGGGCAATGCACAGTCCAAGGGTACAACATTTCAGTCCTACAGGATGACAAAGTTCTAGAGGATCTGTTGTAGAGCATGGTGACTATAGTTAATACAGTATGGTAGATTTGAAATTTGCTAAGACAGCAGATCTTAAGTGTTCTCAACGTGCACACACATGCACACACACACACAAGATGGTAACACTATGGGTATGTTAATTAGCATGATTGTGGTAATCCTTTTCTAAGGTGTATGTATATTAAATCCTCAGGTTGTACACCTTAAACGTATACATTGTTTGTCAAGTGTACCTCAATAAAGCTGGAAAGCATAAATAAAAATAAATGTGAATGTTCCACTCTCCTCTTTTACAACCATGGACAAAGTTCACATTCTCCAGCATGGTAACTGAGTTGTCTACAAGTTACCTTTGCAGACCCTGTGCTCACGCCCAGACCCTGTGCTCACGGTATTGTATGGCATTTCCTTCTCTCTTCTGTGCCTTCACACATGTCATTTTGAGATCTGAAAGTCACTTTCCAGCCCGACAAAGCCCCACTCTCATGTCATTGTTTTTGTGACCGTCACTGACTCCACTTTCCTACAAGATGCCCACTTTCATAACGTACATTACACTGAATTAAGGTGACTTGCGTTTGCTGATTTCTCCTTATAGAACTGCTCTGTCCAAGCAATAGCTTCCAGACACAGGTAACTACTTAAGCTTAAATTAATCCAAGTGAAATAAATTGTAACATTCAGTTGCTCAGTTGCACTAGCCATATTTCAAGTACTCAACAGCCACACATGATTAATGGCCACTGAATTAGACAGTGTAGACAGAAACAAGTCCATCATCATAGAACATTCTATTGGACTCTGACACTTGAGAATGTGAGAGTGGGGACCATTCTGTCTCTTACAGTCTAAACAGAAAAACAGGACAGTCTATAGTAGATTGAATAGGGGCCCCCAAAAGATATGTCCAAATCATAACTCCCAATACCTGTAAATGTGAACTTCTTTGGAAATAAGGTCTTTGAAAATATAATTAACATGAGGATCTCAAGATGAGATCATCCTGGATTTAGGGTAGGTCCTTAATCCAATGACTAATGTCCTGAGAAGAGAAAATAGAAGGACAGTTGAGACAGGGAAACATAGAAAAGAAAGTTGTGTGAAGTCAGGGGCAGTGACCGGAGTGATACATCTACAAGCCAAGGAACATCATGAGTTGGGAGATACCACCAGATGCAGAGAGAGAGAGCATGGAGATTATCCCTTTGGAGCCTCTAGGAGGATCCAACCTTGTGACTTAATTCTGGCCTTGTGACTTTCTGAACTGTGAGAAAATAAATGTCTTACTTGAAACCACCCAATTTGTGGCAGTTCATTCACACAAAGGTCTAAGAAAACTAATACATCTACCCTCTTCCTAACAAAGGAGTATTTCAAGGACACTGTAGTTGCAACAGAGAGAACGGGGATAGAGAATCACACAGATGGTTAGTTTCTGAGAGGGAACGGGGGGCAGTAAGGCCACCATAGCTTGGCTGTAGCAGGAAGCCACCACCGCACCAGGCTGAAGAGATGAAGGGCACAGAAAACTACTGAGAAGTTTCTGGAACCCTGGGGCCAAGGCCACACCTGTCTCCAGTAGGGACACCGCAAGCCTGAAGCCAAGGAGGTGATGCACTGACCTTATTAAAATGTGACAAACTTTGGGAAAACTTATGTAGTTACATATTATTTCAGCTGACTTGAAATGAAAGTTTACAAATACATTTGTTCTTTCCTTTGTCCCTCTTTCTTGATTCCCCAGTAATTGAGAGTAAAATATCTTTGTCTTTTCTCTTGATTTCTCCAGGCACTTCCCTAAGTTCAGATCTGACGAACGCATTCCCCCCCATCTTTGGACATTTTGAGTGTGGCATTCAGAGCCTGTATACTTCTGATTTTATTTTTAAAAAATTACTCTAGGGGCGCCTGGGTGGCGCAGTCGGTTAAGCGTCCGACTTCAGCCAGGTCACGATCTCGCAGTCCGTGAGTTCGAGCCCCGCGTCGGGCTCTGGGCTGATGGCTCAGAGCCTGGAGCCTGTTTCCGATTCTGTGTCTCCCTCTCTCTCTGCCCCTCCCCCGTTCATGCTCTGAATAAATAAACGTTGAAATAAATAAACGTTGAAAAAAAAATTAAAAAAAAAATTACTCTAAAACAACAGCAAAAAAATTTTCTTTTCCCCTGCATACTCAGTCCCTGCCCAGTTCTTCTGTATCCTGGCCGATTTCATGGCTGTGAAACCTGATATGCTTTGACCTTTATTCATCTTGCTCCCCATATGCTCCCTCCAACTGGTGTCAAATCACCTTACCTTTTCACCACTACTTTCCTTTATATTATCGTTTTAGCCCATGCTTTTCTGGCAGCATCCTTTGCTTCTGTTCTGAAATGCTCTCCTCGTTACTGACCTCCCTTGCAACTTTGAATTCCCCAAAGCTCATATTTCCATATATAATGGCTTCTGTGACTAGATCGGGTCTTACTTAGTTAAATGCAGGTTTAAGGGAGAGAATAGTTTTCTTCCAACTTTCTATCAATTTATCTTAATTGTTAACTTGGAGGAGAATCTGAATGTTTAGGTAAATTCTAACTCATGGGATATTCTAAGATCCTCGAACTGTCTCAACAGTAGTAAGTGATGAAGAATATGTGGTCTAGACATGAATGGTGGATTTGAATCCAGTTCTGACTTTGACCGACTGTAGAATTGGAGACAGCTCACTAAGCTCCCTGTGTCCTAGTATTCTCCACTCCATATATAGATAATTAAAGAGCCTGTCACATAGGTTGCTTAGACTCAATTACATAACACGTTTTACCCTTGAACACAGGACCCTTTGAACTGCACGGGTCCACTTACATATGGATTTTTTACAGCATAGCACTGGGAATGTATTTTCTCTTCCTTATGATTTTCTTAATAGTATTTTCTTTCCTCCAGCTTACTTTACTGTAAGAGTACATTATATAATACCTATAACATACAAAATATGTGCTTGTCAACTGTTCATGTTATTGGTAAGGCTTCTGGTCAACAGTAGGCTCTTATCAGTTAAGGTTTTAGGGAGTTACAGGTTATACACAAATTTTTTGGCTGACTCACCCCCATGTAGCATAGGCCAACTGTATTTTTAAAATATATACAGCATAGTAAGCACTTAATTGATATCCCCTATATGACGATTCTTCTTGTCACTATTGTTACTTTGGGAATTAGGACAAGAACTGATGGGCACCTGTGGGAAGAGTAGTTTGTGGAAATATCAGGGCTACAAGTTGAAAGATTAAAGCCAATGGAAGGAGTGAAGTGTACTCAGAATACTTTGGTTCTGAGATGCAGACCTCAAAGAGGCTGGGACATCTCATCTGGTCATGTGTAAGATGCTGTACCAGGCACTTATTTGTTTGTTTGCTTGTTTTGTACATTATCACATGCAATCCTCACTGCTGTGAGCTAGATTTTCACACCCTCATTTCACACATGAAGAGACTAGGGTTCAGAAAACCAAATACTGCACAAGGAAAACATGAGGGCTTTGGATCCGGGCAGATACCAGTCTCGGTCCCGGCTCTGCTATTTACCAGTCACATAGTGTTGTGAAAGTCACATCACCTTTCAAAGCCACACGTTTCGTGTGTCATGTGGAGATAATACCACTGATACCACAGAGTTTTGGAAGGATTCAAGATGCTTGTATAGGCCCTTGAACAGTGCTTCATGCATAATAGGTTCTCAGCAAATGGCAGTTATTTTTATTGTTGTAATATTATAACCATTAATACGTAAGCTAGTTTATCTGGACACCAGATAAACAGGCTAAGGGGAGATCGCCTACTTATAGCCACCATAAGATTCTGAACTTCTCCTTCGTGGGATCTTACTTGTAATCATGTTTCTTCCTTGCCAGAAAACACGCTCCATGAGAGCAGGGACCATATTTATCTTCCTCCATATGCCCACCTGACTGGCTGACTTTCAGAGTGAGTGGTGTTCTGGGCAGAGAGGAACGCTGGCTGCCGAATGAGCCAAGCACTGAGCCACGCTCACACTGAGCATCAGTGTCTTTGGGAATCACCACGCATCGTCCACTAGGAGAAAAATGCAGAGATTTCAGAGAATGAAACTGTGCACATAAATGTCAGGGAAAGTGGAGCTAAGAGATCCATCTGGAAGTGTCAGTGTGTATTCTAAGATAATTTTTAGAATTGTTTACAGTCCTTGATTTCTTCCATCTCTCCTCTCCGTGTGTAGGTCTAGTTCGATAGTTTATCCCTCTCACATCGTGTTTCTGCTCTCAGGGAGTGTCTTCTGTTCCCTTAGGTATAATTAGCAATACCACACAGGAAATATCTGCAACATAACAAATGCCACATCATATGTTTGTGTCTGCAGGGAGCTGACTGAGAGAGAACTAAAATTTAGAGCAGACCATATCCAAGCGGGCTCCACTTTTGCTAGCTAAATAAAGTCTTTGTGATTTCAACCTAGGATTCGGTAGTTTCCACATATACAGGGAAAAGAAGTGTGCTCCTTAGAAGCAGATGAACAAATGCAGGCCTCAGTTTACCTGGGATAGTCTAAGCATTCCTGAGACAGTAACAGTTACACCCATTATTCTATAGTAATTATTAATGGTCCTACTTTTTAAAGTGTATTTATTTTGAGAAAGAGAGAGAGAGAGAGAGAGCATGGGAGAGGAAAAAACAGAATCCCGAGCAGGCTCTGTACTGTCAGCACAGAGCCTAACACAGGGCTCAATCCCATGAACCATGAGATCATGACCTGAACTGAAATCAAGAGTCAGACACTTAACAGACTGAACCACCCAGGTTCCCTAATGGTTCCTATTTTTACTCTTAAGCATATCCCACTTAGGATCATAAAGTTCATAGTCTCCCTGCTTATGCGGAAATTTATAATCAGGTTCTTCTGAATCTACCCTAATTTATCATCCATGCCTTGATATAGAACCCTGTGATTATCCCCTTTGGGACCTCTTCCCCGGCTCAGACCCATCCTGATATCTGCACCTAATCTGACCACGTTGGGAATGCCTCATTGGTCTCCTCTGTGACTGTGCACCCTCCTCCTGTCCTTCATTGTCAGTCTCTGTCCCCCATCCTTTACCACGTCCTCCCCATGTCCACTATGCTGATTATCTTTGACCGTGTGTCATGAGGGCAGTTTAGTTGACACATACAGTTTGGTTTTCCATTGATCTCTGTGTCTCCCCAGTCAGTTTGCAAATTTATCAACAACTTAGAATGATTCACACATTTTGGTCCCATTTTATCCTTTTATTTTCTTTTCCTTACAGAGTACCAGGTACTGAACATGCATAGGCTAAGGAATCAGAAAAACTGGAAAATCATTTGAGATGATTCAGTCTAGCTCCTGCAACTGAACATGAGGAAATGCATTCAGAGGTGCTGAGACGTTACAGTCTCAGAATTTACCAGGGAAAAAGTTTGGCTAAGAACACTTGTGCCTCCAATATTCAGTCCTATACTTTTCCATGTTACATTTCTCTCCTGTTTAGTATTTTTAACTGACTTTGTTATCTTATCCATGTTTTTTTTTTAAGATGAAAGTATGTTTCTCATTTCCTTTCTCAGAAAGAGATTCATTGCATCACTTCCAAGGCAAATGGGACAACCATGCTGGTTTCACAAGTAAACAAACAAAAAATACATTGTGTGAGGTCAGCAGTGCCATCTGCCCCCACATAGCCTAAGTACATTCTCAATGGCTTCCCTGCACTTAGATGCTACAAGTTAGAGATGCATTCTTTTGATGTAATTCTTACTCTTCAACTAAAACAGCCATGAGAATGATAGCTAATTAAACCTTACTCTGCATTTGTATGTAGCTATTCTGATTTATTAAATTCTTTACTGAAACTTTGAAAGGTTGGAGAAAGAAGAAAACAAAGTAATATTAGGGCTCTGTGAGAACAGGCAAAGGAGGATTCTCTAAGGAATCAAAGGGCACCAAATTGGGGGGGGGGGGGAACCTGGACATATATATAACAACTCGAGAAATTTATAACTGGGTCCAACTCTGAGGATTATGATCCATGATATTTAAAGAAAAGCTATCCTTTTTTATGCACTGATTTCCAGGGGGTGGGGGGAGCATGTTTTCTTTTTCTCTTGTTAGAATGGCTTTTTTTATTTTTATAACTCTCTTCCTAAAAAGGAAACATGCATTGAGTGTGAACTATCTTTTAGACCAATTTAGAGTTAGCAAAGGGATGATCCAACAACTAAATGCCTGAAGTTAAGTAAATAAACATTTTACACTTCCATTTTTGGAAAGCCCTGTAAACCAAATGACTTGGGAAAGATTAATAAACTTTGGGAACAGTAGATTTCTGAGATGCCAAATAAACCATGAAAGGCTATACAAAGCCACAAAATCAGGATGTGGGGAAAATGAGAAGAAAGGGGGTTTAAATAATAGGCAACAGGGGCGCCTGCATGGCTTGGTCAGTTGAGTGTCCGACTTCGGCTCAGGTCATGATCTCACGGTCCGTGAGTTCGAGCCCTGCATCGGGCTCTGTGCTGACAGCTCAGAGCCTGGAGCCTGTTTCAGATTCTGTGTCTCCCTCTCTCTCTGCTCCTGCCCTGTTCATGCTCTGTCTCTCTCTGTCTCAAAAATAAATAAACGTTAAAAAAAATTAAAAAAAATAAATAATAGGCAACATTTGTTTGTAGCCTTCTTTTATGGAATGTTATTGGGGCTTTATATCATTTTTCTCTTTTCTTCATCTGTTCAGTTAGATACTAATCTCTTTTGGGGTACATTTAAGACACTGCTGGTTGCCACTCAACACCATTTCCTTACTAACAGAATCCAAATTTTGTTCAAATATTTGAGAGTGGGGAAGGTACTGTGTTCAAGAAACATAAATTCAGCTTTAGGAGATGAACATATTGAGTCTAACTCAGTCATATGAGTCCTGTTCAGCCTTTGACATTACGGACTAGAAGTGGGCAGATAGCTGGATTTTTACCAATACAACCTGAGGATAGAGTTGATCCTTGAACAGTTTGGGGGTTAGAGGTGTTGGCTCCCTCCATCCCAGCAGTCAAAACTCCTTGTAGAAATTTCGACTCCCCTAAAAACTTAACTACTAATAGCCTACTGTTGAACAGAAACCTTACTAATAACACAATCAATTAACACAAATATCATATGTTATGTATTATATATATGTATTATAAACTGCTCTTGCAATAAAGTAAGCTAGGAAAAAGAGAACGTCATTAAGAAAATCATAAGAAGAGAAAATACGTTTACAGCATGGTACTGTATTTATATTCAAAAAGACCTATGTATGACTGGACCTACACAACACACACCCCAGGTTGTTTAAGGGTCAATCGTGTATGTAATGAAGGTGCTCCGGAGAAGGTTTTCTTCCCCAGTCGAAAGAGAAAAGTACTATAGGAAGTCCCGCCTTCCTTCCTTCCTGTGAACCTTGACAAGTACTGATGGAATGCTTGGTGCAATGGTGACCACCTTGTCATTGTTCTCCCTTGAGAACTCTCTTGAGAGTTCTCCCTCAAGAATTTTGAATTGGGATGAAGTAACTGTAGTTCAACCTAGCCAGTCTTTTGGTTTAAAAAAACAAAAGTGAAGCTTGGAACTGGGGGCAATATTAGGCAAATATTACTTTTCTGCATAAAATCTTCAGAAGTTTCCAGGGCACCTTGGTGGTTCAGTTGGTTAAGCCTCTGACTTGGGTTCAGGTCATGTCTGTGCTGACAGCTCAGAGCCTGGCACCTGCTTTGGATTCTGTGTCTCCTTCTCTCTCTGCTCCTCCCCCACTCTTGCTCTGTCTCTCTGACTCTCAAAAATAAATAAACGTTAAAAACATCTTCAGAGGTTTCCTATCTCATCAGGAGTAAAACACAAAGTTTCACCATGGCCCGAAAGACCCTATGTGATCTGCTTCCAGTTATCAGTCTAACCTTAGCTCCCATTGGCTTTATCCTTGCTCGTACTGGTTCAATAATACAGAACTCCTTGCAGTCCTGGAGAGCAACCTTCAGTGCCTCTGTATTTGTTATGACAGATACCTGGATGGCTTGCTTCTTCAGTGACTACAGTAGAGACCTTTCCTTTAATGATCATAAATAAACAAATAAATACCACTTGTTTTCGACTCTCTTATCTTGATATATTTTTCTTTATAGAAGGCATCATCAATTGACATCATGCATATGTATATATTTCTTTATTGTTTTTGTCCTCCAGAGCTGCCAAAGTCCAGTCTAACCAGTGAAGCCTCCCTTGGCCAAGTGTAAGCAGATCAGTAAAAACCCTCTCCCTTCCCTTTTCTCCTTCCTTTATGCTCTCCAGATCTAAGGAGTCAGGGGGAGAGAAAAGAGCAATAAAACTACTTAGATTAATGAAACTTGAGTCTCTCCATAATTTTTCTTTTGATTTAATTTGTGACTAACTTCCGGGTCAAAGAATCAGTTATGAAGAAAATCTAAGGAAATTTAATCGATGTTTTGAAATGTTATCCTAAAGCCATGTACTCACTACTTCTCCTGGGCACACATAAGCCCTTTTGAATCATCACTTGGGCTGCTGTTTCTCTTCATGGTCCAATATGGGGACCCAAAATCCCAAATGAGGATAATGCTCTTGAATAATCCTTGTTACAAGGCCACACATTTAGGTCTTTAGTGTTATAAAGATATTTCAAGAACCAATTACTTTAGTTTAAAAAATTTTTTTTTTAATTTAACGTTTATTCATTTTTGAGAGACAGGGAGAGACACAGCGTGAGTGGAGGAGCGGCAAAGAGAGAGGGAAACACAGAATCCGGAACAGGCTCCAGGCTCTGAGCTGTCAGCACAGAGCCCGACACCGGGCTCAAAATCACGATCAGTGAGATCATGATCTGAGCCGAAGCCGGTCGCTCAACTGACTGAGTCACCAGGCACACCGATCTTTTTTTTTTTTATCTTAAAGTTTAAAAGAATGAGCAGAATTCATACTCATTTCAGGGCATGATATGAAGTTTGCTTTTTAAAATAAACACCCATAATTGGTTTGCCTTTTCAGATCTTGCTCATTCTATTAAAATTGAATTATTAAAATAATTTATTACGGTAACAATTTTATTTCAATTGACCAACATTTTTCTTTTAATGATGTCTTAGCATTCTGCCATACCATACATAAAGAGATATGTTAATATTTATACAAAATAGTACTTTTAGGATGAAAGAATGCATAAGGAAAGTGAAGTATATTTATAGATCTCCATGGAAAGATTGCCATCATGGAAGAAAAAAGTCTGAAACAAGTATTCATAAAAAAAAAACAACAACATATCCTGTAGACATTGAATCACTCCTTACTTCAACAATAGCCAATGAGACAGGTAACAACTGGGATTGCTGATTTTTCTCCAGTATATCTTGCAGAAAGTTAAGTTGTCTCCTTCTGAAATTACCTCTCTTCACACAACTTTAGCCCCTTGATTCTTCTCCGTGAGGGTTCAGAAACGCTATTTCAGAAAATTCAGTGTATACCCCTGGAGCCACTTTCATTGAAACTTTGCACACTTGAATGCTACTGACTGATCTAATCTTGTAAAGTAGAGCAGATAGATAAACTCCAGAGGGACGTGATAGATGTTGTTCATTACACATAGGTAGGCCTGGGCAAAAATCATTGATTTTGAAATGCCAAGACTTTTTTTTTCCTGGTACCCCAAGGAAGTCTTCCAGAACCAATAGAAAACTTGTAGAAATATAAGTGAAAGAGTCTACCCATTTCTATGAGTAGGCTCAAGGTCAAATTTTCAATCCACCTTTAATAATTAGGCAGGAATTCCTGGCATTCATTTTGACTGCCAAGTTTGTTATTTTATTTTATTATTCTTTTTGCCTTTACATAAATCTCTTTACTTATGTTGTTTTATCATATTATACAAGCATTGTTATAAAGCTACTCACATCTTTTTTTACATATGATTAAGGAAATAAGTACTCTTTTTACCCATGACTTTGCTCTATTTCGGTTGTTCTATATTCAAACAACAAACTTTGTCTAACTGACAAGTATTTTAATACAATGGTTTACTTAATGTTTATGATGAATTCAAAAGTTATACTTGGTAATAAAAAATTAAAAAGAATCTTCCTGTTTTAAATGACTTATATTCTCTTTTGGGGAAATAAGACCTTTCCGCATATTCAACTCAACACACATTTCTTATAGATCACTGGAGTAGGCAATAGGGAGAAATAAACATTTACTAAGCTTGTGATGTATATCAGGTCCTTGGTATGTTTATTTAATTTAGTATTCAGGACAATCCTTGGTGGTAGGTAACATGGTTTCCATTTGAAAAATTAGGAAACAGAATCAGAGAATTTAATGAATTTTCCAAAGTCACTTAGCTCATCTTCTGGTTATAAAAATCTTGGATGGGAACTAAGGTGTATAAACTCCAGAGCTAACGCTCTTTCCCTTAACATTCACTGATAATGACACAAGGTGTCTCTTCATTGGGTGTGATATCATTTTGTACAACAATTTACAGAAAACCTGTGTTCTCTGACATAGAAAGGGAGCTGACATAGTAGGGACAGCTCTCATGCAAAGAGGTGGGATTTGAGCTGAGATTTAAAGGACGGATAGCATTTGCATGGGCAAAGAAAAGAAAAGTCAAGAGGACTCCAGGTAAGAGGATCTGCACAGGTAGACCCACAGAAAAGGGAATGAGCATCTCACGTTTAATGGTCAGCAAGATGCCCATCTCTGTGGAGGGAAGGATTCCACTTTAGTCTATATAATGGGGACCTATAATCCTAGGATTATTTTAATGCTATGTTAATGCACCATCATTGTAGATGACAGAGATGAATGAAAACCAAAATGATGATAATAATAATCATTGCAATACACTCTGCCAATATTCATAACAATGGCAAAAGATCATACCAATGCACACAGCTTACAGTGGAGGAAACTAAGGTTCACAAATTAACATCCGAACCAGGATCACACCAAGAGTGAGTTCCTATGCTTACCTGCCAAATAGTACTGCCTCACTGTGGGTTGACTTTTGTGAGCTCCATCGAAGAGATGGGTGCATGGGACCCCTGGGGGGCTCAGAACCTTAAGCATCTGACTCTTGATTTCCCCTCAGGTCATGATCTCACGGTTCATGAGTTCGAACCCCATATCAGGCTCTGTGCTGAGAGCACAGAGTCTGCTTGGGATTCTCTCTCTCTCCCTCTTGCTGCCCCTCCCAAGCTTGTTCTCTCTCTATGTCAAAAAGGAAAGAAAGAAAGAAAGAAAGAAAGAAAGAAAGAAAGAAAGAAAGAAAGAAAGAAAGAAAGGAAGAAAGGAAGAAAGGAAGAAAGAAAGAAAGAAAGAAAGAAAAAAAGAAAAGAAAGATGGAGGCAGACAAAAGTGAAATTCTAGTTGTCAAATCACACTAAAGTTTACAGATCTACTAAGTAATACTAATTAAGGGAATTTTAGAGACCTATGGCAATGCCATAATAAAATGTAACCTCTTCTACAAATAAGCAAACAGGCCCAAGGTATTTGTCTATATCATATAGGCCAAACCAAGAACATAATACTAACCTCTGGGCTTCCAACCTAATATCATTTCTATTGTTTTTATTCTGATTTAAAATACCATTTTGGAAATATTTTTTATGTTTTCAATCTCTCTCTCTCTCCAGTTTTTTTCTATTTTTTCAGTCTAAAATTGCAGACTACAACACTGTTATAATGATCACCATTATATTCCAACAGAGATGTTGCCTCTCTCCATACAATTAATAATAGCTTTTATGATTATCTGTATTTATTAAATAAATCATGCTAAAATCGAGATGCCTTTTCCCAGAAGAGATAAATTACACAGGTTATAAAATGGAGATACATTTTGCTAGTTAGATGTTTAATATTTTTAATTAAAAATAGTGAAACTGCCTAGCGAATTTGCCTCAAGTGAGAAAACTAAATTACGGTTGGATGATGTGATTAATAACATCTGGGCCAGAGGAGGAACTTGTAAAGGTCACAACACCTTTTCCCTTTGAAGCAGAAACCCAGTTGCAGAAAATCTTCTTAGTCCATTTTCCCCCAAAGCAGGGGTCCAGACAGCTACTTGGGAGAAAGTAATAAAAAAAAAAAAGTTAATGTAATGAAAAAAAAAATATATCCCATAAGTAGATGGGTAAAACTAGTATGGGTTGATATCTGACTTTTTATTTTTTATTTTTATTTTTTTGAAAGTATAAAGTATTTTTTCATTTTTTTCTTTTTTTTTGTTTCAAGTTTTTAATTTAAATTCTAGTTAGTTAACATATAGTGTAATATTGGTTTCAGGAATAGAATTTAGTGATTCATCATTTACATATAATACCCAGTGCTCATCACAACAAACATCTGAATTTTTAAATAGTGTTTAGGGGAAAGGACAACAAAGCAAGGAAGAGGAGAAAGAGTAAGAAAGGACAAAAGAAAAAAAAGAAAATGTTAAGTAATCTGAAAATCACTTTACCCTTGACATATATATTTTTAGGTGGACTTTATTTCCTTTGCCCTCAGCAAAGTACCTTTTACGTATAGTACCTAGGAATAGTTACTCATAACATCCCACTGAACTCAGTTCATCAGTTTGGTTGACAGATTATGTGGTTGCTTTTCTTATTTTGAGTGAACTCCAGTTAGGCATGAATTAGATAAAGCAAGCATCTGGAATTTCAAAGGCGTTCAGCCACTCCCCCTGGGACACAGGGAGAGGGGACAATGACGAGGGAAGAAGATGATAAATCTCTAAACCTCGCTGTTCATTTCAGGCAATGTTAACATTGAGGAGGAAGACAGTTACATGGCCAACATTTCTCTCTGGCCATCATTATTTGAGGGGAAGAGCTTTGTTTGGGACCCATAACGTTGGCAATAAGAAGTCCTCATACCTCTACTTTAAGAACCAGAAAATGTCATCAAGCTTTGATATTTGTAAGGGTCAGGGGAAGTTTTTGTTACAGATACAGCTATGGGGCCTTCTTGATGCTTTCTGAGGGAAGGGAAGAAAAGTCCATTTGGGGAAGTAGACAGATTTAGGAAGGGATGAGGTAGTGAGAAGAGAAAGAGCTGAGGTAAAAGAGCTGAGTAAACAGCTTAAGACCAAGATGTAAGAGTTGAGTAAATGAAGTAGGGCCCAATCCAGACGGGTTGATATTTCAAGCATTTACTGAATCAGAGTAACTTGAGCCCCAGAGATATACTATATTGTGAATGAGTTACCTAGGACAAGATCTCTACCTTTTAGAAAAATAGCTGTGCTCTCAGGTGAGCAGAGCAATAGTCAATGAGGTGAAGGAAAGTTGTCAATAAAGAAGGAAAAAGCCATGAGGAAATGTTTTAAATTTGCATGCCTATTTTTTTTTTTTAATCTGGGGAGGAGAGAGAATGGCTGTGAAGCATGGGCAAAATAAGCCAGCCAGTTGCGAGCCAGCTGGGCAGTCCCATTTCAGGGTAGCCCTGGAGGCGCCATTTAATTACAGATCATTACACAAGTAAATGCTAACTGGAGGGGGCTTACCGTTTCATATTTTTCTCCTGTTAACCAAACCAAATGGTGGGCACAGCTGGGAGGTGACTGTCATCCAGAAGAGATCCTTTTACCTAGTCTTTAAATACTACCAGAGAAGAGTGCTCAAGTAACAATTACTAGCCACTGTTCTAGAAAATTCCTAAACAGAAGTAGATAGTGTCTGCTTCTCCCCTCTCCTGAGATATATGCTAGTGGCCCAATTAAATACACCAGAAAGTCAGTTAGTAGAATACTTAGGGGTCTCAGCTTCCGAGAAACACACCTAAGTTCTAATTTCAGCACTGCCAACTTTTGGCCACCTGATTTCAGTTACAATAGTGTTATGTTCTCAGATTTACTTTCCCCCACTTAGGAAGTGATTCTAGGGTTGTGAATATGAATTAAGTAGAGATAAAACCATTAGCCCAATGCCTAATGTACAATGTGCACTCAAGAAATGACAGCTATTTGTACAAAACTAACTTCAAATATGATGCTTCGTTACACGAGACACTTCAGTGATCATAAGTTGTACTTGGAAAATACACCAAACCCTAAATACATCCCTTCGTGACAGGCACCCCACGCATGCCACTCCAGCCTCACATCATGCCGCTCCTTCTCAATGAGATGCAACTGTCTTCCTTCCATTTCTTTCTGTTTCGTTGGCATAACGAATTCTTTCCCCACTCTGTGAACCACTGCACCTTCAGTGCTGAGCACAGTTCCTGGCAGAGCGTAATGTCTGCCAGACCCACAAGCCCACTGACCCAGGCCACTGGAGAACAATTCAGGGAAATAGTTCTGATTGTATGGTCCAAAAGGATGACTACAGTTTCCAAGTGCCTCAGCATTATCATGTAGGTCCGGGGCGGGGGGGGGGGGGGGGGGGGAGGCATTTTACTGAGTTTTGGACAAAGCACATTCCAGACATCCAGTTATTAAAACTTTGGATTCTCTCACTGTTTTGTGTTTAATATTAGCTTATCATTCCAAAACTTCTAAAAGTATTTTTGTTTTTATATATGTTACTGATATTTTTCCTGTTCAGAAGTGTATATATGTATATGTACTTCTGTGTGTGTGTGTGTGCATGCACGCGTGTGTGGAGAGAGAGGTGGGGGGGAGAGAGAGAGAGAGAGAGAGAGAGAGAGAGAGAGAGACTGTATGTATATATAAAACTCTCAAAAAGTCACAAAAATAAATAAGAAAGATGGTGGTTCATACCCCATTTATTTTTTATTCTAAAGGGTATGGAATATCTCCTTTCTCTACTATTGGGCTCACAGCACACTGTCACTCTTCTGTAAACACTTTTATTTGATCAGCATTATAATCATATGACCCATTCAAAGCTATAATGCATTTTCATATCACTTCATTTCTTTTGCTTTATATAAATGGTCCATGTGGGAGGGGGGTGTTCTTATTTTCATTTTAAATGCCGCATTCACTGTTATGAAGAAAATAATTTTGAACACATTTCCAGAGAGAACTTCTCATTTCCTATTTTTTTCTCTTGCTTAGTCAAACTTAATTGCACACCCAGATGAAAAGTGCTAGTGATTCTCATTCTATTTCATTAACAATGATAACTCAAAGAGGAACCGGGATGCCATTCCTTTAAAACAGAGTAGAACCATTCCCAAAGAGTAGGACAGAGGGTAAAAGAGGGACTCTAACAGTGCCCACGCACAGGCAGTGTCACTGTGGAGCAGAAGTTGTGCACGTAGAGATGGCGCATAACAACAAGGATAGAACAGTAGTTAGTTCACAGAAGGGAGTTAAAGAGATTACACCATTTCCAACTATTGTCACAGAATTAATCATTGAAGCCTATCCAAGATGGCTGGCTAAGAACTCAAAGCCTCCATCCATGGCTCACTTCCAATCCTTGTTAAAACTGAAAAGCAAGAAAATATTGTACTTGGTATCTCCCTACCCCCACATCAGTATGGCAAATTGATCTCTTCTTGAAGCCGTTTCTTAAGAATACTTTTTTTCTTCTAAGGAGAAAATGACTTAGTAGCTGAAACGTTAGATGTTACTGCTTCCATCACTATGACACCACTAGCGTACTACCACGGATACTGCTACTGCCTCTACAACTAGTCCTACAGCCACCATGTGGTTTCATGTATACACAGAGCTCAATGCCTGAGGGTCACACACACACACACACACACACACACACAGTAACTGATCCCCTCTTTGAAGAGGCCACCTTTATGAGGCAGGGAGGAACTGGAAATGCAACACAATGCCTTTCCCCTACCAAATACCTGTGAAAAGGTAAACTCAAATACTTTCAAATTTTCCCTTTGTCTCCCACTCTAAAATGGTGAAAATAAGAGTCAGCCTGAGAATTGTGTTTCTGGACACATATTTGGCTTTATTCAGATAACAAAATTAGTACACATAATAAATAAGAAATTACACTTAAAGTGCAGAGACAAAAAAAAACAGTAAGTGAAGCAAAATATGAAGCAGAGAAATATACCCACACATTATTTGAAAACTTGATTTATGATGGAGGCATAGTTAGAAAGCAGTAGGCAAAAGCTGACTGTTGCTGAGATCATTGGTCTCACAGATGAAACAATTAAAGTTTGATCCCTACCTCACACCATGCAGAAATGGAAATACAGGTGAAGCTAAAACTTAAATGTGAAAAGCAAAGTCAATAAGTTTTTATCAGAAAATAGAATAACAATGTTGTATGTATCTGGCCAGGAAATCTGTTAAAGACATAAAAATTAGAAACTAGAAAAAAATATGTTTCAACTGTATTAAAAGTAAAAACATAGGTGCACTTTAAAACTTAGAAAAGACAAGCTACCATTGGGAAAAGTATATCTTCAACTATTCAATCAATAAAGAATTAGTGTTCAGATTATACAATTATCTTCTCCAAACCTACAGTAAATGAACAATCACTCCAAATGGAAAATGGGAAATCATTTAGAATAAGGAATACCTGAGTGAGGAAACTCAAATGGCCAAAGAAACAAAAAACATGCTCAATTCCATCAGTAATCAGGGAAATGCTAATTAAAATACTGAAACGTAACTTCACATCTGTGAAAGCAGCAGAAATTAAAAGTGTGTTGAGAAGTTATAGAGAAATGGAAGTCTCATACTGAGATAGAGGAAGTCTATATTAGCTAAACTTCTTGGGAGAGCAATTTAACAATATTTGGTAAAGTTAAATATGTGAATACACTCTAATCCTATAATTCTACATCTTCATATATACATCACACCTAAGAAGATGTATAAAAGTATCTACAGCAGCATTTCTTATAATAGGAAACGAAATAGAAATAATTGAAGTATTCAGTGAAAATTTTAAAATCTTAGGCACGTCCACACACTGGAATGCTAAATAAAGTTAAAATGATTGAACCAGAACTACACGTATTAATACGAATAATGTCAACACTATAATGTTGAGTAAAGAAGGCAGACGGCACGAGAATACATACATTGTGTATTCATTTTTATCAATTTTCAAAATTTGCCAACCACTATTGTATATTGTATGTGGATACCTATTTATGTACCTATTTGGAGAAATTCATGAGAATAATTAACACCAAATTCAAGGTGATTATTATCTCTGAGTAGAGAATAAGTACATTTTTACTGGGTACCTAGTGGTCTTCAAATGCTTCTGAAATATTTTGTTTCTTAAAAATATCTGAAGTAATCATGGCAAAGCATTAGGATTTGATAGATCTGAGTAGTTGGTACTCACTGGGTACAGACATGCCACTTTATTATTCTTCATGCTTTTCATACATATGAAATATCTCCTAATATAAAATGGCACAAAGGTTAAAAATATAATATAAATTGAATTAATATTCCAATAAAATAGAACCCTTTTTTATGTTATTAAATATTAAAGTATCTAAACTGCACTATGCCTATCCAATTCCTAAATATTTCATAAGGAAATGCATTGTGTAAATTTGAAATACGTTAACATAGGATTATTTTGTTTCTAGGAGGAAAATTCAATTAGCTTGATTTAAGAATATCAATGTGCAAATTAATAATGAGTCCACAGCTTCCATTACTGCAGACAGAACCTAATTGCCACAGTGGATTGGCTCAACCAGCAAAACAGCTATAGCCCAAAACTTGAGCTGAAAAATTGGAAACAACTATCAACATAATCATAATAATCCTTACTGGACAAGCACGTTGTGGCCCTTATCGTACTGCCAGTCCCTTCACAAGGCGAAATTTAGATTTCCCCCAGAGCTCCACCTTCTTCTTCCATTACGAGGAACTCCCTCCCTCGTCCTCACCTTGGAGCTGGTGGCCAGCCTGGTTGGTGGCATCATCCTACAATGGATAGCTCAGAGTATCCATGCACTTTTAAGTTTTTGAAAATATTCAGATAGGTCTTAAAGATGGATGGTCCCGGCTCTTCATAAAGTAGTTTTTTGTGTATCTCATTAATAATGATATATTGGATTTTAGTCTTCAATTGGATCTTTAAATCATCCTATCTAATTTTTCTGAGCAGCATTATACATATTTTTATTACTCTCATTTTACAAATCAGAAAACTGTGGCTCGGCTATATAACATGACTTGCTGAAGAAATGACAGCGCTTTGATTCAAATGCAATGCTTTTACCATCCAATTACTCAGCAATTCTCTTGTACCAGCCCGCTCTGCTTAAGGGAGATAACAAACCATCACATCAGTCTGCTTAGGCTTTTAGCAGACTCACAGGCCAAACTCAGACGATCTGATATAATGGGAATCATAGAAATCATCTATTTTACTTTTGTCATATTTTTATCATCTTACTTTTTTGCATCTTTACTTTATATCTTTTTATATCTTATTTTTATATCTTTTCATATTGCAAATATTACACAAAGTTAAATAAATACAGATGTTACATGAACATAACTTGAGAACAAAAGCCTCTGCAATGTTTACCAATCAATAATAATACTCTAAGTAATTCTATGCATGTAACTCCAATGCTTTCCATGAGTCTTAACATACATATATACCATTAATATTACTATCGTCTTTACATATGAATAAAATAAATTCCATATTTTTCAACTTGATTTTTTTCCAGTTAATATGATTAGGGCATAGTTTGCTCGTTCATATATTACCTACTTCATTATTTTCAAGGAATGTATTGTTTGTCATTATTTAACCAGTTTTGTCTTGGTAGGTATTGAGATTCTTCTTACTGGTTTCTTTCGAAGGAAGCTTCGAGAAACTTTCTTGTAGATATCTCCTCCTACACTTGTGGAAATGTTTATGTAGAATAAAATCCAAGAGGTAGAAATTCTAAATATAATGGTATAAACATTTTTAATTTTTATAAATATTACTGAACCGTCCTTAAGAAAAGACTATCCAGTCCCCACTAACATTACACTTTTAAAGAAATTTTAGCATGCTCCAAGGCTGGTGAATTTGAGAACGAAAAATATTGCAGTTCATGATCCACTATTATAAAATGGGAATAACAATGTTTGCCGAGTCCATTTCTCAGCATTGCTGTAAAGACCAAATAGAACACTCTGCATGCAAACATGTTGTAAAAGCTTTTATTCCAAAACGCAACTTTTAATCAAAATAGAGTAGCTATGTATGGTAAAAAGTACCTGCATATGTGTAAACAATACAAAGGAGTTTGACAATAAAAAGTAAATATCCCTTTCATACCAGATGCCCAGTCTGTATCTGTGAAGGCACAGAAATGTTCTGTTTAAACACAGCAGTCATGTATATGTATACGTATATGTATATGTATATGTATATGTATATGTATATGTATATGTATCTCTCTCTCTGTCTCTCTCTCCACACACACACACACACACACACACACACACACACACACACACAAATTAGATGCTGTTGTGATGAGTGTGGCAGATGGTGTTCAAAACCCATTTTTAAACTTCCAACATGCAGATGCACAAAAAGCCTATATTCTCTGGAATCCTTACAACTAAAATTCCAGATGTGTTGTACTCCCTGCTAGGATGATGTCGTGGTGTGAGATTTCCAAGGAGAAAATGGGGCAGTGATTACGCTTTTATGCTTTTGGATTTGCTGCTGAAGAGCCCAGTTATGGAGGCCTGTGGTTTTTCCCAGCAACTTTAGTAGAGACCCTGATACTCAGTAACTACTTTATCAAGAGTCAGATGGTGGGCCACCCACCCTGATGCAGCCTGATTCTGGAGCTTAAAATGGGAATGCCTTATCCTGATTGTGGTGGAGACAGAGAAATATGGGTTAACAAGTTAATGGGACTTTCCAAGTACCTATCGTTTCTTTCCAACACATGCATCACACATAACCTAACCCAGAGTGTTATGTTCCTGAATTTCTATGTGACATTTAAGTATTTTTCCACAATTGTAATAGTGTAAGATGATTTAATTTAATCTGTACTGATATAACTTTGTCCACCTTTTCATTTTTTTGTTTACTGAGTCATTGGTTGTCAAGAATGTATTTTTATAAATATGATACAGCTCCTGATGACTTAACTTGAATTATACCTGACATGAATATGAATTTTCTTTTTCTTTTCTTGAAGTGAAACAAGCTGGTCTCACTTATTTATTTACTTATTTATTTGTTTGTTTATATTTACATCCAAGTTAGCTAGCATATAATGCAATAATGACTTCAGGAGCAGATTCCAGTGATTCATCCCCTACATATAACACCCAGTGCTCATCCCAGCAAGTGTCCTCCTTAACTCCCCTTGACCATTTAGCCCATCTCCCCACCCAAAATCCCTCCAGCAACCGCTCAGTTTGTTCTCTGTTTTTAAGAGTCTCTTATGTTTTGTCCCCCTCCCTGTTTTTGTATTATTTTTGCTTCCTTTCCCTTATGTTCATCTGTTTTGTATCGTAAATTCCACACATGAGTGAAATCATATGGTATTTTTTTCTCTGACTGACTTATTTCATTAGCATAATACACTCTAGTTCCATCCATTTTGTTGCAAATGGCAAGATTTCACTCTTTTTGATTGTTGAGTAATATTCCATTGCGTATATATACCACATCTTCTTTATCCATTCATCTATCGATGGACATTTGGGCTCTTTCCATACTTTGGCTATTGTCGATAGTGCTGCTATAAACATGGGGGTGCATGTGTCCCTTCGAAACAGCACACCTGTATTCCTTGGCTAAATGCCTAGTAGTGCAATTGCAGGGTCGTAGGGTAGTTTCATTTTTAGTTTTTTTGAGGAAACTCCATACTGTTTTCCAGAGTGGCTGCACCAGTTTGCATTCCCACCAGCAGTGCAAAATGGTTCCTCTTTCTCCAATCCTTGCCAGCATCTGTTGTTGCCTGAGTTGTTAATATTTAGCTATTCTGACAGGTGTGAGGTGGTACCTCATTGTGGTTTCGATTACCTCTATTCTTCTCCTACACAGTCCATATACTGATCTTACAAATCAACAATTATTTTTTTATTCTAAGATATTTAAGAACTTTTTGTTCTTTCTTCATAACCATAGTTTTTACTAAATTGTATTCATTTATTTATATGCTTTATTATATTTGCAGTTTGCTCCCTTCTCTCTCTCTAAGGTTTGTGTTTAATTTTGTTTTCATTAAAATATAATGTACATACATTACAACTGTTGTTTCTAGTGCTCAGCTCTTCAAGTTTTGACAAACACATGGGCGTATAAGTAAATACCCATCACTTCAATGAAGATACTCATCACCTGAAAGAAAATTCTTCCTTGTCTCTTTGCAATGATTCCTGGCTTCACTCCTATCCCCTGAGGACCACTGATAGCCTGACTTTGCCGGAATGTCATATAAATGAAATCATACAATATATGACTCTTGGAGTCTGGCTCCTTTTGCGCAGCATAATGCACTAGCCATCCATCCATACTTTCGACTGTGTCAGAGATATGTTGCTTTTTATTGCTGAATAACAGTTCATTGTATGGACGTACCCCAGCTTATTTACCCAGTCCCGAGCTGAAGGACACTGGGATTGTTTCTAGTCTGGCTAGTATGTTAAAGCTGCTAGTAACATTTGAGTATAGGTGCCTGTATAAATATAAATCTTAATTTCTCTTGGGCAAATACATAGGACTGAGTTTGCTGGGGGCATACAGTAAGTGTATGTTTAACTTGAAAAGAAACATCAAACATTTTTCCAAAGTCTGTATGATTTTGCATTCCCATGAGAAACCTATGGGAGCTCTGGCTCTCCACAGCCCTGTTAGTTTTGGGTAATGGTAGTTCCGTTTCATTCTGTTCTGTTTGCCATTCTAACAGGTAGGTACTGGCGTCTTGTGGTTTTAACTTGCATTTTCCTAATGACTGATGATGTTGAGCATCTTTTTACATGCTTATTTATCACCCACAGATCTTTTTTTCAGTAAGTAATTACTCAAATCTTTTGTTCATTAAACTATTGGATTGTTGGTTTTTTTGCGATATTTTTGACTTTTCAGAGTCCTGCATATATTCTGAATACTAGTCCTTTAATCAACATGTAATTTGTATGTCTGTGATTTCTCTTTTCTGTGACTTATATCTAATTATCTTAGCAGAGTCCTTCAAAAAGCAGACATCCATATATTTGACAAAGTCCCAATTAGCAATTTATTTTCCTTATCGTTGCTGCTTTTGTTGTCACACCTAGGAAATCTGTGCATAGCACAGATCACATGATTTTCTCCTTCATGTTCTCCTAGAGGTTTCGTGGCTTTAGATTTTACATTTAACTCTATAATCCACTGTGAGTTAATCATTCTTATGTGATGAACTCAAAGTGTGAACTGAGGATTATTGAGTTTGTCTAGTGCCATTTCTGATCCCCTCTTCACTGAAGGTGTATTTGTTGTTTTAAAAGCATGTCCTTGGGTGCCTGGCTGGCTCAGTCAATTAAATCTCACTCTTGATTTCAGCTCAGGTCATGATCTCATGGTTCATGGGTTTGAGCCCTGTGTTGGACTCTAGACTAATGGTACAGAGCCTGCTTGGGATTCTCTCTCTCTCTCTGCCCCTCCCACATGCATGCATGCTCTCTCTCACTCTCTCTCAAAATAAATAAATAAACTTAAAAAAAGAAAACATATCCTAATTTTCCTCAGGGGTAAGTCATTGTTTTTGGTGAGTTTGACATCTACTTTCTTTGTTCTAGCTTTTCATTAATATTTGGTGATTTTCATTAATATTTGGTGATCTTCATCTTTGCAATTGAGATTATTCATTAAATTATCTACTGCCCTGTGTGTATAGCCTGATTTGGTGATGTGGGGGTCTCAGCAGCAGGTGCCCTGGCCAGAAATGGTTTGTCTCAGACCTTGCGATCCTCCTGGGCATAGACAGCATAATGGGTCTCCTTTTTCCACCGCCTACTTCCTCACTCGGCACTTCGACATGGAGACACACGTTCTTCCCACTGCTGATTAGCCTGCCTCATGCTTTTACTACTGCTGGTTTCTCTGGGTCCCTTCTAACATCAGCTTCCGCCCTGTGGGCACAGGCAACCCTGATGTTGTTCCTACTTACATGATTGCATCTGTAGACAGAGATGTATCTACACCTCCACATTTTCTCTCTGTGAGAAGAACGGACACCCAATAGATATTCTTAAAACAAACAAATACACATGAACTAATCCCAGAGAATTTCATAATGTCCCAAATGCTGGTGCAAATTGATATGTCTCCAAAAAAGTGTGACGAGTACGTACTCATGGAAGTAGAAGAAAATCCAACACCAGAAACTCACTCCAACAGACCACTGACAGGTGGTCTGGAAGCCATAAAAATCTCCTTTGTCTCATAGTTCTCTTCAGGTTCGAGTTCTCAAATTCAGTGATAGTATATCCAAAGTGTTTCATGCTAATCACTTTAAACTGCATTCAATTTAGCCTCTACTACAAAGCTGTAATCATCAAGACAGCACAGTATTGGCACAAAAACAGACACATAGACCAATGAAATAGAATAGAGTCTCCAGAATTGGACCCACAAAAGTATGGCCAACTAATCTTTGACAAAGCAGGAAAGAATATCCATTGGAAAAAAAGTCTCTTTAACAAATGGTGCTGGGAGAACTGGACAGGAACATGCAGAAGAATGAAACTAGAACACTTTCTTACACCATTCACAAAAATAAACTTAAAATGGATAAAGGACCTGAATGTGAGACAGGAAACCATCAAACCCTAGAGGAGAAAGCAGGAAAAAACCTCTCTGACCTCAGTCGCAGCAATTTCTTACTTGACTCATCTCCAAAGGCAAGGGAATTAAAAGCACAAATGAACTACTGGGACCTCGTGAAGATAAAAAGCTTCTGCACTGCAAAGGAAACAGTCAACAAAACTAAAAGGCAACCGACAGAATGGGAAAAGATATTTGCAAATGACATATCAGACAAAGGCTAGTATCCAAAATCTATAAAGAACTCACCAAACTCCACACCCAAAAAAACAAATAATCCAGTGAAGAAATGGGCAGAAAACATGAATAGACACTTCTCTAAAGAAGACATCCAGATGGCCAACAGGCAAATGAAAAGATGCTCAATGTCACTCCTCATCAGGGAAATACAAATCAAACCCACACTGAGATATCAGCTCACGCCAGTCAGAGTGGCTGAAATGAACAAATCAGGAGACTATAAATGCTGGAGAGGATGTGGAGAAACAGGAACCCTCTTGCACTGTTGGTGGGAATGTAAACTGGTGCAGCCGCTCTGGAAAACAGTGTGGAGGTTCCTCAGAAAATTAAAAATAGATCTACCCTATGACCTAGCAATAATACTGTTAGGAATTTACCCAAGGGATACAGGAGTGCTGATACATAGGGGCACTTGTACCCCAATGTTTATAGCAGCACTTTCAACAACAGCCAAATTATGGAAAGACCCTAAATGTCCATCAACTGACGAATGGATAAAGAAATTGTGATTTTTATACACAATGGAATACTATGTGGCAATGAGAAAGAATGAAATATGGCCTTTTGTAGCAACGTGGATGGAACTGGAGAGTGCTATGCTAAGTGAAATAAGCTATACGGAGAAAGACAGATACCATATGTTTTCACTCTTATGTGGATCCTGAGAAACTTAACAGAAGACCATAGGGGAGGGGAAGGAAAAAAAATGTTAGAGAGGGAGGGAGGCAAACCATAAGAGTCTTAAAAACTGAGAACAGGGGCGCCTGGGTGGCGCAGTCGTTAAGCGTCCGACTTCAGCCAGGTCACGATCTCGCGCTCCGTGAGTTCGAGCCCCGCGTCAGGCTCTGGGCTGATGGCTCAGACCCTGGAGCCTGTTTCCGATTCTGTGTCTCCCTCTCTCTCTGCCCCTCCCCCGTTCATGCTCTGTCTCTCTCTGTCCCAAAAATAAATAAAAACGTTGAAAAAAAAATTAAAAAAAAAAAAACAAAAAAACTGAGAACAATCTGAGGGTTAATGGGGGTGGGAGGGAGGGAAGTGTGGGTGATGGGTATTGAGGGCACCTGTTGGGATGAGCACAGGGTGTTGTATGGAAACCAATTTGACAATAAATTTCATATTAAAATAAACAAACTGCATTCAATTTTTGTAGTACTTCTCAGTGCTTCTTGATATCTAAATAATTAATATCTATTTATCCCCAGTTATGTTAAATTACTACAGAGTTGACCTACTTTATACACTTAATCTCCAGTGATATGACTATAATTAAGTGCTTATTGATTATGTAATTTTAAACTCACTGCTAAGTAACATTATTATACATATTTATTGTCTCCAATTCTTCCTTATGTTTAAATCACTTAATCAAATACTTACTTAGTCGGAAGTCTCACCTAAAAGGGCTTTTTAGAGAGAATCAATGTATTACAAAATAAAATTAAGTGAAACTATGAGTATTTCTTAGATTTGCAATATAACCAAAGTAAAATGCTTATATTCTGAAACCCTAAAACAATGTTTGAGAAGGAACTTGCTTCCTCACTGTTTATGTGAAAAATCATCACATTTTCTGTAGGGACATGCTATTTAAGAGCTATTTAGGTAATGTTAAACTTGTGGATAAGGTTAATCACGCAAGAAAATGCGATCACTTTCCAAACCCTTATGATGTTTGTATATATTAACATAATTAAACATGAAAGAAATTTTAAAATATAAAGATTTTTATTTCCACATGTAACTAAACATTTAGCTAAAAGAAAATATTTGGATACCTGATTTTTGTAAGTATCATTTAAATGAAGACAGGAAAAAAAAATTGTCTGGGTTATCATTTCATAGTTGTAGACAGAAAATGGAATTTTATCTACAATAGAGCACCCAAAGGAAGAAAGTTTTGAGATCTCGCTCGTAGGCCTAACAGGATTTGCCGACGTTACTAAACTCATGTGTTATGACCTAAGGAGAGAGTAAAACATGTTTGCTGAGGTGGTCAGAAAAGCTTGCAGACCCTACATAGTCAAGTTTCTCACTTGACTTTCAGAAGTTCACTTTTTCAGGCAAATTCCAATCATTTTGAATGAAGAGCTCAAAAATCATCACATTGAATAAAGAGGGGGTCGGAGACACTGTGATGGCAAAGTACCAAGGTAATGATCTCTGTCTTTTGGGTTGAGTGCCTAGAAAACCAGGTATGAATGGCTTCATATTCTGAGTACAAGACGAGAGAATTCCTTCAACCTGCCACCAAGAATAGACCTGAATTCACTTCCCCTGAGCAAAGAGTACAAATGAAGGACCTGGAAAAATACACCTGCAATCCTGAACTGGAGGAAGAAATTGTAGATGCTGTCGTTGGTGATGGAAATATGCCAAACCTCCCAGCTACATTAATTCCACGTCCACCATGTGAATAAGTGTGAAAAAAAAAAAATCTGTGCCGTGATGTCACAGCAAATTTTAGCTCAGCAAAATACTGAAGGGACTAGTTCCAATGTTTGCCAATTATTTGAGAGAGTGACATTTTTAATACAAACGGCATTTAAAATAGATGAATTAAACACTTCAAAAATGTGTCAACCCAGATCTCAAACTCTCCGTTTTGATTTGTTCTGTCCATGTTTCCTAGATCATACAAACAATAGTAGGTACCAACGCTCTTGGTAGTTATCTTCAAACGGTAACTATTATTATTGTTTAATACCAATTGCTATTCTCTCTACAGCTGTGTCATCCTTAAATAACATTTCTTGCTTAAACCCAAATTTAGGTTTTTATTTTACAAACGAATAATTGCCATGAAAATCTGTCTCAAAAAATCCTTAATTATTGTAATATTTTAAAGAAGAAAATACTAGAACAAACACAAATGTTACAGGGTTCATATTTGAAATTTTTTTTTCAACGTTTATTTATTTTTGGGACAGAGAGAGACAGAGCATGAACGGGGGAGGGGCAGAGAGAGAGGGAGACACAGAATCGGAAACAGGCTCCAGGCTCTGAGCCATCAGCCCAGAGCCCCACGCGGGGCTCGAACTCACGGAGCGCGAGATCGTGACCTGGCTGAAGTCGGACGCTTAACCGACTGCGCCACCCAGGTGCCCCTACAGGGTTCATATTTGACTTTACGTTTAGATTGCCAGTGGATTCGAATCTGCTTACAGTCATACGGAATTTTTGCCAGATATGGAACACTTACCTATCTGACCCAAATGGGAGAAATCACCAAATTTACAGGATTTCAAGAATTGAGAGAGACTATACAAAAAAGTTAGTCTTTATTTGACCAATGAGGGAATGGAAATCAAGAAGTTACTGAATTACTGAATGACTAAGGTTCCACACGTGGCAAATGGCCATGGCGGAATCAAATGTAAGCTCTACAATACCCAATGGTTATATTTATAAGTAGTTTTAAAATACAAAGGAGATTTTTCTCCCTTTACAATATTGAAGTTAAAAGCTCAGAAGGAAAATTATTATTTGTAATTATTCAACTTTAATGCTTTGCAAAGTGTTTGTTTTATAAAAGATACCGTCATTAAAAGCAATCTTTGTGATAAGAATTAAATTGAACCACATCAAGTGGTTCAGTACTCTTTACCTAGTGACTCCCCTTTTCTGTTTTGGCACCTAGATATCCTCAGTCTTGTGAATATTTGGTTTGTTCCTCTCCAGCTGTTAACGGATGGTAGTGAGTATAAAAACAAAACCTAGACACTAAGTTTACAGGACAATTTAACATAGCCTCATTAAGTGGGAAGTTTGGTTTGCTTATTTTCTTTTTTTGTTTGTTTGTTTTATATTTGTGTTTGTTTTGTCTGCCTGGTTTCTTATCCAGACCTTAAGAGAGATAAAACTATATAACTTTCTCATGAGACTTTATTAGACAGAACTATTTAAAGTGTATTTTCAATTAAAAAAAGTATTTTAATTTATTATATTCTCAGTGAAATCTATGTAAAAGAGCAAAAGAAAAAGAATAAGGATTTCCACACGACGAAAATTATTATTATGTATGACCCAAAGAAAATATTACCTAAAGTAAGTAAGTGTGGTTGAATCTAACTCTTCAGGTAAACAACCCAAAACCTTAGACAAATATTGCTAACATGTATAGAATAATAATTAGGGGCGCCTGGGTGGCTCAGTTGGTTAAGTGGCCACCTTCAACTCAGGTCATGATCTCATGGTTCATGAGTTCAAGCCCCACATCAGGCTCTGTGCTGACAGCTCAGAGCCTGGAGGCTGCTTCGGATTCTGTGTCTCCCCCCTCTCTCTGTTCCTCCCCTGTTTTTCTCTCTCTCTCTCTCTCTCAAAAATAAATGAACATTAAATTTTTTTAATTTAAAACAATAATTAAAATTTATTAGGATGTATTAATAGTAGAAAATTAAATCAGAATTATTTTAGAGACTCTTTGCAGTGATGCTTAAACGAAGCACATGTTTTAGGGAGAAAGAAACAAAAAACTCAGTGTCATCACAGAATCATCAGTTATTGAGAGAACATTTTTAAAAATCAAGATTCAGATACACACAGACTCTAACAACACATGGAGTCTGCTGGGAAATAAAAACAGCAGTTGTTTCTAAAGGGCAGCCCGACTGTTGCGGATGGATGGTTTGCCTCTCACGGGAGGGGAAGGGAATATGTCATCCATGTGGTCATTGGGCAATTGTTCTCCGTAGTTTGTGGGGACTCCATTTCTTGAAGGACAGAGAGAAAGAAAGGAAGCACCGAGAGCTGCCCCCCAGGAGAGGGGGAAACAACAGGTGACATGGCCACACACAGAGGCCACCAGGTGGGGACTTTTCAGCAGCAGCTCTGGGCTAGCTGGGAAGTGGGGACAGCCACTGGCTTCCTTGCCAAGGGGGGAGCCCGGCTCCTTCAGGGGCCTGAGCCTGGTGTCCACCTGTCTGCACGAAGTGGCTGGGTGTGGGTAGGTGTGGCAGCGGGGGCTCTGCAGTTCTGGGAACTGTAAGTGCAAGACAACAACCGCGTGACCCTGGCAGCCACCTGGACGTGAGGACACGGCTGCCGTGAAGCACACCAGGGTTTGGCTGACCCTCCTGTTAAGCCAGAAGGAAAGGTCTGGAGAAAGCGCCATCCCCACATTCCCACGTGCTGGCTCAACAGGGAATGACTATTTTGTTAATCTCAGACTTGAAAAGTAACCCTAGTCGAGAGACACAGCCACCAAAAAATTTAAGAGGACACCGTTTTCCTTTCCTTTCCAGTGTCCTTTCTTTGTGTCTCCACTATGTTAATTAGGCACAAGTTGGCCCTATTATTATTATTATTACTTTTTTTTTTAGAAAACAGCCTGATTCTTTATTTAAGTTCAGCAGAAGGTGATCCGAAAGTCACATCCAATTCAAAGTTAGGATTAGGAGTGTGAGTTTTCTCTGCATTTCTAAGAAATGAGGAAGAACATATCAATTTTTCAAATAAAAGCAAAAAGTAGCTTTGAATTAAAAGAAAGATGGATACTCATTACATAACATTTAACTTCCAATCACTTTTACGAGTAGGCACTGGTAAATAGGCAAGGAGATAAGATTCAGAGCGACAGACCGGAGAAAGAATAATCCTCCTAATTCAGAAGACATCTGGGTTATTCAGACAACAACAGTCGACATTTAGAAAATATGCAAGCTGAAAGTCTTACGAATCTGTCCAGCTTTTAACAGCATGTTCACTTTACTGGAGACACTTTGGACTTTAATTTTAAAGTTTAGGATAAGCTTCTCAAGAGTCAGATTCTCTTTGGAATTACAAAACCTGTGCATCTAGGTTGCATTTTTAACAGTAAATAGACAACGACGGGACAGAGATCGCCTGGTGTTTGAACAGCAAGCAAATTCCTAAAGAAAACTGTTGAATGTATATAAATTAAAAGCATGTATTATTTCTCTTTAAAATTATATTTAAAGCTGGTTTTTTTCTCAACAAGAAACTTGGATGTTTTGTTATTTTTGGAATTCTAAAGCACTTGAAAATCAATATAGGCCAGAGATCAAATGGCTTCCCATTTTGAGAAATTCTAGAACATGTAATCATACGTCTTGTGCCTATTCACTGAAAAACTGTTCATGAGCCACGTATGACCTTGACCATGTTCTCCAAGCCAATGTCAAAGCAGAAAGGGCTCTGAGGTAAAGGGGCCTTTCTAACATTCTATTTAGGGCCACTTTGAATTTGAGTATTTCATCCAGTGCCAAGAAGTCACTAAGTTTTCAGTTTCTTTCTTCTGTCTTTTCTTTTTCTTTCCCTTTTTTTTCATTTTTTTAAAGGTCCAGTTTATTCTTAACATCCCCATAGCTAGGTTAATTCAGCTGTCCTGAGTGATTAATTGCTGTGCTCAGAAGTAAATATCCTGTGCCACATCAATTTCTTTGCATGTACTGTGTGTGGTCCCTGCATTCATCTACAGATACTTATACATGGGACTGAGTGAAAACATACTCTCTCCTACCCCCACTCTCTTTATCACAAAACAATTCCAAGTGAGGACATATTCCAGGAGCAGTATAGCTACAAAGAGAAGAGATTCACTGTTTTCCAAAAGCATCACGATTCATGGCATTTTATACTCCCCAAAAGTATTTTTATCTGGAAACTTTCCATTTGCGTATTGTCAAAAATACCTTAATTAGAAGTTGAAAATCGAAGAATGACCAAGTAGTCTTTCTTCTTTTTTGAAATTCTTAGCATTCATCCAGCCAGCCTATTGACATACAGGGACCACACAAAAAGCACTCTAAGCTAATGGACGGAAATGAACCCATTGCTAAATATTACCACCAACACAAATACTGCTAATGATTTGAATATCTGTACAGGTCGTGGGACTATGGTGAACTGAAAACAGGATTATCTTAGTGATTCTGGGTTTCACCCAATGAAGAAAGAAATCAGAGTTGGTGTCTTGACCATAAGTTACTGTTCACTATGGAATAAAATAGGTTAAAGACATACAAAAGTGATCCCCAGTGTATCTAGTTACAGGTGTGAATCTTGTTGCTGTGCAGACTGAAATGCGTCTGCTTCTTTGCGCATAAAGACTTTTGTTGTATAATAAGGGATGTGACCACAACAAGAACTCTGAGAAAGCACCCACTGTTGCTCAAAGAACCATCATTAAAAAAAAAAAATACCAAGTTGAAATTATCTCACAAGTGTACCAAAAAAATCTAATCTTCATTTGAGAAAGAAAGAAAGAAAGAAAGAAAGAAAGAAAGAAAGAAAGAAAGAAAGAAAGGAAGGTTTGCCATTGGGACACATTAGCTTATATATATTTGAAATAAAAGATTGGTAAAATATGAAAGTAAATATTTCACAGGCTGTCTCAGCTGTGATCAAAATAGAGCAATGGAGAAATTATCCTGAGCCTGGAAAATTTTAAGGGCATAGAATAATCTTTATTAGCTGTCCACAAAGATTACATTTAGCATTTAAAAACTGAAGACTCCACTGCATTGGTCTGTAGAGATTTTTCCTCCAACATCCCAGAGACCACACAGGGCAGAGCCACAGTAGTAAATATGCACCAGATGAAAGTTCCGCAGGAGAGGGAGAGGCTTTGGCAATAGCTTTGAGGCAAGGCAGTTATATAATATCAAAGGAACATCCTGAAATACTTTGAGATTGATACAAATGCAGGATCCGCCTTCTGATCAGTGAGTCCCCAAGAGCTGAGCTCTCTGGGGTGGGGAGCAGGGATGCATGTATTTGGGGAGGAAGTAAGAAAGAGAGGATTTATTGCAGGACATGAGCAGATGTACTAGGTCAGATCAGGTCATTTTCCTGGGATGCATCTCTTGTGGGAGAGACTTGGAAACCAGAAACCAGCAGAAACAGATCTGGACCAGAGCAGAAATATGAGATTACAGTGTGAATAGCAGGGCTATCAGTTTAGGACCCACTTTTCTGTGTGTTTGTTTTACTTTGTTTTTTCCTCATTGATGATATAAACTACCCAAGTTAATACCAACCTACTCTGGTAGGAATAACTAGCCATGGAAACTGACCATGGTTATCAAATCCTTATTGAAACATGGATGGCAACCTCTCTTGTCAAAGATTTTCTAAGAATAGACAAGAAAGTGTAACAAAATGCCTATTAGTTGGAAGAGGAGTTTGTGTAAAGCTTGTCCTTCACGAGGAGGCACAGGAAAAGCATATTGGATTGGAGCTTCATGACTCTTAAAAATAGGGCAGCTTTTATAATCCCTCTTCCGCAGATGAGAAGTTTAAGGTTCAACCAAAATGAAGGCAGCAGAGAGACTGCTGATCACGTATGCACATGCTCGTCATTCACTTTGCAGATGTTCTTGCCCTGAAAGTGGAACTTCGTGATCTGTGTGTGTGGCTAGCAGACCACGAAAGGGAGTGACAGTGTCATTCTGAGCTGGGGCAGTGAGCCGCCTCCCGTCCCTCCCCTGCTGCAGGGTCCTCAAAGCCCATGTGTTCCAGACGCCGCCCCCCGCCGCCCCCCCTCCGCCTACACAGTGGAGGAGGTTGTCCAACAGACAGGGGACAGCATGAGTATGAGAAATGAATCTTTATTATATTAACCACTGGATTTGAGGGTTCATACTGGTGACCCCAAACAAAAGTACCCTGACTAATGCAGAAAACAGCACTTGAGGTTGGGTGTTGCTGTGACAAGATACACTGGTACAGAGGTTGAACTGGTACAGTGGTGATTTAGGTTAGGGAGACACAAGACATCCAGCGACGGTGCCACATGTGATCACACGGGAGGTGAGCCACAGGCCTATTGCTTTTGCAACTTAGCGAAAAGGCTTGAAAAATGGAAATGTGTTTTGTGAGATGGCCACTATTGGTAATATTTGGCAAGAGGCTATAGACATGAGTAGAGGAAACAAGTTACCAGAAAGCAGCTAGAAATTTAAAGGAATAGATGATGTTTAGAAATTCAGGGACTTTCTAAATTGAGAAAGTCTAAATTGACTTTCTAGATTGAGAAACAGAGTGCTTATAAACCCCAAGCAAGCAGACAGGCGAGCAAACAAACAAATGGAAATCCAAGGTTGGTCAGGGGGGAGCCATGAGATCAAAAAGAGTCCCGTAAAAGTTTTATACCTGAGCTCAACTGGATGAAAGAAGTCAGGATCACTGTAAGGGAGTCTCCTTTCCACCAGCCAGCCCCCAGCCAGCCCCTAGCTTACCCTAGGCATTCCTCAGAAGCAGAGCCTAAGCAGAAAGCTTACAAACTAGTAGCTTCTTTGGAAAGAATCTGAGAGAGAATGAGGGATAAGAAATGCATCAGGAAAAGGGAAAACCAGGGAAATGCTGTCTGGAGTTGGCCACTGCTCTAGATAATGGCATTCAACTTGCTTGATATTGTGAGATTTGCAGAATCCATCTCAGACCTGTGCACCCCGGAATAGAAGACCGAAGACTGTATCCATTGTGTCCCATTCCCCAGAAGCCAAGAGTGGACCCATTTCTACTCATTTTTTCGGCAATGCCACTTCTGGTTTGTATGCATGTGAGTACTGAACAGTCCCTGGGGATGTCACATCAGATGTGACATCAGAGAACCCTAGAATGAGAAGGAAAAGATACTGGGCCCCACTCTGTAGAAAGGTACTGACTGCCTGGTTATGCTTGGAGGAAAGTGGTCAAAACCTACATGTGCCGGGGTGAGCAGTGGAAATAAAATATGGGGCCCAGGCTTTGGCATGATGCATAAGAGGGATCCAGTAGAAACACAGCTGAGCTGAGAGAAATTGGCATCTAAGCAAAAAAGGAGGAGGGGAGTCAGATTAAGAACCATGTTTCAAAGAGAATTGGAGTCTACTTATCGGTCCATAAAACAGAGAGCATGCAAATAGATCAGAAATGTACTAATTTTGGGTAGTTGGGGGGAGGTGATATATCATTTTCCCAAAGCAATTCCAAGCCTTGATCTAAATGAATAAGTAAATGAAATCCCTTGCATACTTTTAAAATTGAAATGATCCTCAGGCTCCTTATATTCTACATATATATGTGCGAAGCGGACCAGGAACGTTGAGCAATGTGCAAAGGGGTCACATTCCCCAATGTCCATTTCAGATGTTGCTGAAGAAGATAGTGGAAAAGGAAAAACAGCCAGGAGGGTCCAGCCAGGGTTCCCAGAAAGAAATGGACCAGGGAAGCAACTCTTCTGGGGACAGGAGCAAAAATGCAATCAAGGTACCTCCCGGGTCACAGGGAAGGGGTCTTCACAGTTTCTACACCATGTGATTTCATAATCGTTCTAGAGCATTTACAGCTGTATCTTATGCCTCTTCCTTCCCATTGGGTTTTGTTACTGCATCTATCCCATCCGTGTTTCAACATTTTATATATATATATATATATATGTGTGTGTGTGTGTGTGTGTGTGTGTGTGTGTGGGTGTGTGTAAGGGGGTGAAGCACAGATCATTGGCCATGTTTTCCCCATGGGCCTCAGGAGCGAAACAGGTAGAGTCTGGATGGAGAAGACATGGGACCACCCAGAAACCTTGGACCTGACCTAAGTGTAGTAACTGGATTGGACTTGGGCCATCTCCCTTGGGGAGGGCTGTGTGTGTGTGCTCTGTGTTCAGGAAGAGAGAGTGAATAGATATTGAGTGACCAAAAGATAGATATTGAGTGACCAAAAGATAGACTGGGAGAGGCCCTGAAGGCTTACAAATATCTCTGTGCTTCTCTAAGTTGAGTTAGAGATAGGAAAGCCACCTGGCCAAGTTGTTAGGAAGGAAAGTAGTCATTTCTGATCTGGGGAAGTTAAGAGACATTGTGTCCTGTCCTTCCTATCTTCCTCTGCCACAGTGAGGTGACACTGGAGACCACATGTTCCACTGGGTGTGGCCTGAATCCCCCTTTCTAGAAGAGCTACTCCAGGGACTGGAGTCACCAGCATCAGCTTCTGACATGATTGAGAGTTTAGGTTTTCTTGTGTGAAACCATGGAGATCTGAGAACTTGTATGTTGCACTGATTACCCTAAGGAGACTCAAACCCCAATTGCTTAATTTGAAATCCCCTAATTTTTCAAGCATAGCGAAGCATTATAATTTGTAATTGAAATTAAGAGTGTTTGACATCTATCTGTCATCTTGCTGTCCATTCTTCTAGTATCTGTTTCAACCAGACCTTACTGAAAGGTCAGGGGCACCTGGGTGGCTCAGTCAGTTGAGTGTCTGACTTCGGCTCAGGTCATGATCTCTAGGTTCGTGAGCTCCACCCCTAAAGGGGGCTCTGTGCTGACAGCTCAGAGCCTGGAGCCTGCTTCAGATTCTGTGTCTCCCTTGCTCTCTGCCCCTCCCCTAGTCACACTCTATCTGTCTCTGTCTTTCAAAAATGAATAAACATAATTTTTTTTTTAATAAAGGTCAAATTACTACTATGTCTGTGGTCAAACAGGGGAGGCATGGGGAGATCTGTTCGCCTCTTGAGTCTCAGCTCAGGGGTGGCCTCCTCTAAAATTCTAGTGCTGACACCCTTCTTCACTCAGAAGAGCTGATCATTCTGTCTTGGGTTCCCTGTTGACCTATTTAATCTCAAACAAGAGAATCCAACTCTAGCCAGTTCATGCAGAAAAAGAAAATATTTATCTATTAAAACACATCAGGTAGCTTACGGATCCTTTGGGAGGACAGAGAACAAACACAGAGGGCCACAGCCAAACCAATGTCCGAAAAGCATATTGTAGAAGCGGGTTCGGTAGAAATGTCACTGCCGTTACCTACCCCAAGGCACAGACCTTTCAGTTTCTACCGTCAACACAATCCTGGTGGGCACTCGAACGTGCTACTCTCCCTCTGCTAGGCTAGGACTCAGAGCTACCAGCACCCACACGATGCCTCATTCTTTGTTTCACTCGCTCCCTCTTCAAAATCTAGACCTATCATAACTGAGAAGTAAGGCTGAAAACGTGAGTAGATGGTTTCCCCCAGACAGGAGCGTGGAGCCAGTGATTTGGGAAATTTCCCAAACACAAGACAAATGTTCAGGGTCTCGGTGGCCAAAAGAAAGGACCAATTGCCACCGCATCCATGTCTCTACTGTGGCTGTGGACCACCACAGGGAGGTGATAGAACTTACTAAGTAAGCGTAGAATGGACGAGATAACAAAGGATGGCCAGGATTGAAGCATTGGGTTATTGCTACTCACACCGCCTCACTTTAAGTGGCACACGAGTGATTGGACTGTAGAGCAGGCCATATGGCTCCCGTAAGTGCAAACGAGTTATTATTTCAGCCCCATCCAGTTCAATAGCAATCAAAGCCGGAGCTACAGAGAACGAGCTCCAACTGGAACACTCAGCCCCGTCCACCACCAAGAGGAGCCCAGGCTTTAATGGGACACCGAAGAAAATGGAGGAGGCTCTCACCATCAAAGCGAGTGGGGAATTAGAACAATTTCCCTGACACTCCAGGCAAAAGTGGGCAGTCTGTCTGGATTATCTAGGTCACTGCTGCAGACTCTTACATTCATTCCGCCCGTGGAGGACTGTCCTGTTAGCTCGTTACCACAGTAACTAACTCAGAAATATGCGCAGGGTAAAAACACCCTGGTTCCTAGCAATCCCCTTTTAACTATGTTTAAAGGTCCATTATTTCTGGTCATTTTGATTCAGGCTGGCTTGAAAAGAACCACCCTTGGAGGTGGGTTGCAAATGCCACACATGCTCAACTTGTTATTACGTATAGAGCAGGATGTGTCACATCAAACAATAAAAAATGAGGATCCAATTCTCTTTCGGGCTGACTTTCAGGATTCCCCCATGATTATAACAGGAATGAATCACCTGCAATGATATTTAGGTTAGTAATGCCATTGTAATAAAGTGTGTAATTTAGGTTAGGCTCCATTATGTCGGGAGAATTGCCACATACTCACCTGTTTCTCTGGCTCCTCGGCTTTGCTCCTGTGGCTCGCTCAGGGCACTGTTAATTGACACAATTAAGAGTGAAGACTGATTTACAGGACCCAGAGGAGCCACTGGCAGAGTGAGGTTTATGTTCTCGGGAGAAGGTTTTATATACTCTGCATCGACTTCCTTCCCGATACCCCAGTTCTTCTATCCATCAGCGCAAACCCCAGGGTGGGGGCTCCAACAGTATGAGTCTCATCCACTCACTCTCCCCTCTGCTTGCTTTTCCTCATTATTTCCTGACACTATAATAAATTGTGATAAAGGATCTCCAAACGCCTAACCATCTTTGAAAATTATTTTCCCATGCTTAGGAGGGGAAACGAATACAACAGAGTAAGTGTGTTCTCTTCTTTGTATCAGGGAAACTCATGTTCATGGCCACTAAGTGAATTTAGCTTTGGAGACACTGCCTTTCGGCTCGCCGTTGAAACCCTTATTTACCAAGCAACCACTTGATCTGTCTAGCTTAACATCTTAACTAGGAAAATGAAAAAAGCCGGGAATTAAGTGGTTGTTTTTCACATGCAGAGTCAGAGAACAAAAACAGGGGCCCACATCTGTACTTATTTTGGTTCTGTGAGTCTTACACCTCTTCTTAGGAGATCAGCACCAGCAAATGGCTGTTAGCTGGGATAATTATACAGCACTCCGAGCAGCGAGCATAATAACACTGTGAGTGTCCAAGGGTTTGAACAATTTGGGCTGATTTTGTATAGTGTATAATTTACAGTAAAGATTCGGAATGCCTTTTTTTTTCTTTTAAGAACAGCTTTCATCCTTTTGCTCCAGATTATTATACATGGAGACACATATTCACAGTCAGAGCTGATACTCATAAATCTAAACATCTGCGAAACGAGGATAATTTTATTGGCATTTACACCACACATTGGTGTCTCGTGCCATTTCTGCGGGTGATTGTCAAAGCCCCGGATGTTAGTGGAAGTTCAACTACGTCTAAAAATGTATCCATTTGGGGGAAAGAGGAGACATTCTGAAAAGTGCTGGAGGGGCGCCTGGGTGGCTCAGTCGGTTAAGCATCTGACTCTTGATTTCAGCTCAGGTCGTGATCTCACAGTTCGTTAAAACAAGCTCCACATCGGCCTCTGCACTGAGCATGGTGCCTGCTTGGGATTCTCTCTCTCCCTTCCTCTCTGCCCCTCTCCGCTGCTTATATGAGCACTCTTTCTCTCTCTCAAAACAAATAAATAAACATTTTTTTAAAAGATTGGCTTCTGGGTAAACATATTTTTAATTTTTTTAATGTTTCTTTATTTTTGAGAAAGAGAGAGAGACAGAGACAGAGAGTGAGCGGGGAAGAGGCAGAGAGAGAGGAAGACACAGAATCCAAAGCAGGCTCCAGGCTCTGAGCTGTCAGCACAGAGCCCAATGTGGGGCTCAAACCCATGAACCATGAGATCATGACCTGAGTCAAAGTCAGACGCTCTACCAACTGAGCCACCCAGGCGCCTCTGGGTAAATATATTTTTTAAAAATGTAAAAATAATAACTGGATATTTCTGGGATAAATTTTATTTTTTCATAGCTAATTAATTTATATTACTTTTTGTATTATGTGATGATGCTCAAAGAAATCCAACTCCCTAGAAAGTACAGTATACAGATAAGGAAAAAAAAAAGAACATTGTTGTGCCTGAAAGTAGTTCACTGCATCATTGTTTTGAGTTAATTCTAGCAACTGTTCTAATGACCTAGTCCATTTGTCATAAAGAACTAGTTAGCCAACAGTTTAGGCATACATATCATGAGTTTGCTGAATAGTTACTGAAAATTTATCTCGTACACTGAATTTATCATTTGAGTTCAACAATATTAACTTCAAAAGGTGGCTTCTTGGGGCGCCTGGGTGGCGCAGTCGGTTAAGCGTCCGACTTCAGCCAGGTCACGATCTCGCGGTCCGTGAGTTCAAGCCCCGCGTCAGGCTCTGGGCTGATGGCTCAGAGCCTGGAGCCTGTTTCCGATTCTGTGTCTCCCTCTCTCTCTGCCCCTCCCCCCGTTCATGCTCTGTCTCTCTCTGTCCCAAAAATAAATAAACGTTGAAAAAAAAAATTAAAAAAAAAAAAAAAGGTGGCTTCTTAGTAATATTGTGTGTCTTCTAAATCAAAAAATAAATGTATGGAAATAAAAATATATCAACAGCTTTGGAAATTGTAACCAGTATTTAATTTTTTTTTTTTCCAAACCAAGACTAAGATTTAGAAACTTGCATGGAGAATAAGAACACAAGAGGTGAGGTGTATTGCAACATTTAGTGGACATAAAGAAAGTTGACATCACAAGAAAAGGATGAGATGAATACATTTTTAACTATTTTGTTAACTATTTCTGATAATTAAAAAAGCATAGAGATTTATGTAATAAATGCTGGTGTGTCCACAACTGAGCCTGTGAAATGTGACAACTGAAACCCCAGGTAAAATAGTCTCTGACTGAACCTTTATACCTTCCTACCAGTCACTAATATTCATTTACTTTTTAAAAACATATATATGAAAGTTTTCTAGAGCAGATCTTCAGACTTCAGTAAAATTACCCTTAAGGATATACATAATGTCTCCTCAGAGCATAGGCACTTTAGATGGAAGCAATTCACTATAACTTCCACAAGACTTTTTTCCTACCGTGATCTTCCTGAGAAGGTACCTACTTTTGAGGTGTTAGGTTGTTCTTTTTTATATGTTTATTTACTTATTTTTGAGAAAGAGAGAAAGGGGGGTGGGCAGAGAGAGACAAAAGAGAGGGAGAGAGATCCCAAGTAGGCTCCATGGTGTCAGCATAGAGCCCCATGAGGGGCTTGGATTCACAAACTGTGAGATCATGACCTGAGCCAAAATCAAGAGTTGGATGTTTACCCAATTGAGCCACCCAGGTGCCCTGAGGTGTCAGGCTATTCTCCCTTTCCTATCTCTCCTTTCAAAATCACTCTTTTCTCCTTTTACATAAACCGTTCAGAACAACTAAGATGATCAATGCTGACAATATCAAGAGATAGTAAAGAGACAGACAAATGGTAACTCTCATAAATAGCTGATAAGTGCAAAATTGTATAGCCACTCTGGAAAATGGCTTGACCATTTCTTAGAACATTAAATGCAAACTTAACATACAACCTAGCAATCCTACTACTATGTATTTATCTTACAGAAATGAAAATCTATGTTCACACAAAAGCGACACAGGACCATTTGAAATAGCTCTGCTTGTAATTGCCCCAAATTAGAAACAACCCAAATGTCCTTGGATATGCATGAATGGATAAACAAATGTGGTATATCCATGCAACTGAAGACTACTCAGCAATGCAAAGGGCTGAATTTATACGGATCTCAAAGGCATTATGCTAAATGACAAAAAAATGTCTCAAAAGGTTCCATAGTATCCGAATGCATTATCATAACATTCTGCAAAAACACATATGTGGTGATAAAGAGCAGACCAGTGTTTGCAAGGGCAAAGGGAGGTGTGGGAAGAGAGCCCGAATACAGGCATCAAGGCAGCACAAAGAAGCTTCTGGGTAGAAGAGGCTAATGCAATTATTCTGTTTCCCTCCTGCTGTGGTTTTTAACTGAATCCATGCCTGTATTAGAGATTCACAGAGCTATACATGCAGAAAAACAAATGTTTCTGTATTTAAAGCAAAATAAAACAAATGAAACCCCGTGTATCCATTCATTATCTTATCATGGGACATTGCTCCAAAATATAAGAGTTCCCTGAGTAGCAAAGGACAGTTTAAAACATGAAGAAATGACACTAATGACTATAGAACATAACTGATGCAGGGTATATGTGGCTCATACCGCTTTTCACAAGATTTTAAGAGGATCTTATCCTATTGTTGGCTAATTTATGTTCAAAAAAATTTGGAATAGACCTACATGTGCCTTTTTAAAAAAAAATTTTTTTTTCAACGTTTATTTATTTTTGGGACAGATAGAGACAGAGCATGAACGGGGGAGGGGCAGAGAGAGAGGGAGACACAGAATCGGAAACAGGCTCCAGGCTCTGAGCCATCAGCCCAGAGCCTGACGCAGGGCTCGAACTCACAGAGCGCGAGATCGTGACCTGGCTGAAGTCGGATGCTTAACCGACTGCGCCACCCAGGCGCCCCTACATGTGCTTTTTGATATGTAACAGTTCATGCGATTAAGAGCTACAAAGAACTTTCTTACGTTCTCCTCTACGTATTTATATGAACAAAGCTTCTCAGCTCTTTATTATAAAGATGAAATAAATCCATGTAGGAATAGAACTGCTGCTAAACCCTGACTCAGTCAGAACACTGGTTTTTGTTTGCCGATGTCTTGTGATATCTAGCTGGAAAGTTTCTTTATTTCTTTAATCTTGCATATCTATTTTCTTGCTTATTTTCTCAGTCTTTTTGTTTATACAGATTTAAAAGTAAAGAAGATTAAAAAAAAAAAGTAAGGAAGATAAAAAAAAAGTATAGGAGGGTCAGACGCTTTGTGTATGTTCATGGAGATTGGCAGTTTTTTTTGGTCTAATGAGTTGGGTTGGTCTGCCCCCAAAATAGATATGTTGGGAGTCCTGACACCCAGCACCTCACAATGTGAGCTTACTTGGAGATACGCTCTTTATAAAGGCAATAAAATTAAAATGGGGTCATTAGGGCAAGCCCTAATCCGATATGACTATTTTCCTCACAAACAGGGCAGATACGGACACAGAGACGTGCGGGGAGAAGATGGCCATCTCTAAGCCGAGGAGGGAGGTCTGGAAGATTCTTCTCTCACAGCCCACAGAAGGAACCAACTCGGCCAACACCTTCAATTCAGACTTCTAGACTCCAGAAATATGAGACACTAAATTTCCGTTGTTTAAGCAACCCAGTTTGTGGGACTTTATTACTGTGGTGTGAGAAAACAGTTCAAGTGGGAAGCCTTGCGTGTCGGTATCTACACTGTTCTGGTCGGTTGGGTTCTACAAAATACCTACAAAACCCTGCTGGGAACTCATAGGCCTGGCTGCAAGCGTTCTGAGAGCTGACTTAGAGAACAATGCTGGATTCTTAACACGGAGTGTGTTCTCCCAGTAGAATTTTAACTAACAACTTAGCCTGGCATTGCCCAGGCCAGAGACTCTGTTACAACTTCAGGACGTGAACCTCCCGCCTGCTGCCAGGAAGGAAGGAAGGCCTTTGGAGCTTCTAACTGTTTCTCATACCGATTTCAACAAGTTTCTCTACATTTATCCCCAAATTTACTCCAATTACTAGATACCTGATGCTACAAATTCCTGAGGCTTTTGGGGGTGTGGGGGGCAGGGCTCTGTTGTATAAATAAGGTCATTTCTTGGCTTTCCCTTCTGCCAGCTTAGGATCCAGCCTTTCTAGGGGCTGCGAATTCCATTATCACAAGTGTAATGCTTCCTGGCTTCCAAAACGTTAATGCAGTGGTTCTGTTCCCATTTTCCTTCTCCTGGTGGGTCTGTGCCTCCTTTTAAAATCCATCTTGAATTAGGAGTCTCAAGGTTCATTATTTGTATGACTTCAGCAATATGTGATATAAGATACTTGATATCTTTTGGTATATGTTTTGAGTCAGGAGCTATTTTTAGGATGACTACTCAGGCACACGGCCAGAAAAGGCATGTTGTAACTATAACACTTGCTTATGTTGGTCAGAAGACATTAAATCATCTCGGAGCTAGGATCTGTTCTTTTTTAAGCACTAGAGTTTAGCAGGGCTTGCACTTGGGTGTGCTTATTTTCCTCTAGCCCAGGTTGAATTGTTGCATTGTAATACATCACAGCCACCTGGAGTTATACCGATGTTATGGGATGATTTATGCTTAATCACTAGCACTAGGTGCAAAGTGAGTCTTGAAATGTGACTTCTCTCTCAGGCTCCATCATTTACAGCTGTGTGCTCATGTTCACCAGCATAACTAAAGTCTCAGTTTCTTCTTCCATAAGATATGTAAGCCCAGAGAAGACACTCTATAATTCTGAATCTTTCATGGAAACAATGGCCACATTTCTTCATGTCCAAGGCATGGAATGGGTGGGTCCTATAGTAATTCTATATTTAACTTACTGAAGATCTGAAAAACTGGTGTTTTTTTTTTTTTTTTTTTGCACATTAGCTGCGCTATTTTACATTTCTACATACCATTTTACATTCCATACCAGTTAGTATTTGCCTTATATGTTTAGATGCTCTGATATTGGGTGCACTAAGACTTACAATTATTATATCTTCTTGATGAGTTGATCCATTTATCATTATATAATGAAATTTGTTTCTTGGAGACCGTTTTCGGCTTCACGTCTATTTTGTCTGACATAAGTACATCTACCTCTGTCTCTTTGGGTTATCATTTGCTTGAAATATTTTTCCATCCCTTCACCCCTAGCCTACATATGTCCTTAAAGTCAAATTTAGGCTCTTGTAGGTAGCATACCACTGGATCTTGTTTTTTTTATTATTGTTACTATTATTTTTCAGTCAACCATTCTATCTTTTGATTACAGAATTTGATACATTTATATTTACAGTAATTATTGATAGGTAAGGATTTGCTATTGTTATTTTGTGGTTTTCTGACTGTTTTATAGATTTCTTTTCCTTGCTCTCCCTCTTGATGTCTTCCTTTGTGATATAATGGCTTATTGTGGTGGTAAGCTTTGTGGGTCTACTACAGATTTTTCTTTTGAGCACCATGATGCTTCCATAAAATATCTTACATTCAAAACATCCTATTTTAAGCTCATAATGTAATTTCAGTAGCATACAGAAGCTTTGTACCTTTACTTCTCCCACTCCCCTCACTTTTTAGGTTGTTATTATTACAATTTACATCTTATTTATCTTATATAGCCAATAACAAATTATTATACTTATGGTTATTTTTAATATTTTGTTTTAACTTTTAAACCAGAGTTGTAAGTGATTTATGCACCACCATTACAATATCAGAGTATCTGACTTTTACTATGTATTTCCCTTAACAGTGAGTTTTACACATTTATGTGTTTTTATAATATTAAGTAGCAACTTCTTTCAGCTTGAAGAATGCTCTTTAACAAAATCTTGTAAGTCAAGTCTTATGGTGGTGAACTTTCTTAGCTTATGTTTGTTCAAGATCTTTATGTCTACTTATTTCTGAAGCACAGCTTTGGTCAAGTACGGTATTCTTGGTTGACAGGGTTTTTTTGTTTTTGTTTTTTACAATATTTTAAATACTCCATTCTTCTCTCTCCTGGCCTGCAAAGAGAAATCCACTGCAGTGGAGAAATGCACTGATAGTCTTATGGGGGTTCCCTTGCAAGTGACAAGAGATTCCTGCTGTTTTCAAGTGCCTCACTTTGTCTTTGACTTTGACAATTTAGTTATAATGTGTTCTGCTGTACTGAATCCTTTTGCTTCATTATGTCTATTCCTTCCCATGGTTTCTTTTACATAATCAAAAACAAAAAAAAACAATAAAGAGTTCTCTGCTCAAAATCCTGAATTTTCTTACATATTACCCTGAGTAAAAGCCATGGCTCTTACAACAGCTTATAGGACCATATGTGATCTGACACAGCTTCTTTGACCTCTCTCCCTACCACTTTCTTTGTCCACTAGGCTCCAGACACGCTTGCCTCCTTGACTTTCCCCAAATGCTCCAGCCCACTTCCTGTCTCTAGAGGGCTCTTCTTCAGATATCCACATGATTTGCTGCTGTGGTTCCTTCATAACTTAACATGGGTATCACCTTATCATAAAGAACTTTACTGGCCAGTTTATGTCAAATAGCACTCCCTTCACCCTCTGTTTGCTGCTTTATTCTTCTCCATACTACTTATTATTTTAGAGGATATTTGTTTGTTATCCATCAACCTCCTTGAGACTAACCAGTTTATGAGAGTAATGCATAAGATATAGATATAGATATAGATGGAATTTTATGGATAATTAATATGGAAATAGAATATTTTGGAAAGAAAATGATAGGTTTAGCTTTGATCATATTGAATTAGACTTGAGGATTGTGTATTTTTTTTCCTAGAGCTCAGAAGACCAGCTGCATACAGATTAGAAGACATTAACACAGGTCACAGTGAAGCCATAAATGTGGGCATAAAGTACATAATTTGTCATTGATAAAACCATTGGCACAAAGTTAAACAATTATAGATATTGGCACTGACCCTAAGCAGGATGACTCCTCTTGTGGACATTTTCAATTAACTTGGCCATTGAGAGCATAGAGGTTATAGGACCCATAGTCAAAAGCTCTTGGGGTCATTTAGCTTGAATTTCACACAATGCATATATTGTTAAAGTCTAGTATCAGTGACAACACATAGAAATTCAGAATTTCCCCAAATGCTAAACAAGTGCAGTGTTGTTCCACCTTCCAAATAAGAAAAAAAAAGAAAACAAAAGAGATTTTTTTAAAAAGAAGAATTGGATCCTACATTGAGATTTGGATCTGTGCAATTGTAACAGTAGATTGCTGGGTAGATTCCTTCCTGTTGTCCCAGAATTAGTGAATGATGTCCAAAGATGAACGCAAGAAGGCATGATTACTACTACACCCTAAAAGGACTCAACACTGGAAGGTCCAGGTGGCTCCCTAGGACTCAAACACACACAGTCAAAAATAATCTGCATCCTCAGCCATTTTTCCTTCAATATCTTTTAGCAAAAGTTATAAAGTGGGAGGAGACTCAAGGATATACATGGAATGGTGGGTCACCAGCATAGAGAAGTGAGTCCCGAGGTCCTTCTCTCTTTTTCTGTATGGTAGTAGGATAGAAATATGCTTTCGTCATCTTTTACAGCCAAGTAAGAAGGCTTAAAAAGACTGGCATCTCATTTCTGATTGTTCATCCACTTAGGAAGAGACTGTGAGGGGCACCTGGGTGGCTCAGTAGGTTATGCGTTGGACTTTGGTTCAGTTCATGATCTCGCAGTTCATGAGTTTGAGCCCTGTGTCAGGCTCTATGCTGACAGCTCAGAGGCTGGAGCCTGCTTCGGATTCTGTGCGTGTGTGTGTGTGTGTGTGTGTGTGTGTGTCTGCCCCTCCCCCACTCATGCTCTGTCTCTGTCTCTCAAAAATAAATAAACATTAAAAAAAAAAAGAGACTTTGGATTTGCCCTCTGTCCTCTTGAATAGAGGGAAGGCAGAGGGTGAGAATAAATGCTTGAGCAAAGAAAGGAGGACCCAGGAGAATAATAGAATAATCTGCAATCCTACAAGTTTTGAGTAGTCGGGCTGAGAGATTTTCTGTGGCTTAGAAAGACGTAGAAGAAAGAAGACAGTCTCACACTGTCGTGAACAGTCCTATATTTAGACAAAACCTGGGCAAATAGGGTTTCCCAGAAGTATGTGACTGTGGAATACCTAGCTAGAAAAGGCAGCTAATGTGGTATCAATTAATATCAAAAGTGAAGAGTTTTCCCAAGAGCTCATGACAGAACCAGCCCATGAGATACCAGGAGATGGTTCACAAGCCCCAGGAAATGCTCAAGCTCTGAATATCTGTGACACAGGCCAAAGACATGACCACAGTCTGAATACCTACAAAAGAGGCCCTAACATATGCCTAGAGGCTACATGCCTGTGTCATGAGCAACCTAAAAAGACAACAGTGGCATTTGCTAATAAAAAGATACTTGATGCTTTTATCCAATCTTCCCCTTTCAGTCCAACAACAGGAAAGAAAGGGACACAGAAAAGAGAAAGAAGAGAAGTAAAGAACAGTCTACTCATCCATCCACCCCCAGTTGTCAGCTAAAATCTGACTGGCAGCAGTGGAAGGGGAAGGGGGAGTGTTAATTGGATATGAAATTAAGAAGTCAAGTAAATAGGACATTTTTAATTCCTGAAAGAGATTGAAAAGCCATGGGAGTTGGTGGAGATCACTGAGGGTCAATAGTGCAGATCTTTCCAGCCATAGTCAAAAACAGTGAGGGGGGAACATTAAAACATTCTGTTTTTGTATCTGGTTATACAGGTTTTACAAATATTGCATTATTGTGGATTGTTTTAAATGTTTATTTTTGAGAGAGCGAGAGAGCATAGGGGAGGGGCGGGGGGGGGCGGGGACAGAGGATCTGAAGCAGTGCTGACAGCAGAGAGCCTGATGCGGGGCTCGAACCCACGAACTGTGAGATCACGACCTGAGCCCAAGTCGGATTCTTAACTGACTGAGGCTCAGAACACTGTCGCCCCTCATGTGGATTTTTAAAAACATTTTTGGGACTCTTCATTCCTTCCTGAGAAACAGTTTCATTTTGTACCATTTTCCTTCAATCTGAAAAACTTTCTTTAGAAGTTCGTGGAGTGCAGATCTTCTAGTAACAAATACCTATAATTTTCTTTTGTAGGAAAGTGTCTCTATTTTTATTTTCATCTAAGGATGATATTCTACTAGCTTCAGGACTCCATTATTTTGAGGATAAATCAGAGATCATTTGAGTCAATGTTTCCCTTTATGCAGTTTTTGTTTTTCTCTGGGTCCTTTCAATATTTTCTATGTTTGTTCTTTAGCAGTAGACTGGGATTGCCTAGGTATATATTTTTTGCATTTATCCAGCTGCAGCTTTGCTGAACTTCTTGAATGTTCAAATTTATGTCTGTCAACTTGCTAGTACCTATCCTACCAATACCCTTCCCTGTTGAGCATTACCCAGTATTGAGTTTTAGATATTTATTTTTGGGGGTATCCTTGAAAGTATCTGTCAGAGCACTGGACCAATAGAAACTATCTGGCCATTTCCTACATAAAGACACCTCACTGATATTTTGCATGCTGTCAATACCGTAGCATAATATGCTACCCCAAGAAACAAATATTCAGAACTCAACACCGGACCATGCTGGATAAGGAAGTATATTGGTATTGGGCCTAATAAAAATTACTTCAAAGCTCTCTTTTCAAAATAATTATAATAACTATAATAATAACTAACCATTATTAGATACTTTAATCTTTCAGGTAGTATTCTCAATGCTTTAAATCTATCAATTTATTGAATCAATTTAAAAAAATCACAAATAGATATATCCTATTGTTGACTCAACTTTAGAGATGAGACCACCAGAGTGTGGAGAGCCCAGGCCCAAGACCACCGGACAGCAGACCAGTCAGGAGTGGTACTCAGGTAGTCTAGCTTCACCTATGGGGTCTGTATCTAACCATCAGCTTACCTTGCCCTGGCATCTTCTTAGCAGCTGATTTAACATCTAACTTCAGTAAAAGGAAGTTCAGTTCACATGGTTTCCAGCACAGTTTGGCAATGTGAAGGATTTCCCCTCTGAAAACATGAGAACTCTCTAATCCGAGACATGAAGAACTGGGGAAATACAGGCTCTGTGCATGTGTATATTTTCTTAAAGGAATGAGATGAAGGGCTTGTCAAGAGTTAAAAGGAAAATCAGAGAGGACTTATTTTAGGGATCACCTCCATCATCATGATCTTACTTTGCACAAACGATAGTCCACTGATTTACCCCCACCCCAAGCCAAAAGGAGAACTTCTTGAACCTCAAAAGATATTATTTTAAAGGAGCTATTACAGAACAGTGTGTCCCTAGTGTGGAAAGCCAGTGACTGTGATTTTAAAAGTCAAGGTCATTTTGGTGACTGATTTTGAAACCCACGTGGTGGTGAGGGTAAAGGAACACGTAAGTAGAACTCTAACAAAACAGAAACACCATCTTGTGAACTATGTTTTAAAAATAAGAAGTTCAGTCAAGAAGAAAACATCATTATAAGGTCTCTGATTCTGCTTGATATTCAACCATTCCCAACCTGAGACTTAATGGCAAAACAGCTCATAGAGAAAAGGCCTTTATCATTATTGAAAGGATGGAAAACACAAGTCATGTACCTACTCCAATTTCTCCAAAGGTGAATAGCCACTGATGAAAGGTGAATATACACCTTAAATAATAATAATAATAATAATAATAATAATAGTAATAATAAATGGTAGCCTACTTTGCTCTAGTCTGAAATACTTGGAGATTTATATTCATAGATATTTGGGAGAGGGCTTATGTTAGAAGCACAGAGGTAGGAGGGAGCTTCAACATCACTCTATTTGATTTTAGCGATGAGGAAATCTCGACCAAAGTCACACTAAGCATTAATTAATCCACTCAACAAAGATTGGTGAAGCTTCAATTCTGTCACAGACACATAATCATATATGCTAGACTATGAATACATGGAAAAAGTAAAAGATGAATTAGTAGCACAGAGATGGGCTGAGGATTCAGATCTGTGGGTAATTCAAACCAAGCGCTTTCTCCAGAAGGAAAGTGGCTATGCTAGATGAATAGGTGGTATCATCTGAAGAATGACAAAATTTAATTACATTTGGTTATGAGAAAAAGGGAATTTTAAAATCCAAAGCTTTCCATGGAATGCTGTCTAGTAGGGCTTGATGTGTTTTTACCATTTCAGTTAAACTTCAGTATCACCTTTTGAAAGCAATACAGAAAGTTTTTAGTAAATTTTTCTAAGTTTTTCAAATGTCTTCGATTCAGACAGAGCAGTTATCTCCTCCCATAGAACCACGTCTTATTACTTCCATTAATTCTGGAGGCTTGCATTATTCATTTTCAAAAAACTGTTTTAGGTGCTAAATGATGTATTAACAAGCTGGATAATGGCAGATACTCTCCATATTCTACTGCACAGTAAGAACTAGCCTTTTCTGGGGCACCAGGGTGGCTCAGTCCATTGAGCATCTGACTTGGGCTCAGGCCACGATCTCACAGTTCATAGGTTCAAGTCCTACATCTGGCTCTGTGCTGACATGACAGCTCAGAGCCTGAAGCCTGCTTCGGATTCTGTGTCTCCCGCTCTTTCTTCCCCTTTCTCTCTCTCTCTCTTTTTCTCTCTCTCTCTCAAAAATAAATAAACATTAAAAAATTTTTAAAAAGAACTAGCCTTTTCTCATACAGCAAGTGAAAGGCACTAATTTGAATTAAATGACCAAATCACAAAAGGCAACAGAGGTTAACTTTGCACCACGTGTTTTCCAACACCATTTGAAACAACACAAATTCAAAGGACAAACTTCAACCTGGAAATGTTCCCAAACACTCCACTCCCCAAATATTTGCACAAAATTATTAAAATCAAAATAATCATGGATGCTGAACTTTTTAAACATTTATTTTTAATTTATTTCTTATTTTTTAAAATGTATTTTTCATTTGGGGGGGGGAGGAGCACCAGGAGAGGGAAAGAGAGAATCTTAAGCAGGTTCCACACTCAGCACAGAACCCAACGTGGGGCTCGAACCCACAACTCTGGGATCACGAACTGAGCAGAAATCGAGTTGGTCACTCAACTGACTGAGCCACCCAGGTGCCCTGCTGAACTTCTTTTGTAATGTAAGAATATTAATTTTATTTTATTAATGTTTGTTCTATGGAACCTAAGATTTTTGTCATTAGTCATTTACAGTTTATGGCCATGACCAAGTAAGAGAGCTAACATTTTGCTCCAAGTTGATAGAATGATGATACTACCACAGAGTGAAGTTTTACTATGGAAAGAAGCTACAGAAAGCCACACTGTCCTCTCTATTCTCTGAGGTCATGAATCTGAGTTTCGTTTCCTTCCATCAGTAACTTAAACCATATTTATTTTACCTCTATCTGTAAAATATAGCGCAACACGCTGTGGAGGATAAATTGATGACTCAAATATAAATATTTCCTTCAAGATATTTAAAGATTAATAGCAGAGATATAAAATATGTGTAAATTAAAATGCAAGTATACTTGGGGCTCCATTACTGTGTAAACAGCAACAAATCAATAGTAACAACGATGCTCCGAAGCTGCCAAGAGCTATCACTTCCTGAGTACACAATGGGCTCCCTGGGAGCTGATGACAGTTTTCTATCAAGCCAACTATGGGTCAGGGAGAGGGAGTTGTTACCATTTTTTTTTAAAAGAGAACCTTTATAGAGGAATAAATTTGAGAGAGAAGATAATGAAACGTACTTGACCGTAATGCATTCAGGTAAGTACGAGTGTGTCTTACCTTCCGTGCCAAGCACAGGTAGGTCTTGATAACCGTGGGCCACCTCTGGCATGTGTTTAAGAGAAGCCACCAGTGGTCTCCATTGGAAACCCAGCATATGATGTAAGGAGAGCACTCTCTTCAATGACAGTTTCAATCTAAACTGCTTCAATGGTCAAGAATTATTCTTAGGTCTTGGTTCAGAAATTCCTAGGATTCCTTCCTTGGAAGAAAAAGCCCTGATTGGATAGAAAAAGAGTATTCTATCTCTTCAATGGTTTTTTCTCTACTTGGTGGAATTATTCCTTTTGGTGAGGTAGCAACAGGGGACAGATTCTTGACTGAAAAGAATTCCAGGATACCTCGGAGCAAGTCCAATGTGGTCTGCTCTCAGTAGCTTCCTTGAGTTTGAGAAGGACCATCATCTTCACTTCCGCAAAGAAGGAAAAACAACAACAACACACATCTCTTGGCATTACAGAAAATGACCAGGGTAAAGATACAATCCAAATGTTCCACCAGACTTCTCAGTCTATCATTCTTACTCTAAACATTCCCTTTGGAATCAGGTCTCTGGAAAGCCCTCCGGACCAGATTGGAAACAGAACTAGGAATTCATTAATTACTTTCTCTCTTCTCTGATTCTACAAGCATTCATGAGACAGCATTTCCCTGAGAAGGTGACCTTTCAGTCGACTTTTGAAGAATGTGCAAAAGGCAGCTGGATTTTGTAATGAAGAATTTCTTACAGAAGACGGTCATGTGCAAAGATATGATTAGTTTACAAGATAATCTGATGTCTTGAACTATAGCAATGTTGTGGGGAGAGAGGGGTGTCAATTAGCATCACCAAGCCATGATTGGTCTTACCTGCTATGTCAGAGGGGGGACTTTCTCCTGGAAGTTACAGACTGATGGAACAATATTAACCAGAAAGGCATGAACAATCTTCCATTTTAGAAAGAATACTTCCAGATAAGCCTGAACGGTACTTGGTGCTCAATGAGTAATTTTTGAATAAATTAATGAACAATGAGAGCTATAATGAATCCAATAAATAGATTTTTTTTTTAAAAAAAGACAATTCTAGAGGTAACAAAATGATACACTCTTTAAAATAGAAAAACATCAGGGTGCCTGGGTGGCTCAGTCAGTTGAGTGTCTGACTTCACCTCAGGTCATGATCTCATGGTTCCTGGGTTCAAGCCCCACATTGGGTTCTGTGCTGACAGCTCAGAGCCTGGAGCCTGCCTCGGATTCTGTGTCTCCCTCTCTCTCTGCCCCTCCCTGCTCTCTCTCTCCCTCTCTCTCAAAAATAAACATTAATAAAAAAATTAAAATAGAAAAATGAAGCTCAGCTTGAAAGTATGCCGTGTGGTAAGAGAAAAAAGAAAGAAGGAGATATTGGGCTTCTTGTTTAGGGCTATCCAATGGCCCTCATCCACATGGGCAAGGTTCTATTTTGGATATGCAAATGCTGATGCTCTCTATCTATAATTAGCAGTTATTGAAGCTCCAGGGTGGTAGTGAAACTGTGGGACCTATTTAATTTAGCCTAGATAGCCCTCCTACAACTTCTTGGATGGATGTAAACCATTTAAACCATGTCCTCAAAATTTCTAGCGAAATTGGCATATTGTCCCAGCAAAAACAGCTGCTTTGATTCAAATAGTTCATATAAAAAGCAGGAACACAAACTTCGTAATAGCACCAAAAATTTTAAAAAGCCACAACAACCCACAAATGGTAAACAGGATTCTTTGTCTATTTTTAACATTTGTTTTAATATCAAGAGCAACACATTTTTGAAACAAATAATATTCACTTTTTCCTGAGTTGTTTTCAAATGCAAATCTCTAAAAACACTCTGAGGCAAGCCTTTGGAATCTTTCAACTTAATAAACTCCAGCTGCCTTTAAAAAAAAAAAAGTGATTTAATCTTACACTATTTGCCTGAACCTCTTCTGATTTTAAATGTAACTGAATTGGTCCAGAGTTATATTACAAAAGAAAAACTGTAAGAGGATTTTGGGAAAAGGGAGATGAAATGTTTAAAGTTATTTTTTAGTTCATCTGGAGGACACCCACATAGACCCAAACTGTCACAGCATTGAACTCCCAACAAGTAATCTCACAAGATATTTGCAAACCTGAGAAAGAAATCCCCACTGTAACCCATTTTGAGTTTTAGAAGACATGAGAAAGGAATAGGTTTAGTTATCTATCAAACTATTTTTTTTTGAACATCTTACCTGGAGATATCAAATGTTGTATTCCTATATTCTATGTGGCAAGGCTTTACCTGTTGGAGTCTATAGAAGATGCTAATATCAAGAAACACTTGGTTAGACAGAAGTCTATGATCCACTGATAGATGACCATGACCTTCCATCATCTTACCGGAATATTGTTTTAATATTTTGCACTTTTAAATAACTTTAATTTGAAATAACTGTAGAATTACACAAAACTTGCAAAAATAACTTAGTACAAGAAGATCCTGTATAGCCCATAACCTGTTTCACCCAATGTTAGCATCTTATATAACCACAGTACAATTATCAAGAAAAGGAAATTAACATTAATCCAACATTCACTAAATGACAAGTCTTATTCAAATTTCACTAAATTCTCCACTAAATCTTTTTACTGTTCTAGTATCTTATATTGCATTTAGTAATAAATGCCAGTAAAATATACGGACATTTTGTATCCCTTGATATGATGCACTACAAAAGACACAATATCATTTTTGTGGTATTTTTGGACAAAAATGCATAAAGTCAAACCAATCATAAGAAAATATATCTAACCCAAACTGAGGAACATTTGAAAAAATAACCTAGTGCTCTTCAAAAGCCCTAAGGTCATGAAATACTGAGAAGTTGTGCTAAACTAAATTGAGAAAGAGAAGGCATCCTTAGCATAACAAAACCACTGGAGAGGGATGCAGGGTGAGGGCTCCTTGCAAGATCACACTGAGGTTATAAGAAGTTGGAAGAATCAGTGATCAGGAAGGGTTCCATCTCTTATAGAACCCAGAGAGGGTGCTGGGGACAGAAGGCTTAGGCCTCCTAAAATCCATTTCCTGTCCAGAGCTGCCGACACAACCATGTCAGTTGAGTGTATGTGTGGGTTGAAGGAGACAGAGCCCATGGGTTGCAATTGTGTGTGGAAGAAAATATAATGGCCACGGCTACCACTAATTCTTGTGCTGGAAGTCTTAAGTAGAAAAGGAATGCATGAGCAGTGAGTCTCAGGATCCGATATTCTGTTTGTTGAAAATGATGTAAATTAGATGCACTGGGTCTGGGCAGAATAAAAGTCAAAAACAGAGAGGTTGGGGAAGAAAAGGCAGAATGCACAGGAACCAGAGGTCTGGGTAGGAAGAGTCTAAGATACCAGAGAAAACTGCATGGCATGCATATAGTTCTATTGAAGATATGTGTGCCCCCCTGTCTCTCGTGTTCCCTAGTAAAGAATCACCCTACGGGTGCCTGTGTAGCTCAGTCGGTTCAGCATCCCACTCTTGGTTTCAGCTCAGGTCAGGACCCCAGGGTGCTGGGATCCGGCCTGCATCGGGTTCTGTGCTGAGCATGAAGCCTGCTTGAGATTCTCTCTCTCTCTCTCTCTCTCTCTCTCTCTCTCCCTCTCTCCCACTTCCCTTTCTCCCTCATCTGTGCTCTCTAGAATAGAATAGAATAGAATAGAATAGAATAGAACAGAACAGAATAGAATAGAACAGATAAAAAATAAGAATCACCCAGGATCCTTCCTAAATCTGCATTTTTCTTGACACCATCTTCAGAACAAACTTTGAGATGGACTGACCTAAAACTAAAGACTTAGGCGTAGATTTGGGGGCAGGTCTTAAAAATCTCAGGTTATTTTAGACACAATTTTGCGTGTGGCAGATTGCCCAGGGTTTGATTTATAGCATCCCTAGATTTCCAGTGAGCCAAAATACAAAGGAAAAGTCATGTGAATAATCCCTTGATTGGAAAAGGAACACAAGGTGCTAGAATAACTCCTGTGTTTTTGTCGGTAACAGTAAACAAGTCACAATGTGACCACAACCATGCACCAATGGCCGCGTCACCTAACTCTCATAAGAGCCTCCAAGTTATGACTACCTGCACTGCAGATGGAAAGACTGAGGCCACAAGAGGTTCAGTTCCCTCCTGAATGATAAAGCTAATATGAGGTCAAGCCAGAATTAGCATCCAGGTCTATAAGATTCCTAGGCCACAGACTTTTAAATTACGTTAAGCTATTCATTGCAACCTAATATTTTACTGCAAATCTACTTAATTTTTTAAAAACCCACTTAATACTTTTTTAGTAATTCTGGTAAATTGGGAGAAATTTTCTATTTGCCTGGTAGCTATGAATAAAACAAATGTATTTCAGCAGTCAGTCTGGAAGGAAATTAACCAGTTTTCATTGATATACATTTCCCAGCTTCCTCATCTGAAATGATGATAAAATCTTTTGCTACCCCAATTTTTCTGATGAACAATGATGTGACTACTTGAGATTGGCTACTAATCTGCTTGGGGTCAGGCTGATAATAGCCAGAGTTGCTGAAGCTCTAGGCATTTTTTTTTTTTTTTTTTTTTTTTTTTTGCCTGGAAGTATTGTGTTCCTGAATTCAAATATATCATCTTACTGCATCATGATAAAGTTTTAATTATAGCAAGTTGCCTTAAAATTAACACTATAATATAAAAATAATCTAAATTTGGAAAAGAAAAAGAAAATGGTAGATACAAGGAAAAAGAAAAACTAGAATAAGAGATTTACAATCATTTCTTATTCTTAAAACAAACCAGTATTTATTTACTTACCCTAATACAGCGCTAGATTCATGATTACCTTTTTATAAGTAATAAGCTTATTTTTTAAGAGTAGTTTTAGGTTCACAGCAAAATTGAGCAGAAGGCATAGATATTTCTCATGTATCTCCTTCCCCCACACATGCACAATGTCCCCAAATGTCAACATCCTGCACTAGAATGGTACATCCATCAGTGAGCCTACATTAATGCATCATTATCACCTAAAGCCCATAGTTTTGTTAGGGCTCACTCTTCACTCTTCATACTTCACATTTCATATTTTTAATTTCCTCTCTCACTCCATGAGTTTGAACAAATGTATAATGGCATGTATCCACCACTGTAGAAAAGTACAGAGTAGTCTCACTGTCCTAAAAGCCCTCTGTGCTACACCGATTCTTCTCTTCCCCCATTTACTCTACTAAGAATCACTAATCTTTTTACCGTCTCCATAGTTTTGCCTTTTCCCGAACATCAACTAGTTAGGACCATGCAGTGTGTAGCCTTTTCATATCGGCTTCTTTCACTTAGTAAGATGCATTTCACGTTTCTTCCACCTCTTCTCAAGGCTTGATCACTCATTTCTTTTTAGCACTGAATCCTATATCCCATTGCCTGGATGTACCACAGTTGATTTATCCACTTACCTACTGAAAGGCATGGGGGTTGCCTCCACGTTTTGGCAATTATAAATAAAGCTGCCTTAAACATCTCTGCACAGGATTTTGTACAGACGTAAATTTTCAATTCATTTGGGCAAATACCAAGGAGGGCTATTCCTAGATCATATTGCTAAGAGTGTGTTTGGTTTTGTAAGAAGTTGCTAAACTGTCTTCCAAAGTGGCTGTACCACCCATGATCATATTTTCAAAGATCCAAAAGCTCTCTATGAAAATTATTTTCCCATTCTTAAGATAATTTAAAAATGCACTATAAGTTTACAGGTGGCTTTCATTTAAAACCTGTGAGTTTACAACACACAAACACCCACTCCACTCAAAACCAACCGGATCAGAATCTCTGAAGCGTGACATCTGGGCACTGAAATATACTGTAGAAATTACCTAATTCTACTAGGTCCATGGGTGTGAGAATACTTGTCGTTGATTATCCGGGCGACCCCCTAAAAATCCCACACCATCACGTGGGTTCAGCGCTGCTGTCTCACTTGTACCTGTATTTATGACAAACCATCTAGTAACATGATATTTCACTTTTCATGGGTTGGTAAGTACAACTGGGTGTCATCAGGCTGCTGTGTTCTATTATCAAAATGACGTTTGTACAAGGGCAGCTATTTACTCCTGTGGAATTCCTTCTCCGGTTGTGGAAACAACCTTCTTTGTGCTGGTCGTTCACAACTAAAACATATTCTCACAGAAACAACACTGTGGCTTAACAGACAACATGTGGGGGGGGGGAATTAGACTTGGAATCAAAAGAACAGCAGGAAGGGCATATATTGTTCATTAATTGTTTCTGGCATCTGAGAAAGGAACAGAGGAAGACTGAATATGAAAACGAAGAAAATTTGGCAAGGGAAACTAAATGACCTTTGAACGTGTTGCATCGAAAGCATCCCACGGTATATGTAAGTGGTAGAATTGAACCCTTAACCATCACATGGTCTTGCCGACACCTCCCTCTAAAAGATGCTGTTTGCTCGCAGCTGGTACTATCTAATCTGAATATGCTAATGCGTCATAATCTGCTAGCCGTTAGCGCGACAGGGCTACAATGAAGACAGCAGCTGGGGCACGAAAGCGGGTTCTGTCCTGAGACACTGGAGTTCTCTGATGACTGCCTTTAACTGGACAACTCCCCGGTGGCCTTGACAAGCCTTCCTTAGGCTGCTTCCCCTCGTCTAGAGCACTCCCAGTCAACCTTCCTTCTGTCCATCCTCTACAAAGGCTCAGACTTCATTCAGAATTCCTGTTTCTTCCCCCGTTCTTTCTCATCTGGTGTTTCTCTTAATAGAATTCCCACGTGTTCCTCTTGGCCTGCGCTTCTCAGAGGACCCAGGCTAACATATGGATCACCCAAACATTATAAGCTTTGTGGCTGAAAATGAGATTTCTTTAGCAAGCGTCATTTATCATATTGAATTTATGATCATTTTAGTATTGAGTTGTTGATTTTCTTTTATATGTAACATTTTAAAAAACCATCCATGTCACTACTAAGAATAACGAAGACTTATTTTTCCTTTAAAACTGGTGTGTATGTCATTCAACTCTGCAAAGCTTCCTTAAATAAACACGAACTTGCTACAATTCTCTGTAACTGAGGGGGTGGACGGAGTCATTTCCAGAAGGTCGGTTTTATCACACTGACTCCAAGTCAATCGTTTTTCACTTCAGCTCCCTGACCTCCAGAGGATAAGCCAGGCTCCATGCTGAATTCCCTCTCCAAACACAGTTCCCACTTGGGCATGCCCACTCCTGCTATGAATCTAAACCGCCGTCAACTGCTAATGTGTGTTTTACTAAATGAATCAACTCCACCCAGCCTTGCTCATTTACCACAACCCAGTTTTTAAACACTGCTCAGATTCCTGCTTCAACCATTTGTGCCCATGTTGGCTGGCTTCTCCAACAATTTAGGAAAAGTCTAGAGGCCAATAAACAAGTAAACTTGGACAGCCACAAACCACACTGCCCCAAGTCTAAACTACTGAGTTTGCTTATTTAGTATACCTCAAGCTGGGGCAAATCCATTGCCAGGCTTAGCTGGAGGCCAATGAACCTCTTGAGAACGCCTGGCATGCACCACTTAACGTCTGTTAAAAAAAAAAAAACAAAAAAACACAGTCTCGCCTATTCAGGGATCCTGCCGTGAACGTAAAGCAATGATTCCTTTATTGCTCCGTAGCGTTATTATCATTTGCTACCATACTTAAAAGTTCTTCACTACCTTTGGGATCTAACCCACTTTTCATTTTCTAGGACAACTGGAGGTAGGGAGATGAAAAGGAGGAAGCATTCAAGATTTTGGGCATTGCCACCCTTGTTGCTTTTAAAGTGAGGTTTCCGACAAATAAGGGAACAGAAGCAGGAACGCAGGCACAGCACGGTCTTCTCCATCACTGGGTAACTGAGCGGTGTGGCATGTGCTATGAGGGGAGGAGGCACTGTCAACCTTTACATGCTAGAGAATCACCTGCAGAGCAAGAGGGCGAAATCTGGCATAACTGTGCAGTATTACAGGCAGGCAGACTGGCATGGACTTCACCCACATCCCAGACCAATTGAATGAGACTCTCTGGGGGCAATACCCAAGAAGCATCAGTCACTCCGGGGGGCTCCAATTTCCATCATATTGAAGAGCCGTTACTCTAGGCCCAAAACATTAGCTCTCAAAATTTATCATGCACCAGCATCGTCTAGATCCTTGCCAATACAAAGATCGCTGGGCTTTACCCCCAGTTTCTGATTATATAGTCTAGGTAGAGAATTTGCATTCCCACAAGTGCCCAGGATATATTGATATGGCTGCTGGCCCAGGGACTCTGAGACCCAATACTCTAGGAAACTCCAGGCTTTCCAGAAGGGCCACCTAAGCACACTTCTGCTTACATTTTATTGGCAATGACTATGTCACCTAAACATCACCAGCCACCAGAACCAGCATATCGAATATTTTCACTGAGCATAGTACTGCTCCAAACAAAGTCAGTCCCTTAAGATAAGGGGAAAAAAAAAAAAAAAGAAAGAAAGAAAGAATAGCTATCTGGCAGGTCAGTACTTCCTACAGATTTTAATGTCATGTGAATTTTAGCGTCATGAAGATGATATTATTTTTGTGGCACACCAGAGTAAACTACACAGTTTTGGAGCCTGGATGGCAGCCAGCATCTGCTGGGGCAGGGACGCCAGCCACCCAGGCTCTGTCCATCACTGAGGGGATCTGAGCTCTGTCCATGCAGATGATGAAGTCCTGTGCTGACAGCCAGCAGCATCTGCTATAGAAATATGCCAAGGTAAACTCCTGGTACCTAATTTGTCTGAGGGCTGCATTCTTCAAAGGAAACAAAAGATTCATACACAGCACTTTAAGCAAATGTCAATTTACATGGGAGCAGGTAAGATAGAGAGGTAAACTCCTAACAGCCAGACTGCCTCTTCCCTTGGCAGACTTCATTCAGAGGGGCATCAGGGAATTGTCTATACCACCAGGGGGACAGAGGATATCCAGCTTAATCATTCTTCCTCAAATACCACTCCCTTCAGAATTTTTCTTTCCGGTGAAGAGATCTTGCCCAACTCCCGGCTCACACCGTGTCACTTGGGAGTTTTAGAATCATTGCCGGAGATTGGCTGAGTGACTGGGGAGCACGTACCCGCACAAAGTGTGCCAATACCCCCAATTCTGCCGTTGTCTTCTGCACACTGTGTCCATTTGCAATGATTGCAAACCCTTCCCATTTTTGTAATGGTTGAATCTGAAAGGGAAGCAGGCCCCTGAAATGCCTTAGTGCCGAGCAATTTTAAAAGATTTGAAAGCTTTTTCCTTCAAGCCACAAAACGTCCTGAAAGCTTATGATCACTTGACTGTATTCCCTCCCACACGGATCTGACCAAGCCCCTATTCCATCAGCCCCCATATGCCCTGAAAAATATCTGTATTTAATCATTAAGATGTTCCTACTGTTTCAAACAACTCTATCACTCCTATAAAAGCTAAAATTATTTTCACTTGACAGGGTTCGGGCTTGTGATTTCCTTTGCCAAAGGAATAGGGCCCATCAGTAAAAATTGCATGAAAGTAAAGGTTTGCATCCTAAATGTCTTATTGTATATAAATAAAATGCAAGAACCTCCAATGTATATTGGTCTCCCCTGTTTAAAAAGAGAGAGAGAGAGAGCTATAGCAGTTGTTACAATCTTGATGACATTAGTGCTGTCATTCTCCAGGTGAAGTAGAAGGCTCATTGCTGGAACAGGCACAGAGCCATATACTCAGCCTTGGGTCTGTGACCACCCTGCAACTTCCAAGGCCTACCGTAGGGTGAAATGCCACATCTTTGTTTCTCTGTCTGCTTAAACCTTTGCTCAGAATCGGCTACCTTGTTTCAGACTGCCATACACTGAGAAGCCTCCTTCAACTGCTCTGGGCTTTTATAGGGTAGTAGGGGCTTTCTAGTAAATGTCATAGTGATCAAGGATTAGCAAATTCTGCATTAGATGGGATTGTTATTCTATGACCACACAGAGTTCTTATGTCTCTCTTCTCCAAGCATTAATGTTCAGAGTGAAAATTATTTAAAGTATGTTCATATCACCATTCCCTTCCTAACATCATAAAAGTGAAGTTGCAATGTTTTGTTGTTCACGAATCAGCCTAATTCCTTTCATACACATTGACATATTGGGTCTTTTATTTAATCATTGATAAAGAAAACATCACACTGCCTCAATTAGAATTGGTTCGAGTTAATTCCTCAATAGCCACTCAGCAAGTATTTACTGAGTATCAGCTACACGTAGGCTCTGTGCTATTTGTAGGGGATGCATCAGTGAGCAAAACAGTCATGGTTCCACACTCACCAAGCTCACATATATCGAATACATTGACTTATAAAGTGCATTTTTAATCATCTATGCTTCTTAAGTGGGCTCTTGCCATCATGAGATGAGTTAGTTTTGCATAGTTTTCTCACTGTGGTGGGGAAAAGTAAGCAACTGAAAAGGATCTTCCTTCAGCCTCTGGAATATATGCTTCTCTACTGAGTCTCCTTTACTTTGGTCTCAGTACCTTCCTTCTCTTTTTGTCCTTGGCCCCCAATCCACAAAGGAAGTTAGTAAATCATTTATTTGTGTCTATCTCCCTCCTAGATGAGGAGCTCCATTCTTGAGCACAGAGAAATGACCATGCATGCATGGTTCTTGCCCCTCCCTGACATTCCTCCCCTCCAACACAGCAAATACAGGAGCGGCCATGGCTGCAAGAACTCTTATTGGATGAATGGGTGGATGGATGAATGGATGGATGGATGGGGTGTGCAGACACCCAGCTGTGCCCAGGGAGAGTGTGCAACTGTTATGTTATTGAAGGGATTACCACAATTTAGTCCACGCGGCTTCCTCATAAGTACAGACTTATTTCTTCAGGGTTTGAAGGACTCTGTGAAAGCAGAGTACTCGGGCCCCATGCCACATCACAGGGAAGGGAGATCAACTTTTGCCATGAAGAAAAACTTCAAAGAATCTGGAAGGCATCTCAGAGAATAGCCAGTTCAATCCCATTATTCACAGATAAGAAAAGGAGCCATGAAAGAGGAAATGTTCTGCCTGAGGTTATACTGCGGATAAGACACCAAGCAAGGGTTAGAACCAAGAGGTCTCTACCTCCAGCCGAGGGCTCTTCTCAGTGCACAGTACGGACCCCTCTTGTAAACAAGATAAAATGAGGCACAACCAAGAATATCTTCAACAACGCAGCATAAACACGAACGGACAGATGGTTCGCCAGGCCTCCTGGATGCCAGCCAAAGGTCTGGGCAGAAGGACGGGGCACCTTGAATTTATATTTGCTTAAGAGGCTACAAACTGTTTACCCAGAACGTGTGGGAGATGCTGTATCTTTCCGTCTGCCTTGGCTCTGCAGCTGGGGCAGAAACTCCATGCGGCCACGTCCTGTGCAGCAACTCGGTTGAGTGTAGTCCCCACCAACAGAAAACTTAAAAAGACAGAACAAAATAAGAACCCTGACAAAAACCTGAGGTTTTGGAGCAGCAGGATGTTCCCGAAACCCCATTACACGATCCTTAATTGTAATAACACGGGGGCAGGGCACCTAGAGAAAAGAGTCTTGGTACGGGAGAGCATGACGAAGAATGATTGCATAGGTTAAAGAATGGCATTCCCATAGTTATCTAAATGAATAATAAGGTGGTGTCACTTTTCATTCACTCAATGTGTATGACACACAGATGGAGTAGTCTTTAGGATCGGAGAGGCAGATAAACTCTACTGGCCCCCAAAGGAACTAATGCGAATTGCAGCATAAGGAAATCACCCCCTTGTGCTTAAAAGCCCGGCCTTCAGAAGTACCAATACTTGGGAGAGTTACATCATGAAAGCACATCATCACAGCATCAGGAGTTCATGACTTAGGGCACATACCTCCGAGGACATGGGGCAGAACAAAACTCCAGTCCCTTCACCGGTGGAACGGGCTTTTTGTTACTCCAGTGGGGGACACGCCCAGCCCAGCAGATGCCACATCTCGTGACACACTGTAACACATTCTCCTTCCCCAGATAGCTTTTTAAATGGTTTCTGTTGTAAGTCAAAGGACGTCTAACTCAAACTAGCTTCTTGCCCCTGCGTTCATCTCTTGAACGAGAAAGACGGCAAGCAAGCTCCCAACCGTGATTCCCTATCTTCACCCTGCTCGCTGTGTTAGCTACATCCCCAGGACCATCCTAGCTCTTCCATGTAGAAGGAAGGCAGCACCATTCACACCATTCATAGCATTCACAGCGGGAGGCATCACCTTGTCCCCTGTTCTGTTCCTCAACAAAGTCATGGGTTCTTTCTTGTTAGACCACATTCCAGTACATGCCTTTCCCCAAACCAATCACTGTGGCCAGGAGGATGGACGATTCTGATTGGCTGGGACTGACGGTGGTCGGCATCAAGAATTGTAACCGCACAGGGGCAGAGATGGATATTTGCTGGGACAACCACTGCAGATGTTGTAAAGAAATGGGATGGCCGTGGTGATAGGGCACAGGGGACAGGATAAGAAGATCAGAACACGGGTCAGTGCCTGCAGAAGAGGAACATAACTGGATTCCAAGATGGAACTAATTTTTTTTAATGTTTATTTATTTTGAGAGAGAGATTGAGAGAGAGAGAGAGAGAGAGAGAGAGAGAGAGAATGCAGGGGAGGGGCAGAGAGAGAGGGAGATTGAGAATCTCAAGTGGGCTTCACAGTGACAGCGCAGAGCCCGATGCAGGGCTCAATCCCACCAACTGTGAGATCATGACCCGAGCCAAAATCAAGAGTCAGATGCTCAACCAAATGAGCCATTCAGGCACTCCTCACATGGGAGTTCTGTAGTGCCAGATTGACCTATCTGTCAGTGGCAGAAGAAAGGTAAATGGTTGCTTTTAGTTGATAGAGTTTCAGAAAGAGAGTCAACAGGACCACGCATTGTTTTTCAATGCACAGATGTAATAACTCAGAGATCTTTCTGCAAAGGTCTCGCTCGAAGGTATCAGTAGTGGATGGCGAGTACCAAAGCATTCACGTTTCTCCTTACATCTCTCTTTCCCTAAGAACATAACTCAAATTAACCACAGTAGGATTCTACTGGTCGTTTAGCACATTCTAGGTGGGAAAAGGATAAAGAGAAAAAAGTAGAGTTCCTTTCAACCTTATGGACATTACGCTGATTCGTATTTAACTCCTCAGATATGACCGTGGAAGATCATAGTTATGCTTTTCTTTAAAGTTAGAGGTTCATCTGTTTGTGTTGTGTCCAAAATCTTTAGAGTGTAAAGAATGAGCCTAAGAATGACTGCTTCTTTTCTTTCCTTTGTTCCTATGAGGTCATCACATACGCTCCCTTATGGAGTCTCTCCACATGCGTCTCTTCATATGCCTTATCATGCCAGCATTTTATGAGGTTAATTCAGTGAAATAAATGCTGTAGACAACCCAGCAGTTCAGAATAGTAATAAGTGCACTGCGTTCATGTGATGTAAAACCTAGGAGTCCATCACTAACTAACCGTGAACTTTGGTCAAGTTGTTCCTTTCTCAAGGCTCCAGCAGCATTTTCTTTCTAACACAAGAATATTAATGCTCTCCCTGTCCAAAAGCAAAAAGCTGGACAAGATAATCTCTTGATTTCCCTGTAGGATGAAAATATCTATGATTCTTGGGGGAAAGTCAACAAATGACACTTGCGAATGACATGGTAATAATCCTATGGTATTTCAAAATGTTAGTATTAACATAAATGGGCTACTGGTGTATTCATTGATGGTAAACAAATTACCACCACAGTGCAAGTTAGCAAAGGGCAGCTTTCATTTTGAGATTTTTGTGTCTTGTGTCTCAATCAATCACTCTTCTTCAATTTTGAGATCAGTTTTAGTTGCAACTTTTTTGTGGTATATCAGCATATAAGATGAAAAAGGTAGCTGTTTCCAGATCTGAAACATTACACCAGACTGAGGACCTCTCCTCCACTCCATAAATGCACCGACTATTTAAAATTAACGCATGAAAGGCATTGCTATTAGCTTGATTACTCTTTCTAGGAAACCACTTTTATGTTTAGCTATTCCCTGCATTGTCCTAAAATATGTTTAGTGTGGGACCATTGCTAGAAGCTAATTTGTAACACGTGTGTATGCAGATGAACAGTCATCCACGCATGCATATGCCTTATTCATATACACAGGATACCCGGTATGTGGGAGGAACTGAGCTAGGAGCTAGTGAGAGAAAAGGGAGTGAGCAAAGGTCTCCTCTGGCTGCATGAAGCTCTGAGCAACTGTCAACGGCAGCACAAAGGAGGATGCAAGTGTTCTGTTTAGAGAAACCTGGAAGGGTTCACAGATTTGGGTGAGCGTCCTCCACGTAATAACTAAGTAGGTGACGTTTCCCAGGAAAACAGTACAAAGCTGGAAGACAGGAAAACAGAGTGCAGAATATAGGGGGAAACTTAGATTTTAAGAAGCTGGTGGAAGAAGACAGGAAAAAAATAGTGGAAAAAAATACAATCGGAGAGGAACAGGAAGCATCAGGAGGCAGGGTCTCTCAGGGATCAGGGCAGAGTGAGTTTCAGGAAGTTGGTCAACTCCACATAGTGTAGAGAAGTCCAACAGGATGATGTCATAGATGTGGGCTTAGAGATTAGCGTGCAGGTGGGTGCTGGTGATGTCTGGAGGCAGCTTTTAGAGAGCAGCTATTTTATTTATGCTATTCTGGGCAGCTCTTGGGCCAAGAGGCCACACTTCGGTCATGGAAACATTTTCAAAAATCATAGTAATCAATACACCACCACTGGTTGGTCATGTCTGCCTGTCTGAGTCAAGGGGTCTTGACAGCTTGTTCTAGGGGGTAGCACTACATCTACGATACATGGTGTCTTTCTTTTAGCCTCTCGAGTCAACTATTTCCTTCTCTAATAAGATACTGAGGGACACTCGCATTCCCGGACAAGGACTCCCTGAGATTCCTCTTCATCCTGCAGAGGAAGGAAATGGATTGCACCAATCTCCCTATTTCTTTCTTTCTTCATAGGTTTGTGCTTGGTTGCTTGTATTTTTTTTTTCATTCTCAGTTTCACCAACTAAAAATACTAGCCACGATGACAAAGACAGCTTTGTCTCCATTCCTCTCCATCCCCCCGCGTCAGCATAGATCACTGGGATCCCACATCTCTCCTCGGGGACTGGAAACCAGGTTCAGGACACTTCTCAGGGTGACAACTTGCACCCAGGACCTGGCCTGAGCATCTCCGATTTCCTCTGCCTCTACCAGCATCCCCTTTCTTTCACCTTCCTCCCTGATGTTCAAATTAGAGTCTTCATATTGGGTCCTAGGCTTTGATTTCTGAAATTATCTTCTCTTAGGAGACGAGCCAAGTCTCCAGACAAATAAGATTTATTTTTTTTAATGTTTATTTATTTATTTATTTTGAGAGAGAGAGAGAGAGAGAGAGAAAGAGCAGGGGAGGGACAGAGAGAGAGGGAAACAGAGAATCCAAGCAGACTACATGCTGTCAGGGCAGAGCCCAATGCAGACCTCAATCTCACGACTCTGAGATCATGACATGAGCCAAAATCAAGAGTTGGACACTTAACCAGCTGAGCCACCCAGGCACTCCAGATAAATAGGATTTCTGATGGTTTGCATGCCAGAGAGGCTAGAGTTAAGATTATGATCCTCTATGAAACTTCTATGATTTTTTTTTTTTTGCTGTTTGAAATCAAGCCATGTGTGCACTTGTTTGTTTGTTTATAGATTTTTTTTTGACAGAGAGAGAGCATGAGTGGGGGAGGAACAGAAAATCCCAAGCAGAGCTCTAACCCACAAACTGTGAGATCATAACCTGAGCTGAAACCAAGAGTCAGACTCTTAACTGACTGAGCCACCCAGGCTCCCTGAAATCAAGCCATTTATAATTAAAACTGGATCATCTCTTGTTATATTATAATGGGTTTGATTAGAACCAACTCAAGGGGCACCTGGGTGGCTCAGTCAGTTAAGCATCCAACTTCGGCTCAGGTCACAATCTCACAGTTTGTGAGTTCCAGCTCCGTGTCTGAGTCTGTGCTGACAGCTCAGAGCCTGCTTTGGATTCTGTGTCTCCCTCTCTTTCCTTGTCCCTTCCCCACTCATGCTCTCTCTCTCTCTCTCTCTCTCTCTCTCTCCCTCAAAAATTAATAAACATTAAAAATTTTTTTAAAAAGAACCAACTTTAGATTCTCAAGGAAGTATGCATCCTGTAATTTGCACTATTTAAACATGAAATATTAACCAATGGTATTTTCCTTGGCATTTCCTTTCCTGTCTTGAGCCTTACCTCAATTTCGATAGTAAAGTTTTTCTGTGCCTATTGTGTCAAGAAAGGCATATGTGACAATGGAAGAGAGGAAAAGAAGAAAAAAAAATTTTCTCTGGGTGAATTTCAAAAGCTTCCACTCATAGGGTAATTAAAAATACTCATGGCCTAAATAGACATTTTGGGAGGACAAAAAGAGTCAGATTTTGTTTTTCTTTCCACCATACCCTTCTGAGACTATGAAAGAATTTCTTAGGCTAAGAAGAGAGAAGACACCCAACCTGGAACTGAAGAGAGTGTGAGGTTGGTGTAACCCCGAGGAAGAGGAATGGTGTTTTCACTGTTTCCTAGGTGGAGCCTTGGGAAGGCAACACCATCCCAGATCAGTCTGGGGATATGAGAGAAGGTAAGAGATAGCTCTTGCTTCCTGGGTAGAGTCCCAGAAAATGGTAAGAACCCAGAGAGAGCAAATGCTCCCAACTCTGTCTGTGTGGCATGGTCCTTACCCAATGTGTTGGGATTGCCACAGCCACATGTGGGTAAGGATATCATGAAAGGGGCATCAAGAATCACAACTGCATGGACAGTTGACAGAAGGCAAGATACCACAAGGAACAACATCTGTATTGACAGGTAAATGGTGTGCAGAGAATAGATAGCCCTGGCCACCATGTTTCATTGGTGAGACCAATCACCGGGCTGCAGAGAGCCTCACCGAGGGCTGGGATGTGTAGTCCCAAGCTAGAAGTCATTGTCCCAGCCATAATTCAGTTGTTATCACTACGTGAGAAGGGGGAAAAGTATGTTTTTGACCATAGATAGCATTCTCCGCCACAGGCTGCCATGAGGGTCACCAAATTTCTATACAAACTTCTTCCCAGAAGTCAAATGCCATCTACCCCACTCAAGGGCAATGAAAAATTCCACCTGGTTAGTTTATCCCACTCAGCTTTCATGCTCTGTGGGAAACTTTCGGTCCTCTATCAGGTTTGAACATGGCTCCCAGTCTGCAAGAATTGATTCATAAAAACTAGCATTCAGGGGCGCCTGGGTGGCGCAGTCGGTTAAGCGTCCGACTTCAGCCAGGTCACGATCTCGCGGTCCGTGAGTTCAAGCCCCGCGTCAGGCTCTGGGCTGATGGCTCAGAGCCTGGAGCCTGTTTCCGATTCTGTGTCTCCCTCTCTCTCTGCCCCTCCCCCGCTCATGCTCTGTCTCTCTCTGTCCCAAAAATAAATAAATGTTGAAAAAAAAAAAAAAATTTTAAAAAAAAAACTAGCATTCAGAAAATTAAAGTGTGGGACAAACACAGTAGATTAGTGATACATTTCTAATCCCAAGGGGCAGGAATTGAAAAGAATTCCCAGTCTGGGAGTGATGACCTCCTTCTGTGTTGGCCTGTATAGTTAGCCTGGGAGAAAGATTCTGAATAACAATAGTTCCGCCCGGTTGTTTAGTAAAAGACACCACTGGTTTTCCACCCTTGTGGGATCCCTGCCTTCACATGCTCTCTGTTATATCATATTTCTCCTTGAAAACTAGCCAGTTATTGCCTGCCTTCATCATTCTTGTAATTCCTAGACATAATCATCCAGAGACAGAGTCACACAATACAACATAAAGTGCTTCCATCAAAAGCAAGGGTGTTTAGGCACATTGTCCACCTTCCGGGTTACTGGAAGGGGGAATCCTACTAAATATTTGGCCAGAGCGTATGAAAGACGACATGCTCTGCCGGCCGCCCTGCGCCTCTGTCCCCTGCAGTCTGGCAGCTCAGCTACGGATGTGTATTTGAGTCTTGCAGTATTAATTCGATTCAAGCTACTCCTTTCTCTGTTAGTCTGAATGAGCGCCAGCTGCTCTCACAAAGAGACTCCAAATTACATCAAGAGCATAAAGAAGGTAGAAGGTTCTCTCTCTCACAGTAGCCAAAGGAGAAAGTCTAGGGCCAGCCGGGTAGGTCAGTTCCACCCAGTCAGTCAGAGATCTGGTCCTTTCCACCTTGTTTCTCTGCATGTGCAAGAGTGTGTGACTCTCACGCCCGCCCGTCTGTCCTCTGGTTCATGGGGGCCGGGGGGGGGGGGCGGCGGTGTGCACAAGATATTGGAGAGCAGGCCTGGAAAATGAAAGGCTACATTTAATCCAAATCAGCCTCCAAAGCTTTGCCATGTGGTGGCCCAGAGCTGCAAGAGGAAGGTCCCAGCCTGGACAAGTACGTTCCAGCTAGATTTCTGTCGTTGTGGAAGAAGAGAAGATGGGGTTTGTGAGTGTAGTTAGCCGTCTACTACTATGAAATAAGGAAAAATTAGGCTCTCGTGGGTCATTTTCAGCTTCTGCCAAAGCGTGTTCATTTCCCTTATAGTTCACAGTCCTATTGGAGATACATTATTTGTAAGTGGTCTGTTAAAAGCTATGACGGCTATAAACACAGCACCATGTTAAGAACAAAGTAATGAATCCAACCTGGCCTTCAGGGATCCGGAAGTCTTCCTGGAAGAATACATAAAAGGAGTGCTAAAGGATGAATAGTTGTTTTTCTGGTTTGGGGAGGGGGGATGGGGAATCGAAGGTTCGGGGAAAAGAACTCAGTCTGCATGAAAGCCTGAAGACAGACAAGTCGTGGCATGAGGGCAAAACCACAGAGAATCACGTGAGAAACACACAAGTTTGTTTTAGGGATGAACTGCTTGACTGCAGAGAGCATGGGGACACTCGCGCAACGGGACTAGGCAACTAGACCACAAGGGACCTTACAAGACTTATAATGTCTAGGTGCAGTCCAGACCTGGACCGTGCAGTCCAGGTTTAACCTAAAGACTGTGGGGAGACACACACACAGGCCAGACAGCCTCCATCCTGGAAGGGAAAACAATTTCTTTCCTGCACCTTTAGCCTCTGATGTCACTCTCCAGATCGCCTACCCCTCCCTTGCCGGTCATTATCCCCACGGGTACATCTTCTTCTCACGTGGCCCAGGGGAGAGGAGATCTGCGTGTGTTCTCATTTACAACTCTGTATTTCTCCCCGCTCAAGGACAGCCCATAGCATCCGCTTCCAGGCAGAGGGAGGAGTAAACCCAGTTGTGCTGGAGCTCCACTCTGACTCATAATGGCTCTATAATATCTCAGCACTATCGCTTCTTGGTAAAGCGTATTCTTTTTGTTACATCAATTTAAGAACGGGAATCGTAATCGAAGCAATAAGTATCCTCTGTAAATACCGTTCTCTTAGCTGCAGTCTCACAAAATCTATTTTACTGTGTTTCCCCAGGGCTATCGAAAACAAAATACGGCCCCTGCTCTTGCCAGGGCCATGAAGGCAGGAGCAAATCGCCCTGTAGAAAACGTGAGCGCCAGGTGAAAAGTGGAGGAATTAAAATAAATACGCAGCTGCATAGCCATTGAGGTGTTTCTGTTTTAAGGCGTTTCAATCTTTGATTTATCTATTTAGAGAAGAGGGTTGCCCTATTAGATGGGCTTATTCTCCCTTATTTTTATTAGGGCACAGTATAGTTTCCATTTTTATCCTTCTTTACACCTGCTGGCAGAGGGAATGTTGGCTGTAACCTTGAATTCTGTTTTGTCCTTCAAGGAGACACAGTTAAGTTCCTGCAGAGGTTTTGTGACAGAGAATAACAGACTTTCTGCAGTGGCCTGAGCACTCTTGGCGACACATAAGTGATGCTGGATCTCACTGTGCCTAACTCACACCAGCCCGGTATGCTTGTCAGCTCCCCACCCCTCTCCAGGCACGGGGTGCACTTCCCTGGGCTTGCCCCTGGGGCTTCCTTCCCTCAGCTGCTGCATCTTTGGGCTGTATGTCGTCAAGACTTTGAGGTTCCTGACTTTATGCCATGAGCCTAGCCTGGTTCGAGACCCCGAGGGGGAGGTCGGACACGTTGGTCTCCCCAGGCACCCTAAATTCAATACCTTGAGAACAGAACATCCTTCTGTCCATCGCTCCCAGCACACAACCAACCCTGTTCCTCACCTGCCACTGTACTTCATCAGGTCTAACGTATCCAATTTTCTCATTTAAAGATCTCTGATGGGGCGCCTGGGTGGCGCAGTCGGTTAAGCGTCCGACTTCAGCCAGGTCACGATCTCGCGGTCCGTGAGTTCGAGCCCCGCGTCGGGCTCTGGGCTGATGGCTCAGAGCCTGGAGCCTGTTTCCGATTCTGTGTCTCCCTCTCTCTCTGCCCCTCCCCCGTTCATGCTCTGTCTCTCTCTGTCCCAAAAATAAATAAACGTTGAAAAAAAAAAAATTTCCTTTAAAGATCTCTGAAGTCAGAATTGTCTCTCAGTGGATGGCATCCTAAAACTGCAGTTGCCAGGCAGAAGTCAAGAAAGTTGACCTTTGCCTACAATAACTTAGTTCTAAAGGTTTTATATTGTTGAAGAGTCTTAACTGGGACATCTCTGTATATAAAGTAGATATATTCCTCAAAAACTGTCTCTAAACTACACTAGGATAATATACCCTGATTTTTCTGTTCACTTATTTGAAAAAATAGTCATGTTCAATCATATGTCAAAGTCATTCTAAGTATACTTCCAATGCAAAACCAATTTTAAAATTAAACGTTAACATCCCAGAAAAAGTCACAAGATAAAAATACCGAAACTAAAAATACAATGATCAGCTCATGATGAACAGGTGGAAGTCGCACATCCTGAGCTTCCACGATTTGACTTTAGGTTTTCACCTGCTGCACATTCACACCTCTAAGTTTAGTGATTATTTTACATTCTTATTTTTCACTATCTGCTAGCATCACCATTTGACTTTCCTTGCACTATTCTGACCCCAAGCAGTCAATCAATCAATCAGTAAATGTCTTCAAAAAAAAGAAAAAATTCTCAGCGGCTAAACAGGGCATTTAGACGAGGTCCAAACAGATCCAAGAAACTCTAACCACTCCTACGCTCGAGGCGTATTTTAGGTTCTTTGAGTGATGATTTATAAACACATCCCAGCCCACACATAGCAGATGCACACTGCATGTCTGTTGACTGCATAATAAAAATTTCACTGACACATCATGACAGCAATAAATTAATCCTAACAACAAAACGCAGCATATGACTTTGTTATGAGCAGTGCAGGTCTTAAGAACTGTACGCTTCCATAGAAGGAGAGATGGCTAAGGCTGACCTCATCAGAAGTTACCTGGGCCTGAAGGTGAAGTGCTACAGGGGGCTCACAGTTTCTCCCTGCTCATTTGGAGAAGGCACGCCTGCCTCAGGCAGAAGCAACCCTGGGCTATGCGGCTTCGCAAGCAAAACATAGGCTGGATTTCAGCTCCTTTCCATATACTTGTCTAGAACCTCTTGTTCAGTGAACATCCCGAACAACTATACACGGCAGCTCCAGAAAGAGGACTTCTACCTGAAAAGGCACCGAACGCTTTTCCTTGATTACAGTTTGTTTCCCCAAATTACCCCCCGCATTCCTACAGTGGACATAACTGTTATTTACTGAAAAATGTTAGTCTCTCCATGCTTAGGGCCATCTCATTTATGACCCAGTGACATGTTTTAAATGTTACTTCCACTCTGAAGTCATCTTTTGCCCCCTTGTATGTAAGCCAACTTGACAATAAATTATATTTTAAAAAATAAAAATAAAAAATAAAAAGTCATTGAGTCTCTCCACTGAGAATATAAAATCATAGTAAAATTTGTATGAAAGTATACCTTTAGCATCTAATAATTCACTCTCTGTATCGGTTTTTGTTGTTGTCCCCTTAAATTTTCCCAGCCACCTGTGAGGTGGCTTGGGCAGGGGTCCATTTTACAGATGAGGAAGTTCAGGACCTGAGAGCTTCTGTGATCTATCTGGGCTCTTGCAAGAGGAAATGCAGCCTTAATGCGAATCCTCAGTTTCTGAATCCCACCTCTTAAAAGTCCATAAAAAGAGATCTTTTCTCTCCTTTACTTTCAATTCCTCCTTCCTGAAATATTGATCAAATCAACAGTCAATAAAAAAATTTCATTTAATTTTTATTTTTGAGGATTTGCAGTTATCATTTTAGACACTAGGGGTACAGCTTTGAGCAAAACCAGTAAAAATCCCCAATCCTCATGCACCTTTCATTCTGATAGGGAAGATACGAAACAAATTCACAAGTAAATGATACAGTAGGTCACATGTTGACAGATGTGATGAAGGGAAAGCAGGGAAGAGGGAAGACAATGTGGCAGGGGGGTGGGGGCGTGGGGGTAGGAGACATGCTATGCAAATAAGGTGACTGGGAAGTACTATGAAAATTGATCAAGAGTTGAACAAAGATCTGTAAGGGGGGAGCTGTAAGCCACAGTGAGCCTGCCAGACAGAAAGAACCAGAGCTAAATTCCAGATGCAGATTGTTCAAGTGACAGCAAGAAGTGGGCAGCAAAAAAGAGAGATAGGATGGGGCGCGTGGGTGGCTCGGTGGTAGGTCAAGTGTCTGACTTCGGCTCAGGTCATGATCCCCGGGTTCACGAGAGAGGGGAGGCAGGGGTGAGGAGGAGTACTGAGTGAACGCTCAGCTGTGCTTTTCACTGTACTTTGTGCCCTTCTAATAATGACAACACTTCAACAGTGTTGCAATTTACAAAATAACTTTCTGTACATTATTGTATTGAACCTTTTGATAAATGATAAATCTTAGGGGCGCCCGGGTGGCTCAGTCGGTTAAGCATCCGACTTCGGCTCAGGTCATGATCTCACAGTCCGTGAGTTCGAGCCCCGCGTCGGGCTCTGTGCTGACAGCTCAGAGCCTGGAGCCTGCTTCGGATTCTGTGTCTCCCTCTCTCTGACCCTCCCCCGTTCATGCTCTGTCTCTCTCTGTCTCAAAAATAAATAAATGTTAAAAAAAAAATTTTTTTAAAAAGGTTGGAAACCATACAAATGTTTCAAACTGGTCAGAACGCTAAGGTACATCTATATAATAGAGAGCGATACAGCCATAAAAAACATGTAAGAAGATTGACACAGAGTGACTTCAAGTTATCTATAAATATCTATGTCATTTGGTACACTACATTTTCATATTAAGAGGGATAAAGAGAGAAGGATTTGCCAAAAATGAACATCATTACTCATGGGAAGTTGTAGGTGGAAAACAGTGTGCAATGTGTGGGAAAGGGGGCAAGGCTTCTCTGAGAATAACTTTTAAATAGTTATAGTTTTGGGGCACCTGGGTGGCTTGGTTGGTTAAGTGTCCACCTTCGGCTCAGGTCATGATCTCACAGTCCGTGAGTTCGAGCCCCGCGTGGGGCTCTGTGCTGACAGCTCAGAGCCTGGAGCCTGCTTCACATTCTGTGTCTCCCTCTCTCTCTCTGCCCCTTCCCTGCTCATGCTCTGTCTCTGTCTCAAAAATAAATAAACATTAAAAAAAAATTTTTAAAAAATGATAAATCTTAAATAAACAAACAAACAAAAAAAGAGTCAAAAATAAGCCAGTGAAACCCCAGGAGACTGGTCTACAATTACACATATAATTCAGGTATTTCCTGGAGTTTAAGAGAAAACTCAAAGTTTCACAGATACAAAATTGCCAATGTTTCATTAATACCTTGCTCTATATTTTTCCAAAAGTTTGTCATATAATGAAGAACATATGTATTTAAATTTTAATTTCCTTGGGGCGCCTGGGTGGCGCAGTCGGTTAAGCGTCCGACTTCAGCCAGGTCACGATCTCGCGGTCCGCGAGTTCGAGCCCCGCGTCAGGCTCTGGGCTGATGGCTCAGAGCCTGGAGCCTGTTTCCGATTCTATGTCTCCCTCTCTCTCTGCCCCTCCCCCATTCATGCTCTGTCTCTCTCTGTCCCAAAAATAAATAAACGTTGAAAAAAAAATTAAAAAAAAATAAATTTTAATTTCCTTTCCACAGAAAGACTGAGTAGTGTTTTTTAAAGAATGTGATCAAGTACATTCTTTTTTTTTTTTTTTTCAACGTTTATTTATTTTTGGGACAGAGAGAGACAGAGCATGAACGGGGGAGGGGCAGAGAGAGAGGGAGACACAGAATCGGAAACAGGCTCCAGGCTCTGAGCCATCCGCCCAGAGCCCGACGCGGGGCTCGAACTCGCGGACCGCGAGATCGTGACCTGGCTGAAGTCGGACGCTTAACCGACTGCGCCACCCAGGCGCCCCGACATTCTTAATTTTTTCAAGAAGTTGGAGATGTGGATTTGACACTTTATAGTTTTAAACTTACTTTTATTCTCTATATGGCTTATTTAGTTTATTTATTTCAATCAAAGTTTATTAGGATGAGTTACTGTATTTTTAAACTATTATCTAATTTACGTCCAGGGGATTTTGAAACTATTCCCACCATCACTGACCGCAAAAGAACTTTAGTGAGTACTCGATCCAGTGCTTCCCAGTCGTTCCTCGACTAATTGAATCCCCAAGAGTGTTAACCTTGCGATGATCTTTAATATTACAATACTACTTGAGTCATGATTATGTGACCTTGCATCTGTAGATTTTTCAGGAACAGGCCTAATGGAAATGTATCTTTACAAGTCTGGAGGACTGAAAAAGCATTGCTATAAAAATTAAATGAGTTGATATACATACACTATTTAAAGCAACGACTAGGGGTAGTTTGTACTGTAAAAGTGTTTTGCCATTATTATGGTGATCATCTGTGTATTCCTCTCTTCACAGAGATTTCTTTCAGCATAATTTCTATGTCTCTTTGTCTGTCTTGTTTCTCCCCCACTTGTAGCTAGAAGCCTAACAAAGACTTTGTTTACCGGTTCACCCACTGAAGGGCATTTGTGATGTTTCCAGTTTCAGGCAATCGTGTTACAGAATGGTTATAAATATTGTGTACACATTTTTGTATCAACATAAATTTTCATGTCTCTTTGATGTAGTATCTTTTCAAATCTTTTGCCCATTGTAAAATTGAGTGTTTTGTTTTCTTACTATTGAATATTGAGCGTTACTTATATATTCTGAATATTAGTCCTTTGTCAGAAACGTGATCTGCAAATATTTTCTCCCCTTCTCTAGCTGCTTTCTGTGAATTCTTCTAAAAGTGTCTTTCACAAAGGAAAAAATACTTAATTTTAATGAAGTCCAATTTATCAATTTTTTCCATGAATCATTTTTTTTTGCTCAGTTAGCCCAGATCACAAAGATTTTCTCTTACATTTTTATCCATAGCATTATTTTAGCATTATTGTATTACCTTTGTACATTTAGATCTATGAATCACTTTTAGGTTTTTTATAAGGTATAAGGTTAAGTTAATATTTATATATGGCTGTCCAATTCCAACATCATTTATTAAAGTGACTATACGTCCTCTATTTTAAAATTTTTTAAATGTTTATTTATTTTTTGAGAGACAGAGATTGAGCCTGGGAGGGGCAGAAAGAGAGAGAGACACAGAATCTGAAGTAGGCTCCAGGCTCCTAGCTGTCAGCACAGAGCCCAACATGGGGCTCAAACTCATGGACCCCAAGATCATGACCTGAGCCGAAGTCAGACACTCAACTGACTGAGCTACCCAGGCACCCCTTAACTTTAATGTTCTAAATTTTCCCTTCAGCAGTGTTTTAGCTGCATCCCACAAATTTCAGTATTTTTATTTTAATCCAGTTTGCAAGATTTTATAATTTTCCCTTGAGACTTCTTTCATCCTTGGATTATTCCAAAGTGTATTATTTAATTTTTGTGTGTTTCGACATTTCCCCATCACCTTTCTGTACTGCTTTCTAATTTTAATTCCATTGGAACCTGAGAACATAGTTGGGGTGATCTAAATTTCTTTCACATTGCCTAAGTTTTATTTTATGACCTAAGTTATGATCTATATTGGCATATGATGGGGCGCCTGGGTGGCTCGGTCGGTTGAGCGTCCAACTTCAACTCAGGTCATGATCTCACAATTCGTGAGTTTGAGCCCCGCGTCAGACTCTGTGCTGACAGCTCGGAGCCTGGAGCCTGCTTGGGATTCTGTGTTTCCTCCTCTCTCTGCCCCTCCCATCCCATGCTCATGCTCTGTGTCTCTCTGTCTCTCAATAATAAATAAACACACACACACACACACACACACACACACACACACACACACACCACACACATATATGTGTGTGGTGTGTGTGTGTGTATATATACATATATATATATACATGTATATACATGTATATATATATGTGTGTGTGTATATATATATATATATATATATATAGGCATATGCTTCACATACACATTCAAAAAATATATATTCTGATAGTTCTGAGTAGTGCTTACAAATGTCAATTAGAGCCAAGATGTTGTCAGTTCTTCTGTATCTTTGCTGATTTTCTGTCTACTGGTTCTGTGTGTTTTGGAGAAAGGACTGCTGAAGTGTCAACTGTGACTGTAGACTCCTCTATTTCTTCTTCAGTTTTGTCACTTTTCCCCTCATGCATTTCGAAGGTCCGTTGGGTGCCTACACATTTAGAATTCTTGCATGTTCTTAGAGAATCAGCCTTTCAGTTAGGGTGCAACATCTCCCTTTATCTCTGGTAGTAGAGGGGTGAGAGAAGAAGCATCCCGGGAGATGACCTCGCCCCCGTGAAGCCATGGCTTGACCCAACAGAAAGGAAGCCGCACCTTCCCTGGAGTTCGGACTCTCTTGGGGCATCCCGTAACTATCCCTGCCATTTCACACACACACACACACACACACACACACACATAATGGAGGAAAGAACAAAGAAGTGAATTTCTTTTTTTTTTTAATTTTTTTAAATTTTTTTTCAATATATGAAATTTATTGTCAAATTGGTTTCCATACAACACCCAGTGCTCATCCCAAAAGGTGCCCTCCTCAATACCCATCACCCACCCTCCCCTCCCTCCCACCCCCCATCAACCCTCAGTTTGTTCTCAGTTTTTAAGAGTCTCTTATGCTTTGGCTCTCTCCCACTCTAACCTCTTTTTTTTTTTTTCCTTCCCCTCCCCCATGGGTTTCTGTTAAGTTTCTCAAGATCCACATAAGAGTGAAACCATATGGTATCTGTCTTTCTCTGTATGGCTTCTTTCACTTAGCATCACACACGTTGCTACAAAGGGCCATATTTCATTCTTTCTCATTGCCACGTAGTACTCCATTGTGTATATAAACCACAATTTCTTTATCCATTCATCAGTTGATGGACATTTAGGCTCTTTCCATAATTTGGCTATTGTTGAGAGTGCTGCTCTAAATATTGGGGTACAAGTGCCCCTATGCATCAGTACTCCTGTATCCCTTGGGTCAATTCCTGGCAGTGCTATTGCTGGGTCATAGGGTAGGTCTATTTTTAATTTTTTGAGGAACCTCCACACTGTTTTCCAGAGCAGCTGCACCAGTTTGCATTCCCACCAACAGTGCAAGAGGGTTCCCGTTTCTCCACATCCTCTCCAGCATCTATAGTCTCCTGATTTGTTCATTTTGGCCACTCTGACTGGCGTGAGGTGATAACTGAGTGTGGTTTTGATTTGTATTTCCCTGATGAGGAGCGACGTTGAGCATCTTTTCATGTGCCTGTTGGCCATCCGGATGTCTTCTTTAGAGAAGTGTCTATTCATGTTTTCTGCCCATTTCTTCACTGGGTTATTTGTTTTTCGGGTGTGGAGTTTGGTGAGCTCTTTATAGATTTTGGATACTAGCCCTTTGTCTGATATGTCATTTGCAAATATCTTTTCCCATTCCATTGGTTGCCTTTTAGTTTTGTTGGTTGTTTCCTTTGCTGTGCAGAAGCTTTTTATCTTCATAAGGTCCCAGTAATTCATTTTTGCTTTTAATTCCCTTGCCTTTGGGGATGTGTCGAGTAAGAGATTGCTACGGCTGAGGTCAGAGAGGTCAAAGAAGTGGATTTCTTGACTCTTGAATCTTCTCAGCTCTTAAGCCCCAGCTAGAGAGCTTGTCCTTGAGACTTCTGTCTGCACCAGGGGTAACTTCTGGTTCCCCAACTGCTTTACCTGTATGTGGGCCAGGGGATACCAGAGGGAGGGAAACTGGTAAACTCACCAGTTGGGCACATCTTCAAATGCTGATGTCCTTCCCAATCTGTCTGCTGCCAGTTGCCTTAGGATTATTTTGCTTGCTTTACACACTCTTCAAATAGCTGTGCCATGTATTTTGTCCACGTTTCATAATTGTACTCAGGCAGGGAAAAAAGTATGCTTATCCATCTTATCTGGAACCAGAGTCCTACACACTATATATTTATATTTATAAATATATAAATATAAATATAAATATAAATATAAATATAAATATATATGTATGTATATATATTTATATATAAGTATGTATATTTATATTTATAAATATGTATATTTATATTTATAAATATGTATATTTATATTTATAAATATATATATTTATATATTTAATATATTATATAATATATAAATACATTAGATATATATTAATATTAATATATTATATAATATTAAATGTTATATAATATTAAATATATATTAATGTTAATGCATTATATTATATATAAATATGTTAAATATATTATATATAATATTTATATATATTTAAATATATATTTATATATGTATGTATTTATATTTATATTTTTAAATATATATACATACATATATGTAAATGTATACAAATATACATATATATATATATATATATATATATATATATATATATATATAGCCCCTGGAAGGCAGGCTCCTGTGTTATTCCTTTTTACTCACCTGATATCTAGAATGGCACCAGAGACACAGCAGTGTTCCCTGTTAATAATTATCAAAGAGAAAAACGTAACATCTCACTAATGGCATATGATTTATAGTCTAGAATATTAGGCAACTGCAACTCAAATTAAATCTTCTTTCTAAAATGGATTCCTTTAAAAAGCCCCAAAGCCAGCTTACATGTGCATTTATTTATTCAAAGTGTAAAAATAACTTCTCTTACCTCCTGAAAAGGAGAACGGGCAGACTTCCCACAATCTTGGAAGATTACACAGGAGTCTAAGTGTGGGAGGTTGAATCTAGGAACCAACTAACATGATTTGAAATTCATAGGGCAATGGTTTTGTCAGAAAGGAAAAAAAAAATTATACCAGAAAAGAAAGATCACTAGTTAGAACGAAAGACTCATGTTAAACCAGCTTACCGTAAAGTTGAACACGTGTTCTTACTAAGTGTTGGAGAACAGCATGTCATTTTAAATATGGCATAACTATTGCCTCACCAATCGATAAAAATGGAACTTTTCTGATTGCATATAAGAGGCTACATCATGAACAGCTGACCAATCATCTATGATTATTTTTAGTAAGGTATTGCCCAGAAAGAGTTTTTATAGTGGACCAGTTAGAATTAAACTAAAGTTTACTAAATATGATAAGTCCTATGGACATATACTTTAAAATACCTAAAACTAAAATCCTGACATACTTCATTAGTTCCTCTTTAGATGGTTCCCATTATCATTGTGCATCTCTGATGACATTTTTATTTATCTGAATATAAGTACTGCTTACAGAATACTTCAGAATACTTTTTTTAATTGAAAAGAAAACTTCTCAATTATTCATTTGTGAGCTAGCTGGAAGTCCCCATTTACACTATGAAAAACTGCTAATAATAATGGGAATTAAACACACTGTCCCTAAAATGATCTGTTCATTTATTCATACAGTCAATAAGTTTTAAAACATGTTTAATGTTTATTTATTTTTGAGAGAGAGAGAGAAATAGAAAGACTGAGCATGAGCCGGGGAGGGGCAGAGAGAGAGAGAGAGAGAGAGAGAGAGAGAGGGAGACACAGAATCTGAAGCAGGCTCCAGGCTCTGAGCTGTCAGCACAGAGCCTGACGTGGGGCTTGAACCCACAAGCTGTGAGATCATGACCTGAGCCAAAGTTGTACCCTTAACCGACTCAGCCCCCCAGGTGTCCCCACACAGTCAATAATTTTAAGTACCACACATGCACCAAGAAAAGCATGACATATACTCTCCTTTACGATAAAAATAAACAAAGCTAAAATATGTTCTTGGACTTCACCTTCCTGAAGAGTGAGATACACAGAATGCAAAACTGTGTCTATCCCTCCTCAAGGATGATCACCGTGTAAAGGAGGCTAGAACCATATCCTCACCAGCCCATTAAACAAAATCCTGTTCTTCATGTTCACTCAGACTAGATAGGAAAAGAAGGTGTGTGTGTGTGTGTGTGTGTGTGTGTGTGTGTGTGTGTGTGTCTGTCTGTCTGTCTGTCTGTCTATGCACGCGTACTCTCTAACCCTTCCATTAAGTAGTAGGTGCCACATCAAAGATTCAACTATGTGGGGCGCCTGGGTGGCTCAATCAGTTGACGGTCCGACCTTGGCTCAGGTCATGATCTTGCAGTTCACGGATTCGAGCCCCACCTCAAGCTCTGTGCTGACAGCTCAGAGCCTGGAGCCTGCTTGGGATTCCCTATCTCCCTCTCTGCCCCTCCCCCACTCACACTCTGTCTGCCTCTGTCTCTCTCAAAAGTAAATAAACATTAGGAAAAAAAAAAAAGATTCAACTTTGTTATATAGATATCATTACCAGGCAGTTTCTTGGTTTCTTGGTTTCTTTCTTTCTGTCTTTTTTTTTTTTTTTTTTTTTTTTTTTGGTCAAACCAAATGCAAGGAAAATTACATGGGAGGGAAATATAATTAGGGGTGAGGTTTGGTGGTTTGGAGAGCCATTATTTTTTCATGCTTGTTGGGTCAGAGACTTAACTGCAATTTCAATTTTAAGTATAGTGATATAAATTACATAACAGACATTTGGTATGTTAAATGAAATACATAGGGGAAAATATGATAATTGCTCAAACTCCTTAATTATAACTGACAGAATAAAAACACAACAACAACAACAACAACAAAATCTCATCTACAGATCAGGAGATAACCCAATTAAAATAACCTAACAAAATTATCTCCAGAAAAAAAAAAATGTGCTGAATCTAAGTGGATGTGCTGAGTAATGGAAAAGCAGCACTAGAAAAAGGTGGAGTTTAAAGTCCTACTCACTACCTCACTAGCATCTCCTAAATTTCTTTAACTGATACACTGAGGATATTTATATCTCCACCAGCTGTCCTCAGGTGGCTGCAAGGTTTAAATAAGATAATGCAAATAATGCCATTTTTCACAGTCAACGTCACATGAATACATTCAGTAACACTAATCGCCAAGACAGGGTCTAGAAAAAGAAAGAAAAGGAGAGGACAGGAAGATATTGGCAAAAACCCAGAATTAAAACATCCCCATTTACAAGAGGGCAGATTGTGAGTCGGCTCATCTCTGACACGTAAGGTGGCATAGTCCCTTCTATTTAAAAATAAATGTGGGTTCAGATTCTAGGAAATGGATTGGGAAATGCAAGAAGAAATCCTGACCACAAAATTATTTTTTTCTCCGAAGTTGGGGGAAAGGAGTAGGCTGGCAGTGGGAAAGACGCATACTTAAGGTTTAGCTGTAGAATTAGCGTTTCTATTTGGTGGCAAATTCAAATAAGTAAATGATAGCACAGATCTCTATAGTTGGCATGGGGGATAGTGATACCCATTTTTCAAGCTATAAACAGGAGGAAAGGCATCTAAATCATCCCCCCTTAAATTACGAATTTCTGAGTTCAAGCCATCAAACTAAGGCGTGAACGAAATCCGCGCGCACCTCCAGAAAGCGATTCCCATTTCAGAAGTGAATGTCTACACAACACAGTGCCCTAGGGAGCTGCCCTCCCCTTTAATGTCTACAATTCTTCTTTCAGAACCACAAATGACTAGAAACATTGCCAGCTTCTTCCCTGCAAGATTTTTGGAAGCGTTTGCTGGCACACTGTGTCCCAGCTCGGGGTTTGCAAAAGGAAAAGGACACTTTGACAAAGCCAGGTCAGGGAAATGTTATTCCGCCAGCAAGCCAAAGGTCAGACCGCGGTGCAAGCAGCAGTCAGCCCGTCAAGGGCGGAACAGTCGCTGGTTTCATCTCACAAGCAGGGAGAAAATCAATCCCTTAGCAATCTTCAAGTGCAAAAGTTTAAGTCAGGACAAAAAAAAAAAAAAAAGTAAACTTGTTTTGCCTTTTTTTTTTCTTGTTCTGATTGGTCAGCTGTCAGCTTTGCTTATTCTGTTGACCACATAACTTTTTTAAAATATCAATAACATTAGACATTTAATGTGTTTTTAATGCCCCTTTTTTCTCTCCCTGGTCTCAAAAT